>NC_092042.1:60809801-61158975 GCF_003086295.3 Arachis hypogaea | reverse complement strand
TATACAAGTTGCTCCAAGTCCAAGAAAAAAACATGCACACCACTCTTTTAGAATCAAGCGTCCAACGCACGCGCCTTAATCACCCTTCCACAACACGTTCACTCTTCCTTTTCTTCCTCAATCAAAACGCAAACCGTCAAAATTCAAGGGACATTCAAAACAAATTACGATTCTGTAGAAACGTTCTAACTCCTCATGAAGAGTAGAAGAAATCAAGAAGAAAAGATATAAATCTCCATAAAAAATCACCAAAAAAATGAAAAAATATTATTCAAGATACTGTTTTACTGTTCTTCTAGATTTTTCTTCTAGATTGTCTCTGCCATGTGCCTCATCCTTAACCAGCAAAACATTAAAAGATTTCAAGAAGAAATATACTGTCTCCCCTTGTTTTGGGTGTATTTCTTAAATCCTTTAGGTGTATTTCTATAATCCTTTGGGTGTATTTCTGTAACTGTTTGGGTGTAGTTCTGTAATCTTTTCTATAACGTTTGGGTGTATTTTTGTAACCGTTTGGGTGTATTTCTGTAATCGTTTGGGTGTATTTATATAATCATTTGGGTGTATTTCTGAAGTTCCATTATCTTCAAAACGATTTCAAAGTTTGATTTCAGGACCTGACAATTGAAAAAAAAAACGAAGCAAAAAGAGAATGCATGAAGGAGATCCAACAAATTTGGCAAGAAACTCGAAAAAAGAAACGAAATCTTTTGAAAAATAGAAGTTATATATTTATAATTGATTTGAATTGATTTAAAAGTCTGTTAAAGAGGCACGTAACATAAGCAGCGTGTTTAGTGGGTTTTGTTCTCTTCAAACTTGTAAAGTTTATAAACCCAAAACACTTGTATGTAGAGATTTTCTCTATCATTTAATATGAATTATTTTTTACGCTATAATAATTTTTCTAAATATACAGATACTCACAATAACAGCAGAGTTGGTTCAAGTAATATACCAAATGGTCCAAATATGGGTAGAAATCCTGTATATTTATATTTATTTAATTAATAATAATTTATTTTTCTTTAAATTTTGATTCAATAAATTTTTTATTATTGGCCTAAATAATATTATTATAGATATTATTATATTGTCTTAATATACTTTACATAATTATAATCTCAATTATTAGATAATTTAATAATTTTTATAGCTGTATTATTATAAGAAAACTATATATGTTGAATGTTTATTAAATATTTGTTATTAAATTTTCTGACTATGTAACAAGAAACTTAGTGGATAATTTTGGTATATTTTTTTAACTTTTTTTCTACAATTTAGTTTGTCATTTAATTTAAATTATTTTTACAATATCTTTATATTAATGTACTTTTAGTATTATTTATCTATAATTTATCTATCGAATGTACTCTTAAGTTCTCAACATACATGATTTTTAATTTAATAACAACTTTTTTAAATATTTAGATATTTAGATACTCATAATAACAGCGGAAATGATTCAAGTAATAGACCGAATGGTAATAAATATGGATAAGACTCCTGTATATTTATTTAATTAATAGTAATTTATTTTTTCTTAAATTTTGATTCAATAAACTTTTTATTATTGTCCTAAATAATATTATTATAAGAATAAATAAAATGTTCTCGCCGTATCATTAAAAAAAATTATAATAGATATATGTTTAATAATATAATTGTAACTTAAATTTTTTCACTGTATAACAAAAAAAATTTTCATATAATTTTGATATATTTTTTAATACTTTTTTTTCTAAAAAATAGATATATCATAAGTGGCAATTTCTTCACTACATAAATTTAAATTGATAAATTTACTATTTTTAATATAATTATTATGCTACCAATTTAATATAATTTTTATATTCACGAATTACTTATTTCTAAAGAATAATTATACACAGTAAAATATAATCATTTAAAATATATTATTATCGTTCCAATAATATGATTACTATTATTCAGACTAGGGGCTCAACAGGCACTGTTCAGCCGCTTTTCTATTGAGTTAAAAAATATTTTTATTTTTATTTTTAAAATTATAAATTTATTATCAATAATTAAAAAATAAATTATAAAAAAATAAAATATTTTAAGTTATTTAATATATATAGAAAGTATAAAATAAATAAATTTAAATTAAAAAATAAAAAAATATTATTATTATGTGTAACGAAATCAAGATAAAGATTTACTAATATTATTTACAAATTAGTTATTTATATATTAAATTTATTTATTTTGTTAATCCTATTTAATTTGAAGTAAATTTAAAAATTTATATTCAAAATATCCTTTTTTATATACATAATTCTAATAGATAAAAAATTATTTCTTTAATATTATATTAAATATCTTTAATTTTTTTAATTTTATTATTATTTTAAAATGATTAATTTTTATTTTGATTATATCATCTTATCATATTAATTTTATTATACATCTTATCATTTTCTCTTATAATTATGTTGTCTTGTTTCATTCTCCTTCCTTGTTTTCTTCTTTTATTAACCTCAACCACAATCAATTACCACCGTATTATTATTGCAGCTCTTATTTTTATTTATCACTTTGATCCATACATATCTATTATGTTAACTTTTGAGCTGTTAAAGATTTATTAAAAGAATTATTTTTTATTTGATTTAATTTAGATATCTAAATGTATAACTATTATATAGATACTTATTTTTCATACTTGCTTGTTAAATCATATTTTATCATTTTAAAAAAAATTTAAGATATCAAGCATTCAAAAATTTTGTATAGAATAATTAAATATAAAATTTATAAGTTATTTAATTTTTTTAATATATAGAATAATTAAATTTAAATTAACTTAGGTATAGTATAATACTAAAATCATTACGTTGTTACTATGTGTAACAATGAAGATAAAAATTTATAAATATTTGTAAATTTATTTATTTCTCAATTATATTTAAGTTAAAGCAGATATAAAAATTTATATTTAAATCACTCTTTCTCTCGCATAATTTAAATATCTTAAAAATTTTATTTTTTATAATTTTATATTCAACATTTTAAATTACCTTCAGTTTTATTATTCTTTTAGAATGTTTAATTTTTATTTTTATTATTCTTTTTTCTTACTATTATCTATCTACGTATGTGGTGCACGAAATTGTGATATCTAATAATGACATTCAACTTGATATACGCATCTACTAACTCAGTACTTTCTTCACAACTTTGCACAACTAACCAGCAAGTGCACTGGGTCGTCCAAGTAATAAACCTTACGTGAGTAAGGGTCGATTCCACAGAGATTGTTGGTATGAAGCAAGCTATGGTCATCTTGTAAATCTCAGTTAAGCGGATAATAAATGGTTATGGAGTTTTCGAATAATAATAATAATAAATAAATAGAAAATAAAGATAGAAATACTTATGTAAATCATTGGTGAGAATTTCAGATAAGTGTATGGAGATGCTTTGTCCCTGTTGGATCTCTGCTTTCCTACTGCCTTCCTTCAATCCTTCTTACTCCTTTCCATGGCAAGCTGTATGTAGTGCATCACCGTTGTCAATGGCTACATCCCATCCTCTCAGTGAAAAAGGTCCAAATGCTCTTATCACAGCACGGCTAATCATCTGCCGGTTCTCGATCATGCCGGAATAGAATCTATTGATTCTTTTGCGTTTGTCAACAATCACGAGTTTGAAGCTCGTCATAGTCATTCAATCCCTGAATCCTACTCGGAATACCACAGACAAGGTTTAGACTTTCTGGATTCTCATGAATGCTGCCATCAATTCTAGCTTATACCACGAAGATTCTGATTAAGGAATCCAAGAGATATGCGCTCGTTCTAAGGTAGAATGGAAGTAGTTGTCAATCACGCGTTCATAGGTGAGAATGATTATTAGTGTCACGGATCATCACATTCATCATGGTGAAGTGCAACGAATATCTTAGAACAGGAATAAACTGAATTGAATAGAAAATAGTAGTAATTGCATTAAAACTCGGGGTACAGCAGAGCTCCACACCCTTAATCTATGGCGTGTAGAAACTCCACCGTTGAAAATACATAAGTGATGAAGGTCTAGGCATGGCCGAGAGGCCAGCCCCCATGAACGTGATCAATAGTCTCCTAAGATGAATAATAGATTAAAACTGAGACCAAAGATGTCTAATACAATAATAAAAATGTCCTATTTATACTAGACTAGCTACTAGGATTTACAGAAGTAAGTAATTGATGCAGAAATCCACTTCTGGGGCCCACTTGGTGTGTGCTTGGGCTGAGCTTGAGCTTTACAGGTACAGAGGCTTCTTCTGAAGTTGAACGCCAAGTTGTAACGTGTTTTTGGTGTTCAACTCTGGTTCGTGACGTGTTTCTGGCGTTTGACTCCAGAATGCAGCATGGAACTGGCGTTGAGCGCCAGTTTGCATCATCTAATCTCGAATAAAGTATGGACTATTATATATTGCTGGAAAACTCTGGATGTCTACTTTCCAATGCCGTTGAGAGCGCGCCATTTGGAGTTCTGTAGCTCCAGAAAATCCATTTCGAGTGTAGGTAGGTCAGATTCCAACAGCATCAGCAGTCCTTTGTCAGCCCTCTATCAGAGTTTTGCTCAGGTCCCTCAATTTCAGCCAGAAAATACCTGAAATCACAGAAAAATACACAAACTCATAGTAAAGTCCAGAAACATGAATTTAGCATAAAAACTAATGAAAATGTCCCTAAAAGTAGCTAGATCCTACTAAAAACTACCTAAAAACAATGCCAAAAAGCGTATAAATTATCCGCTCATTAGTATGCCTCACCACTACTTTTATGTTGGCTTGTTCTCTCTTCCTTCCTCGGTTTTTTATTCTCTTTCTATCTTTTCTCCGATCACAATTAGTTACCACCGTGCATGTATATTAGTTCATAATTATTACAAAGTGAATACTACTCTAAAAATAAAGTTAAAAAAAATCTCATAACTCTTACGTGAATCATCTACACTCCTATAAATATAACGAAAGAGTAAATTTAACTTTTTCTATTATGAGTTTTCTTTATTATCTAATGCATACAAAGTCTCATATTTTTATTTATGATAAAAGTTAAAAATTAAAATTAAATGACATTAACACTTTTTTGTTTAATAAAATTAAAATAAAGCATAAAAATAATATAAGGATAAAAACTAAAAAGATAGATGGCTCTAGAAAAGGATAATGTTAAATTTTATGTCATTATGTATGAAAACAGTAATTTATTTTATTATATTTATTTTTGTACCAAATAACAAAAAAAATTAAATTTTATGTCCGTTTTTTATTAATTATTTTAGTTATCTATAGTTGTTTAAATTAGACTTTATATTTATTAAGTCATGTTTTCTTCTAAGAAAAAAAATAGTTATGAAGTTATTTTCATTTTTTTTATAAGATTATGATAAGCGGATATTTTATACGCTTTTTGGTGGTATTTTCATGTAGTTTTTAGTATGCTTTAGTCACTTTTTAGTATATTTTTATTAGTTTTTATGTAAAAATCACATTTCTGGAATTTACTATGAGTTTGTGTGTTTTTCTGTGATTTCAGGTATTTTCTGGCTGAAATTGAGAGACCTGAACAAAAATCTGATTCAGAGGCTGAAAAAGGACTGCAGATGCTATTAGATTCTGACCTCCCTGCCCTCAAAATGGATTTTCTGGACCTACAGAAGCTCAATTAGCATGCTCTCAATTGCGTTAGAAAGTAGACATCTTAGGCTTTCCAGTAATATATAATAGTCCATACTTTGTCTGAGATTTGATAGCGCAAACTGGCATTTTAACGCCAACTTTCTACCCTTTTCTGGCGTTAAACGCCAGAACTGGCATAAAAGCTGGAGTTAAACGCCCAAACTGGCACCAAACACACACCAAGTGGGCCCCGAAAGTGGATTTCTGCACTATCTATCTTAGTTTACCCATTTTCTGTAAACCTAGGTTACTAGTTTAGTATAAAAACTACTTTTAGAGATTCATTTTGTACCTCATGACATTTTACATATGAATTTGTATCTTCTACGGCATGAGTCTCTAAATTCCATGGTTGGGGGTGAGGAGCTCTGCTGTGTCTCGATGGATTAATGTAATTATTTCTGTTTTCTACTCAATCACGCTTGTTTCTATTATAAGATATTCATTCGCACTTCAACATGATAAATGTGATGATCCGTGACACTCATCACCATTCTCAACTTATGAACGTGTGCTTGACAACCACTTTCGTTCTACCTTAGATTGAGTGTGTATCTCTTGGGTTCCTGGTTCACGAGTTTGATTGCCTCTCCTGACAACAGAGTGTTCAAATCCGTGAAACCAGAGTCTTCGTGGTATAAGCTAAAATCAATTGGCAGCACTCTTGAGATCCGGAAAGTCTAAAACTTGTTTGTGTTATTTCGAGTAGGATCTGGGAAGGGGTGACTGTGACGAGCTTCAAACTCACAAATGTTAGGCGCAGTGACAGTGTGCAAAAGGATTAATGGATCCTATTCCAGCACAAGTGAGAACCGACAGATGATTAGCCCTACAGAACCCGTAGTTGGACCATTTTCACTAAGAGGACAGATGGTAGCCATTGACAACGGTGATCCACCAACATACAGCTTACCATGGAAGGAGCCTTGCGTGCGTGAAGAAAACAACAGTAGGAAAGCAGAGATTTAGAAGACAGAGCATCTCGAAAACCTCAAGCTGTTCTTTATTACTGCATAACAAGTATTATTCATTTCATGATCTTTTACTTTCTACAATTAAAACTAAGAATCATTATTAATCTCCTAACTAAGGTTTACAAGATAATCATAGATTGCTTCAAATCGACAATCTCTGTGGGATCAACGCTTACTCACGTAAGGTATTACTTGGACGACCCAGTGCACTTGCTGGTTAGTGGCACTGGAGTTGTGAAAAGTGTGAATCATAATTCCGTGCACCAAGTTTTTTGCGCCGTTACCGGGGATTGTTCGAGTTTGGACAACTGAAGATTCATCTTGCTGCTTAGATTAGGAAAATTTTTTTCTTTTTAGTTTATAGTCACTAAATTTGAGTCTTTTATTTTCTTCTCAAAAACATTTTTCAAAAATCTTGTTTTTCTTTATCAACATTTTATTTTTTCCTCAAGTTTAGTTTCATGTTCTAAGTTTGGTATCTTTTGTTGCTTTTCATCTTATACATTTTCAAATTATTAGTGTCCAGGGTATAAAAATTTTTAAGTTTGGTGTCCTTTGTGTTTTTATTTTTCGTAAAAATTTTCTAAATTTGTTCTTAGTGTTCATCTTTGTTTTAATCTAAAAATTTTAAGTTTGGTGTCACTGTGTTGTTTTTCTCTTTCCTCATTAAATTCTAAAAATAAAAAATATCTTTTCCTTTAATTCCTCATAAAATTTTGAATCCCTTAGGTTGACTTGGTCAAAATTTTTAAAATCATATCTTTTTCAAAACTTCCTAACCACCTTCTATCTCTTCAATTTTTTTTCGAAAATCCTCATAATTTTTTTCAAATCTTTTTAAATAATTAATTATTTTAGTTTCCAATTTTTTTATTAATTTAGTATTATTATTTATTTCGGTCCAAAAAAATATCATAAAAAAATAAAACTTTTAGTCCACATCATCTCTCCTTCTTCATCATGGACCTAAGTGGAAATGAACAGTCCAGAAGGACTCTGGGGTCATATGCTAACCCCACTGCTGCTCCATATGGGATAGTATCTATATACCCCACATTAAAGCTAGCAACTTTGAGCTAAATCCTCAGCTCATTATCATGGTGCAGCAAAATTATCAGTATTTCGGTCTTTCACAGGAAGAACCTACTGAGTTTCTGGCCCAATTCTTACAAATTGCTGACACAGTACGTGATAAGGAAGTAGATCAGGATGTCTACAAATTACTACTGTTTCCATTTGCTGTTAAAGATCAAGCTAAGAGGTAGTTAAATAACCAACCCAAAGCAAGCATACGAACATGGAAGCAGTTATCAGACAAATTCCTGAATCAATATTTCCCTCCAAAAAGGATGACACAGCTAAGGCTGGACATCCAAGGCTTTAAACAAGGGGATAATGAATCTCTTTATGACGCTTGGGAGAGGTACAGAGAGATGCTAAGGAAATGCCCATCTGAAATGTTCTCAGAATGGGTGCAATTAGACATCTTCTACTATGGGCTTACAAAAAAAGCTCAGATATCTCTAGACCACTCAGCTGGTGAATCTATACACATGAAAAAATAATTGAAGAGGCTCAAGAGCTCATTGATACAGTTGCCAGAAATCAGCATCTGTATTTAAATAGTGAATTCTCCATGAAAGAAGAAGCTAAAGCAGTATCCACTGAACTTAATCCTCTAGAATAGGTTGCTGAACTCAACCAACAAATACTCCTTCTAACAAAATAGTTAGCAGAATTCAAAAAAATGTTACAAGACACTAAAAATGCTAACAAAAATATGGAGGCACAATTGAATCAAACAAAACAGCAACTATCTAGACAAAAAACAGAAGAGTGTCAAGCTATTCAATTAAGGAGTAGAAAGACATTAAATGTCTCAACTCTAGGCAACAGAAAGTCAATGAAGGAACAACTGACAGAGGATGAGCAAACCACTGCCCAAAATCCCTCTAAGGACAGTAAGAGCCCAGAGAGGAATAATTCTAGCATTCAAACGCCATAAGAGGGTGAAAAATTGGCATTAAACGCCTAGTGGACGCCCACTTCTGGTGTTCAAACGCTAGAAAAGGGTGAAAAACTGGCGTTAAATGCCCAGTCCATGTCCAGTTCTGGCGTTCAAACATCAGAAAAGGGTGGAAAATTGGCGTTAAACACACATCCAACCCTTAATCCTGGTGTTGAAACGCCAATGAGGGATCAGACACCTGCAAGTGCTGATAGTAACCCCCCTAAGAAGGCTTCTCCAACCACCTCTGTAGGAAATAAACATGCAGCAACTAAGGTTGAGGAATATAAAGCTAAGATGCCTTATCCTCAGAAACTCCGCCAAGCGGAATAGGATAAATAATTTGCCCGCTTTGCAGACTATCTCAGGACTCTTGAAATAAAGATCCTGTTTACAAAGGCACTTGAGCAAATACCCTCTTATGCTAAGTTCATGAAAGAGATCTTAAGTCATAAGAAGGATTGGAGAGAAACTGAAAAAGTTCTCCTCACTGAAGAATGCAGTGCAGTCATTTTGAAATGCTTACCAGAGAAGCTTAAAGACCCCATAAGCTTTTTGATACCATGCACATTAGAGGGTACTTGTACCAAGACAGTTCTATGTGATCTAGGGGCAAGTATCAACCTGATACCTGCATCTACTATCAAAAAGCTTTGTTTGACTGAAGAAGTCAAACCAACCTGGATATATCTCCACTTGCTGATGGCTCTATTAAAATGCCATCAGGCATGATTGGGGACATGATTGTCAAAGTTGGGCCATTTGCCTTTCCCACTGACTTTGTAGTGCTGGAAATGGAGGAGTACAAGAGTGCAACTCTCATTCTAGGAAGACAATTCCTAGCAACTGGACGAACCCTCATTAATGTCCAAAAAAGGGAGGTAACCCTGAGAGTCAATGAGGATGAGTTTAAGTTGAATGCTATCAAAGCTATGCAGCATCCAGACATATCAAAAGACTGCATGAGATTTGATATTATTGAATCCTTGGTAGAAGAAGTCAATATGATTGAGAGTCTTGAATCAGAGCTAGAGGACATCTTGAAAGATGTTCAGCCTGATTTGGAGGGACCAGAGAAAACAGAAGAACCCCTGAAAACTCCTCAGGAAGAGGGTAAGCCTCCTAAACCCGAGCTCAAACCACTACCACCATCCCTGAAATATGTGTTTCTGGGAGAGGATGCAACTTTTCCTGTGATCATAAGCTCTACCTTAGAACCATAGGAAGAGAAAGCACTACTTCAGGTGCTAAAGACACACAAGACAGCTCTTGGGTGGTCCATAAGTGATCTTAAGGGCATTAGCCCAGCCAGGTGCATGCACAAGATCCTATTGGAGGATGATGCTAAGCCAGTGGTTCAACCATAGAGGCGGCTAAATCCGGCCATGAAGGAAGTGGTGCAGAAAGAGGTCACTAAATTACTAGAGGCTGGGATTATTTATCCTATTTCTGATAGCCCTTGGGTGAGCCCTATGCAAGTCGTCCCAAAGAAGGGAGGTATGATAGTGATTCATAATAAAAAAAATGAACTGGTTCCTACAAAAATTGTTACAGGGTGGCATATGTGTATTGACTACAGAAGGCTCAATACAGCCACCAGAAAGGATCATTATCCTTTACCATTCATAGACCAGATGCTAGAAAGACTAGCAGGTCATGACTATTATTGCTTTTTGGATGGCTATTCAGGCTATAACTAACTTGCAGTAGATCCTCAGGATCAAGAGAAAACAACATTCACATGTCCATATGGAGTATTTGCCTACAGAAGGATGCCATTTGGTCTGTGCAATGCACCTGTAACCTTTTAGAGATGCATGCTCTCTTTTTTCTCTGATATGGTAGAAAAATTTCTGGAAGTCTTCATGGACAACTTCTCAGTATTTGGAGACTTATTCAGCTCCTGTCTTGATCATCTAGCACTTGTCCTGAAAAGGTGCCAAGAGACTAACCTGGTTTTAAACTGGGAAAAATGTCACTTTATGGTGACTGAAGGAATCATCCTTGGGCATAAAATTTCGAACAAAGGAATAGAGGTGGATCAAGCTAAGGTAGAGGTAATTGAAAAATTACTACCACCCACCAATGTTAAGGTAATCAGAAGCTTTCTGGGACATGCAGGATTCTACAAGAGTTTAATAAAGGATTTTTCAAAAATCACAAAACCTCTGAGTAATCTGCTAGCTGTTGATTCACCAGTTGTCTTTGACACAGAGTGTTTGCAGGCCTTTGAGACTCTAAAGGCTAAGTTGGTCACAACACCTGTCATTTCTGCACCGGACTGGACATTACCATTTGAATTAATGTGTGATACCAGTGACCATGCCATTGGTGCAGTATTAGGACAAAGGCATAACAAGCTTTTGCACGTCATTTACTATGCCAGCCGTGTTCTAAATGACGCACAAAAAAATTACACAACCACAGAAAAAGAGCTGCTTGCAGTGGTCTATGTTATTGACAAGTTTAGATCCTATTTAGTAGGATCAAAAGTGATTGTGTACACTGACCATGCTGCTCTCAAATATCTACTCACAAAGCAGGATTCAAAACCCAGGCTCATAAGATGGGTGTTGCTTCTGCAAGAGTTTGATATAGAAATAAGAGACAGAAAAGGGACAGAGAACCAAGTAGCTGATCACCTGTCCCGGATAGAACCAGTAGTAGGGTGTGTCTCTTCCCCTAATTAAGATCTCTGAAACCTTTCTGGATGAGCAACTCTTTGCCATTCAGGAAATACCATGGTTTGCAGACATTACAAACTATAAGGCTGTAAGATTCATACCCAAAGAGTATAGTAGACAGCAAACGAAAAAATTAATTTCTGATGCAAAGTACTACTTGTGGGATGAACCATATCTCTTTAAGAGATGTGCAGATGGAATGATCCGCAGATGCGTGCCTAGAGAAGAAGCATAGAAGATCCTATGGCATTGCCATGGATCACAATATGGAGGACATTTCGGAGGTGAGCGAACTGCCACAAAAGTCCTCCAATATGGCTTCTACTGGTCTACACTCTATAGAGACTCCCGAGAGTTTGTACATAACTGTGACAGTTGCCAGAGAGCTGGTAATTTACCTCACGGTTATGCCATGCCTCAGCAAGGGATCTTAGAAATTGAGTTGTTTGATGTTTGGGGTATTGATTTCATAGGGCCTTTCCCACCATCATACTCAAACACTTATATTTTGGTGGCAGTAGATTATGTATCTAAATGGGTAAAGGCAATTAACACACCCACTAATGATACTAAGACAGTGCTGAAGTTCCTCCAGAAGCATATCTTCAGCAGATTTGGTATCCCCAGAATACTAATCAGTGATGGAGGAACTCATTTCTGCAATAAACAGCTTGACTCTGCTTTGATCCGATATGGAATTAACCACAAAATGACAACTCCATATCATCCACAGACAAATGGGCAGGCTGAAGTCTCAAATAGAGAACTAAAATAAATCCTAGAACGGACTATAAGTACCTGTAGAAAGGACTGGGCAAGGAGTCTGGATGATGCTCTATGGGCATACAGAACTGCATTCAAAACTCTTATAGGGACCTCTCCATACTAGCTTGTGTATGGAAAAGCCTGTCACCTGCCAGTGGAACTGGAACACAAGGCCTACTGGGCAACCAGATTCCTAAACCTTGATGCCAAGTTAGCTGGAGAGAAAAGATTGCTCCAGTTGAATAAGCTAGAGGAATTCAGACTCAATGCTTTCGAAAATGCAAAAATTTACAAAGAGAAAGCAAAAAGGTGGCATGACAAGAAACTATCATCCAGAGTCTTTGAGCCAGAATAGAAGGTTCTGCTATTTTAACTCTAGGCTCAGATTGTTTCCTGGGAAATTAAAATCC
The DNA here is from genome assembly GCF_003086295.3 of Arachis hypogaea. Lineage (NCBI taxonomy): Eukaryota > Viridiplantae > Streptophyta > Magnoliopsida > Fabales > Fabaceae > Arachis > Arachis hypogaea. The sequence continues at coordinate 61,146,433 of NC_092042.1, read as the reverse complement.
CGGTGGAGGGGACCATATGTGATCACAAGTGTGTCACCATATGGATATGTAGAGCTTTAGGATATTGAGTCTGACAAAAAGTTCATTGTTAATGGATAGAGAGTCAAACATTATCTTGAAAGCAATGTTGAGTAAGAATGCTCAAAACTGAGACTAGACTAAAGCTCAGTAAAAGTCCAGCTAAATACAATAAAGAAGCGCTTGCTGAGAGGCAATCCAGTCATTAGCAAAGGTTTTTGTTATTTAAATAATAATTATAGGAGTTTGATATAAATTATCTTTAAGGTTAATTGTCAAAATGCAGAAGGTCACGGAGTTACAGAAGGATTCAGAGCACAAAGCAGAGAAAAGGAGCTCACTGGCTCGAAAATGCCAGTAAGAGGCATTTTGGGCGTTAAATGCCATAATGGGTACCATTTTGGGCGTTTAACGCCAGTAAAGATACCTTTCTGGGCATTTAACACCAGAGTTGTAACATCCTGGGCGTTCAAAAAAACGCCCAGTGACAAAGAATTCCTGGCGTTTAACGCCAGCCAGGGTACTTGGCTGGGCGTTTAACACCAGAACAGATATCATTCTGGGCGTTTAACGCCAAAACAGACAGGGGGAGGTGATTTTGTTTTCACTTCAATTTTTTTCAAATTGTCATGTTTTAATCCATAATTTTCTGCATAAACATGTTACAAATTTTCATCTCTCAAATTCAATTTTCAAAAATTTATTAATCTTCTAAATTCTTTTTAATTTTCTTTCAAAATCTCTTTCAAATCTTTTTCAAAAACTCATTTATCTTTTCAATTTCTTTCCAAATCTTTTCCAACTCATTATATCATCTTTTAATTCTTAGATGCATCAACAAAAATTCAGATTTAACTTCTTTATATCTTTTTCATATCTTTTGAATTTTAAAATCTTATCTTTTTCATATCATGATTCATCTTTTACAAATCATATCTTTCTATCATATATTTTTTAAAATTTTCGAAACCCACCCCTCCCTTTTAAATACATGTTCGGCCATCCCCATACTTCCACCATTCGAATCTGTCTCCCCCTCTATTCCTCTCCTTTCCTTTCTTTTGTTTGAGGACAAGAAAACCTCTAAGTTTGGTGTATTTTTCCATGATCACTGAGCAAAACCTCACCAAGATCATGGCCCCTAAAGGAAAACAAACCACTTTAAGAGGCAAAAAAGAGAATAATCCAAAACCACTTTGGAATCATGAGAGGTTCTTAACCAAAGAACATGCAGACCATTACCAAAAAATAATGGGTTTGAGGTCAGTGATCCCAGAAGTTAAGTTCGATATGAAAGAATACGAATATCCGGAGATCCAAGAGCAGATTCGAAACAGAAGTTGGGAAATCCTAGATAATCCTGAGACAAAGGTGGGAAGAAACATGGTCCAGGAATTCTACTCAAATCTGTGGCTGACAGATAAGCAGAGAATGACAGGAACTACCTTCCATACCTTTCGAACTATGGTCAGAGGGAAGACTATTTACTTCCACCTTGACAAAATAAGAGAGGTCTTCAAGCTGCCTCAACTACAAGATGATCCAGAATCCTTTAATAAGAGAATAGTGAGAGTAGATAAGCGTTTGGACCAAGTTCTAGAGGACATATGCCTCCTTGGAACTAAGTGGATAACCAACTCAAAAGGTGTCCCAAACCAACTCAAGAGAGGAGATCTCAAACCAGTCGCTAGGAGCTAGTTGGACTTCATTAGGCATTCTATACTGCCCACTAGCAACCGCTCTGAGGTCACTGTTAAAAGAGCAGTGATGATTCATTGCATTATGCTGGAAAATGAAGTGGAGATTCATCATCTAATTTCTTGTGAGATTTACACAATTGCAAATAAGAACTCCACTGAAGTCAAATTGGCTTACCCATGCTTAATCTCTCTGCTATGTAAAGATGCTGGGGTAAAGATGGGAGTGGATGAGTTCATCTCAGTCGAGCATCCAATCACTAAAAAGTCAATGGAGGGACAACAAGTACACAACAACTCCATCAAGAGAAGGGCGCAGGCGTTCCTCCCAGAAATTACTCAAATTGACTACTGGGTCTGCCTATAAGCATCTGTCACCAAGCTGCAAGAAGCTATGGATCAACTTAAGAAAGAATAGCAAAATCAAAATAGCATGCTCTGCAAGCTGCTTAAGAAACAAGAAAAGCAAGGATGTGAGCTACAGGAGCTGAAGCGCCAGAAGCTCTCCCTTGAGGGACCAGACACCCTACAGATTGAAGGAGCATCCATCTCCCAAAATAAAGGTTGTTGAGTCCTAATCTTAAATCTGTGATAACTTTTATTATTAGAAACCTATCTTAAGAATTACATGAGTATTAGTAATTAGGGTCTTTGTTTTTATTTTTATTTTTTATCTCCAAGTAAGCTATAATTTATTCTTCTCATCATCACTAAACATGAATAAAATAGTAGATTTTCTTTAGAGTAAGGAGGCAATTATTTCAAGTTTTCAATAAGAAAAATTCTAATTATTTTTATGTGGTGGCAACACTTTTTGTCTTCTGAATGAATGCTTGAACAATGCATATTTTTGATAGTAAAGTTTATTGAATATTAAAATTGTTGGCTCTTAAAAGAATGATGAACAAAGAGAAATGTTATTGATAATCTAAAAAAAATCATAAAATTGATTCTTGAAGTAAGAAAAAGCAGTGAATAACAAAGCTTGCAAAAAAAAAAAGAAGAAAAAAATGGCGAAAAAGAAAAAGAAAGAAAAAGAAAAAGCAAGCAGAAAAAGCCAATAGCCCTTTAAACTAAAAGGCAAGGGTAAAAAGGATCCAAGGCTTTGAGCATTAATGGATAGGAGGGCCCAAGGGAATAAAATCCTGGCCTAAGCGGATAAATCAAGCTGTCCCTAACCATGTGCTTGTGTCATGAAGGTCCAAGTGAAATGCTTGAGACTGAGTGGTTAAAGTCGTGATCCAAAGTAAAAGAGTGTGCCTAAGAACTCTGGGCAGCTCTAACTGGGGACTCTAGCAAAGCTGAGTTACAATCTGAAAGGTTCACCTAGTTATGTGTCTGTGGCATTTATGTATCCTGTAGTACTACGGGAAAATAAGATGCTTAGGGTCACAGCCAAGACTCATAAAGTAGCTGTGTTCAACAATCAACATATTAAACTAGGAGAATCAATAACACTATCCGAATTCTGAGTTCCTATGGCTGCCAATCATTCTGAACTTCAAAGGATAAATTGAGATGCCAAAACTGTTCAAGAGCAAAAAGCTACTAGTACCGCTCATCTAATTAGAATCTGAGCTTCACTTAAAACTCTGAGATGTATTGCCTCTTGATTTTCTTTCTACCCTATTTTATTTTTCTAGTTGCTTGTGGACAATCAACAGTTTAAGTTTGGTATTGTGATGAGCGCATATTTTATACGCTTTTTTGGTGGTATTTTCATGTAGTTTTTAGTATGCTTTAGTCACTTTTTAGTATATTTTTATTAGTTTTTATGCAAAAATCATATTTTTGGACTTTACTATGAGTTTGTGTGTTTTTCTGTGATTTTAGGTATTTTCTGGCTGAAATTGAGGGACCTGAACAAAATCTGATTCAGAGGCTGAAAAAAGACTGCAGATGCTGTTGGATTCTGACCTCCCTGCACTCGAAATGGATTTTCTGGAGCTACAGAAGCCCAATTGGAGCGTTCTCAATTGCGTTGGAAAGTAGACATCTTGGGCTTTCTAGAAATATATAATAGTCCATACTTTTCCCGATATTTGATAGCGCAAACTGGCATTTTAACGCCAACTTTCTACCCTTTTCTGGCGTTAAACGCCAGAACTGGCATAAAAGCTGGAGTTAAACGCCCAAACTGGCACCAAAGCTGACGTTTAATGCCAGGAATAGTCTATGCACGTGAAAAATTCAATGCTCAGCCCAAACACATACCAAGTGGGTCCCGGAAGTGGATTTTTACACTATCTATCTTAGTTTACCCATTTTTTGTAAACCTAGGTTACTAGTTTAGTATAAAAACTACTTTTAGAGATTCATTTTGTACCTCATGACATTTTACATATGAATTTGTATCTTCTATGGCATGAGTCTCTAAACCCCATGGTTGGGGGTGAGGAGCTCTGCTGTGTCTCGATGGATTAATGCAATTATTTCTGTTTTCTATTCAGTCACTCTTGTTTCTATTCTAAGATATTCATTCGCACTTCAACATGATGAATGTGATGATCCATGACACTCATCACCATTCTCAACTTATGAACGCATGCCTGACAACCACTTTCGTTCTACCTTAGATTGAGTGTGTATCTTTTGGGTTCCTGGTTCACGAGTTTGATTGCCTTTCCTGACAATAGCGTGTTCGAATCCGTGAAACCAGAGTCTTCGTGGTATAAGCTAGAATTAATTGGCAGAACTCTTGAGATCCAGAAAGTCTAAACCTTGTCTGTGGTATTCCGAGTAGGATCTGGGAAGGGGTGACTGTGATGAGCTTCAAACTCACAAATGTTGGGCGCAGTGACAGTGTGCAAAAGGATTAATGGATCCTATTCCAGCACGAGTGAGAATCGACAGATGATTAGCCCTACGGAACTCGTAGTTGGACCATTTTCACTAAGAGGACAGATGGTAGCCATTGACAACGGTGATCCACCAACATACAGCTTGCCATGGAAGGAGCCTTGCGTACGTGAAGAAGACAACAGTAGAAAAGCTGAGATTCAGAAGTCAGAGCATCTCCAAAACCTCAAACTGTTCTCCATTACTGCATAACAAGTATTTTTAATTCAACGACGGATGTACGAAAATTTTTTTTTTTAATAATAAACTTCTCTCACTAAGGGTAATATTAGAACTTGAATTTAGATGCCAATTGATATTATATATTATGTAGGTACCTAGAGTATATTAAAAAAATGTGATAACAATTTAAAGAGAAAAATTATTTTGTGTAAATTTATTTTAAAAAAAATAGACCCTGTTGAACTATTTTATTTTTATTTTTTAAAAATATATCCAAATAAAAAAAATCCGCAACAATAATTTATATCTAATAAAAAAAGCTTAATGAGATTACGGTGAAAAAAAATAAAAATAGGTAGAAAACTTTTTATTGAACGTAACTGATGATAGAATTTTTTAATAATAAACCTTTCTTAAGGAATAATATTAGAACTTAAATTTAGACATCAATTATCATTATATATAGTGTGTAAATTAGTAACTACCAAGAGTACATTAAAATAATATGATAATAATAATAATTTAAAGAAAAAATTATTCTTTGTATATTTATTTAAAAAAATTATCCTATTTAAACTATTTTACTTTTATTCTTTAAAAATCTACAACAATGATTTATATTCAATAGAAAATTTTTAATGAAGTTACTTTTTAAAATAGATGGAAATTTTTTTATTTAGAGTTAACTTGACGATTGTACAGGAATTTTTTTTAATAATAAACCCCTCTCTTTAAGAATAATATTGAAACTTAAATTTAGACACAAAAATTCTCAATATTATCATTATATATTGTTATAAATCTAAAGTACATTAACATAATATAATAATTATAACAACATTATTTAGAGCAATAATTAAAGATTTATTGAATCAAAACTTAAGAAAAATATATTATTAAATTAAATAAATATACATAATTCTTACCCATATTATCATTATTCGGTCTGTTATTTGGACACAGTTCTGCTGTTATTATGAATATTTGACGATGGAAATATAAATTATATTAGTTTTACATTATATTTAAGTGAAATGAGAAGGATGCAAGAGAAAATAGATAAAAAAAATTCTATTATGCAGTAACAGTAATATGAGATGAGAGATAGTAAGAAAAGAAAAAGATAATTATAGAAGTTCTATGAATGTGAATGAATGAGATAAGAGAGAACATAAATGTATGTGATAAGAGAGGAGGTGGGGTAGTGGAATTTTTTGGACGTGGAATAACTTACGTACAGTAGGATAGATGATTAGAAAGGGCAAAATTGGAAAAGAATGTTGGACACCAAAACATGTTTTACCATTATATATTGTTATAGATGCTCATAATAATAGTAGTCCAATTAATATCTAATTGAATTTTACATTTCATATCTTTTTTAATATTCTACAATTCTTTTAAACGTTTTATTTAATACACAAAAAAGGTTCAAATATTTTTAATAAATATATATAACATTGTAAATTATAAATGATAATTTCTTCACTTAATAAATCTATTATACGATTACACTTGAATCATTTTTCAAAAGGTAACTTTTTACAGGAACTCAAACAGCCTATCATGTATTTATATTTTACGGTCACTATCTATTTTTTTTAGTTATTCAGAGTTTGGATAATTATGATATTAATGGGTATTTTACATATTCTATTACTTCAAATCAATTTAATTTTGTATGATTTGTTTCTTATAAAGTAACTTCTCAATTACCATTGATACTGTACAAACTTAATTCATTGAACAATTTTATAATTTTGTTAATGTGTTCTTTTTACAAACTATTAGAAATTCATGGAAATAGATCTTATCAAAATAGTAGATGTGAAGAAAATATAACTGGTTAGTATTCTACTTTTTCTTTTCTTTATATATTTAGTATTGTGACACAATTTTAATAGGTAAATAAATTTATAAAAAAATTATTAGTTTATCCTTATATGTTAGCATATTAATGTATTCATAGTAAACATTAAGTGTGAGTATAATTGATATTAAAAAATTTATTTATTTAAGATCATTACAAAAACCAATTATAAAAAAAGAGTGACAGTGCCTAACAAAAAAAATTAAAATTTATATATAAAAAATTTTATAAAAACCAAAATGATTAAAATATTTATTTGCCAATTAAAATGAAAATTATGTAAACTTTAGCGAAAACAAAAAAATATTTAATTTAAAAAACTTTATATTTTGTTGAATGGTTTTGTTATAATTCACATAAATATGACAAAATAAAATATATTTTAGAAAATAAAATGAATAGTAAAAATTAAAATGATAATTTTAGGCAAAAACATACAAAATAAAAATGATTAGAAGTAATAGAACAAATAAAATATGAACCAATATTATCTTCAATCGTATTATTTCGACCAGTAATATCTAAACATTTAAAAACATGAAACAAAACATACAAACTAAAAAATTTAGCTAAAAGCAAAAATTGTCATACCCTATATAAGATAATTAACTAAAAAATGCTATAACATAACTGATACAACTGAGAACTTTATACAAAAAAAAATTATGATATATAAAGATAGTATTTTTAAAAAAAATTATTTATTTTAGTCTCAAACTATATTATATTGACTATTTAATCTAAAAGAAATAGTCCATAACAAACATAATGTTAACATATAAACAAAAACATAAAATGGAACAAGAAAATAATAAATATTTAAAATAATATAATATTGTTATAGATCGTATGTGGTTTTAACTTGGTTATAACAGTTTCGAATAAAAGATTTTAAACAAAATAATTTTATTAAAAAAAAGAATAAAACTATTTTGCTATACAATAAATAATATTTCTTTATAATTAAAAGAATAAAAATATTTATTTAATGAATAAAAAATATCTTTATAATGAATAAAATAAAATATTTTATAATTAAGGTTGTTATATACATCTGAATAAAAAAATTTGAAAAAAATAAAGTCAAACAACATCACAATATTATACAGTGTAACAAAGTTAAAAAAAAATTATTAAAACATCACTTAAATATTTGATAGTTACTTATCTCATTTTTATGATCATTATAATGGAAGTAATTCTTTGTATTTATAATCAATAAAGTGCTATTTTTTTAGTTGTTACAAAATTAATCATTTTTTATTTTCATTATAAATGTAACCAAATATATGTAAATTTAATACGAGTATAGAAATTAGACAAAATGTTCGAGCATCCCACATTTGTGCTCGAAATTTTCAAGAGGATGCAACAATAATTCGAACTCCGCTACCAATTCCAAGGACATGTCATTACTGTAGCGCACGTCTATTTCACCATGAGACATTCGAGATGTGCTGTAATGGAGGAAAAGTCTCTCTTCCCCGAGTTAATGCTCCTCAGGAATTGTTTGAAATCTTCTTGGACCCCTCTACAGAAGGAAACAATTTTAGAAAACATATTCGCAGATACAATCATGTATTTTCCTTCAGTTCGTGTGGTGTGCACATAAACGAACAACTGGTTATAACAGGTCGTGGTATATATACATTTCGTGCTCAAGGCTCAATATATCACAGTATAGGAGGATTTTATCCGGATCAGGGCACGTGACCATGTTTTTTGCAACTGTACATATATGATACTGAGCACGAGTTACAGGATAGGATGCTGGAGAACACACAACTACATGAAACATTGGTTTTCGAGTTACAACAATTGCTAAACCGATATAATCCTTTTCTCCATGTGTTTCGCCAGCTTGCACAACAGTCAGATGTACATGAGTGTAGTTTGGTCATTAGAGAGCAACCTGCTAATAAGCCACAATATAGTCTTCCAACTGCGTCACAGGTAGCAGCTATAATTGTTGGTGATGACGTTAAAACAATGATTCGTGGACGAATATTAAGGTGCAAACTCATGTTGGTAGCCTACGAAGGATTCGGGAATTCGTTGGCTATTACGATCCACTATAATATCCTCTTCTTTTTCCATTTGGAACTCATGGATGGGATATTAATACTCGAAGTCAAAGTGGCGGCAAAGTATCATGCCGAACATATAAGAGCTATATGCTCCAGGTATAAATCCCCATTTCCTATGCAGTATAGACTTCAATAAAATTCTGCCAAAAAATAGTTCAATGAATCTAATCTTTTTTGCAAATTCTTAAAAATTTGTAGATCCATCCCGATGATCATTCCACTGTATTGCAAGTAGGGCAACTACTACAATAATATGTTGTTCATAACTATGTGAAAATTGAAACCAGAAAGTTAAGATGGGTTCGAACTAGACAAAAGAAATTACGGGCTGAATTATACCAAGGCTTACAAGATGCCTTGCACATAGGAGAAACTAATGCAGGTAAATATTGTTGTATCTAATTGCTACTTCGTAAATCATTAAGAATTACCCAAAATAATTATTAAAACTAATAATACTTCTCTCTATATTTGTCTCCAGAAAATGTTGGAAGAAAAAGAACAATATTACCATCGTCGTTCATTGGTAGCCGTCGCGACATGACCCAACGATATGAAGATGGAATAGCGATTGTTCTTAAAGAGGGCAAGCCAGATATTTTTCTCACAATGACATGCAATCCATCTTGGACTGAAATAACTTCAGAACTCAACCCAGTTCAAACTCCACAAGATCGTCTAGATCTAACAACAAGAATTTTTCGAGCCAAATTTAAATAGCTGAAAGAGGATGTAATTACTAAAGGTGTCTTGGGAAACGTGAAGAGCTATATTTATATCACTAAGTTTCAAAAAAGAGGGTTGTCACATGTACATATGTTGCTAATCTTAGAAAATAATGACAAATTAATTGACTCGGAGCATTGTGATAGTTTGGTATGTGCATAGATACCATCTAAAGAAGTATAACCACACCTACATGATGCAGTGCTAAAACATATGATTCATGGTCCTTGCAGAACACTTGATCAATCTTCACCCTGCATGAAAAATGGCAAATGTAAACGCAACTACCTGAAAGAGTTTGCAGTAGAAACACGAGAGGTGACAACTCATATCTGCAATATAAGCGACGATTCGACACACCAGTACCAATTAACCAAAATGTCACATTTGATAATAGATGGGTAGTTCCGTACAATCCTTGGCTACTACTAAAGTATGATTGCCATATTAATGTTGAGATATGTAGTAGCATCAAGAGTATAAAGTATCTCTACAAGTATTGCTACAAGGGTCAAGACCGGGTTGCAATGGAAGTTCACAACGGTTCTAATATTGACGAGGTCTAACAATTTGTTGATGCAAGATGGATCGCTGCTTGATGATCGGATAATTTGTATGCTTTTTGGCATTGTTTTTAGTATGTTTTTAGTATGATCTAGTTAGTTTTTAGTATATTTTTATTAGTTTTTAGTTAAAATTCACTTTTTTGGACTTTACTATGAGTTTGTGTATTTTTCTGTGATTTCAGGTATTTTCTGGCTAAAATTGAGGGACCTGAGCAAAAATCTGATTCAGAGACTAAAAAGGACTGCAGATGCTGTTGGATTCTGACCTCCCTGCACTCGAAGCGGATTTTCTGGAGCTACAGAAGCCCAATTGGCGCGCTCTCAACGGCGTTGGAAAGTAGACTTCTTGGGCTTTCCAGCAATATATGATAGTCCATACTTTGCCCAAGATTTGATGGCCCAAACCGGCGTTCAAAGTCACCCTCAGAATTCCCAGCGTTAAACGCCGGAACTGGCACCAAAATGGGAGTTAAACGCCCAAACTGGCACCAAAGCTGGCGTTTAACTCCAAGAAGAGTCTCTACACGAAAATGCTTCAATGCTCAGCCCAAGCACACACCAAGTGGGCCCGGAAGTGGATTTTTATGTCATTTACTCATCTCTGTACACCCTAGGCTACTAGTTTTCTATAAGTAGGACATTATACTATTGTATTTTCATCTTGGTCCTTCTGGTTCCCTCTCTGGGACCAAAGCCAATGATCACTCTTGTTCTTATGTATTTTCAACGGTGGAGTTTCTACACACCATAGATTAAGGTGTGGAGCTCTGCTGTACCTCGAGTATTAATGCAATTACTATTGTTCTTCTATTCAATTCTGCTTGTTCTTGTTCTAAGATATCACTTGTTCTTCAACTTGATGAATGTGATGATCCGTGACACTCATCATCATTCTCACCTATGAACGTGTGACTGACAACCACCTCCGTTCTACCTTCGATTGGGTGAATATCTCTTGGATTCCTGATACACGATGCATGGTTGATCGCCTGACAACCGAGTGCTCGCCTGACAACCGAGCCAGCCATTCCGTGAGATCAGAGTCTTCGTGGTATAGGCTAGAACTGATGGCGGCATTCAAGAGAATCCGGAAGGTCTAACCTTGTCTGTGGTATTCTGAGTAGGATTCAATGACTGAATGACTGTGACGTGCTTCAAACTCCTGAGGGCGGGGCGTTAGTGACAGACGCAAAAGAATCACTGGATTCTATTCCGGCCTGATCGAGAACCGACAGATGGATAGCCGTGCCGTGACAGGGTGCGTTGAACATTTCCACTGAGAGGATGGGAGGTAGCCACTGACAACGGTGAAACCCTTGCTTAAGCTTGCCATGGAAAGGAGTAAGAAGGATTGGATGAAGACAGTAGGAAAGCAGAGAGACGGAAGGGAAGGCATCTTCATACGCTTATCTGAAATTCCTACCAATGAATTACATAAGTATCTCTATCTTTATCTTTATGTTTTATTCGCATATCACCATACCCATTTGAGTTTGCCTGACTAAGATTTACAAGGTGACCATAGCTTGCTTCATACCAACAATCTCTGTGGGATCGACCCTTACTCGCGTAAGGTTTATTACTTGGACGACCCAGTACACTTGCTGGTTAGTTGTGCGAAGTTGTGTTTATGCCATGGTACTGAACACCAAGTTTTTGGATTCATTACCGGGGATTATTTGATTTGTGAAAAGTATTGATCACAATTTCATCCACCAAGTTTTTGGCGCCGTTGCCGGGGATTGTTGAGTTTGGACAACTGACGGTTTATCTTGTTGCTTAGATTAGGTATTTATTTTTTTTTCGGAGTTCTTAAAGATGAATTCTAGAGTTTCATGATGATTTGTTGAAATCTGGCTGGCTGTGAAGCCATGTCTAATTCCATTGGACCGAGGTTTCAACTTATCATCACAAGAGCTTGTTGATTTCTATCAATCTTGCTTTTGGAGCAGTGATCTGCTAACGCTTGGCTGGCCATTGGCCATGTCTAGTGTTTTGGACCGAAGCTTTCCTTGAAAGCTTGGCTGGCTGTGAAGCCATGTCTAATTCCTGGACCGGAGTCTTAGACTAGCATTGCACTGATTCCTGGAATTCTCATTAAGAACTTTGATATCTTTTTCCACTTAATTTTCGAAAAAGCACAAAAAAAATTTACAAAATCATAAAAACAAAAAAATATTCAATGTTTCTTGTTGAGACACTAGTCTCATGTTAAGTTTGGTGTTAATTGCATGCATTCATTCATGTGTCTTAGTGATCTTCAAGATGTTCTTGATGATTTCTTACTCTAATCTTTAAATTCTCTTGACTTGAGTGTTTTGTGTGTCTCATATGCATTCTCATTAGTGTCAGTAGTATACAAACTGCTAAGTTTGGTGTCTTGCATGCATTGTTATTTGATTCTTGTTGCATTTTGATTTTTCCTTATTATTAAAAATCCAAAAATATTTTTAATTTGTGTCTTCTCAAGTCAATAATACAGAGAATTGAAGATTCAGAACATACAGCAGAGGAATTACACAGAAAAAGCTGGGCGTTCAAAACGCCCAGTGAAGAAGGACAGACTGGCGTTTAAACGCCAGCCAGGGTACCTGGTTGGGTGTTTAACGCCCAAAAGGGTATAGTTTTGGGCGTTAAACGCCAGAATGTGCACCATTCTGGGCGTTTAACGCCAGGATGGCACAAGAGGGAAGATTTTGTTTTTAATGCAGATTTTTTGTTTTCAAAGTTTTTCAAAATCAAATCTTTTTCAAATCATATCTTTTCAATCATATGTTTTCAAAATCAATTTCTTTCTATTTTTAAAAATACTTGCTAACAATCAATGATTTGATTCAACATTTCAAGTATGTTGCCTTTTCTGTTGAGAAAGGTTTAATGTTTGAATCATATCTTTTCTTGTTAGCCAAGTCATTAATTTTCAAAATCAAATCTTTTTAAAATGTTTTTCAAATCATATCTTCTCAATCACATCTTTTTAAAACTAATCATATCTTCTTAACCACATCTTTTTCAAAATAGTTTTCAATCAAATATTTTTTATTTCTAATTTCAAAATCTTTTTCAAAAATCACTTGATTTCTTTTCCACTTTCATTTTCGAAAATCAATTAGTGTTTCTCAAAAATGTTTTCAAAATCTTTTACTTAATTTTCGAAAATTACTTCCCTTCTTCTCACATCCTTCTATTTATGGACTAACACTATTCCTTAATGCAAAATTCGAACTCCATCTTCTTTGATAAGTTCAAATTTTCTACTTCTGTCTTCTACTTTTCTTTTCCTCTGACACCTAAAGGAATCTCTATACTGTGACATAGAGGATTTCACATTTTCTTGTTCCCTTCTCTTTCTTATGAGCAGGAGCAAGGACAAAAGCATTCTTGTTGAGGCTGATCCTGAGCCTGAAAGGACCTTGAAGAGAAAGCTAAGAGAAGCCAAAGCACAACTCTCTGTAGAGGACCTAACAGAATTCTTCAAAGAAGAAGAACACATGGCAGCCGAAAACAACAACAATGCCAACAATGCAAGGAAGGTGCTGGGTGACTTTACTGCACCTACTCCCGACTTCTATGGGAGAAGCATCTCTATCCCTGCCATTGGAGCAAACAACTTTGAGCTTAAGCCTCAATTAGTTTCTCTAATGCAACAGAATTGCAAGTTCCATGGACTTCCATTGGAAGATCCTCATCAGTTTTTAGCTGAGTTCTTGCAAATCTGTGACACTGTCAAGACTAATGGGGTTGACCCTGAGGTCTACAGACTTATGCTATTCCCTTTTGCTGTAAGAGACAGAGCTAGGACATGGTTGGACTCACAACCTAAAGAAAGCCTGGACTCTTGGGAAAAGCTAGTCAATGCCTTCTTGGCAAAGTTCTTTCCACCTCAAAAATTGAGTAAGCTTAGAGTGGAAGTCCAAACCTTCAGACAGAAGGAAGGAGAATCCCTCTATGAAGCTTGGGAAAGATACAAACAATTAATCAGAAAGTGTCCTTCTGACATGCTTTCTGAATGGAGCATCATAGGTATTTTCTATGATGGTCTCTCTGAACTGTCCAAAATGTCTTTGGATAGCTCTGCTGGAGGATCTCTTCATCTGAAGAAGACGCCTACAGAAGCTCAAGAGCTGATTGAAATGGTTGCAAATAACCAATTCATGTACACTTCTGAAAGGAATCCTGTGAACAATGGGACTAGTCAGAAGAAAGGAGTTCTTGAGATTGACACTCTGAATGCCATATTGGCTCAGAACAAAATATTGACTCAACAAGTCAATATGATTTCTCAAAGTCTGTCTGGAATGCAAAATGCACCAAGCAGTACTAAGGAAGCTTCATCTGAGGAAGAAGCTTATGATCCTGAGAACCCTTCAATGGAAGAGGTGAATTACATGGGAGAACCCTATGGGAACACCTATAATTCTTCATGGAGAAATCATCCAAATCTCTCATGGAAGGATCAACAGAGACCTCAACAAGGTTTCAACAATAATAATGGTGGAAGAAACAGGTTTAGCAATAGCAAGCCTTTCCCATCATCTTCTCAGCAACAGACAGAGAGTTCTAAGCAGAATACCTCTAACTTAGCAACCATGGTCTCTGATCTAATCAAAACCACTCGAAGTTTCATGACTGAAACAAGGTCCTCCATTAGAAATTTGGAGGGACAAGTGGGTCAGCTGAGCAAGAAAATTACTGAACTCCCTCCTAGTACTCTCCCAAGCAATACAGAAGAAAATCCAAAAGGAGAGTGCAAAGCTATCAACATGGCCGAATTTGGAGAGGAGGAAGAGGCAGTGAATGCCACTGAGGAAGACCTCAATGGATGTCCACTGGCCTCCACTGAGTTCCCCAATGAGGAACCATGGGAATCTGAGGCTCAAAATGAGACCATAGAGATTCCATTGGACTTACTTCTGCCATTCATAAGCTCTGATGAGTATTCTTCCTCTGAAGAGGATGAGTATGTCACTGAAGAGCAAGTTGCTAAATACCTTGGAGCAATCATGAAGCTAAATGACAAGTTATTTGGAAATGAGACTTGGGAGGATGAACCCCCTTTACTCACCAAAGAACTGGATGACTTGTCTAGGCAGAAACTGCCTCAAAAGAGACAGGATCCTGGGAAGTTTTCAATACCTTGTACCATAGGCACCATGACCTTCAAGAAGGCCTTGTGTGACTTAGGGTCAAGTGTAAACCTCATGCCTCTCTCTATAATGGAGAAGTTAGGGATCTTTGAGGTGCAAGCTGCAAAAATCTCACTAGAGATGGCAGACAATTCAAGAAAACAAGCCTATGGACTTGTAGAGGATATTCTGGTAAAAGTTGAAGACCATTACATCCCTACTGATTTCATAGTCCTAGAAACTGGGAAGTGCATGGATGAATCCATCATCCTTGGCAGACCCTTCCTAGCCACAGCAAGGGCTGTGATTGATGTTGATAGAGGAGAATTGATCATTCAAGTGAATGAAGAATCCTTTGTGTTTGAGGCTCAAGGATATCCCTCTGTCACCATGGAGAGGAAGCATGAAGAGCTTCTCTCAAAACAGAGCCAAACAGAGCCCCCACAGTCAAACTCTAAGTTTGGTGTTGGGAGGCCACAACCAACTTCTAAGTTTGGTGTTGAACCCCCATATTCAAACTCTAAGTTTGGTGTTGGGAGGTTCCAACATAGCTCTGAACATTTCTGAGGCTCCATGAGAGTCCTCTGTCAAGCTAATGACATTAAAGAAGCGCTTGTTGGGAGGCAACCCAATGTTATATTTTATCTATTTTTCTTTGTTATTTTATATTTTTTTGTAGGTTGATGATCATGAGAAGTCACAAAATCAATGAAAAAGCAAAAACAGAATGAAAAACAGAAAGAAAAACAGCACACCCTGGAGGAGAGCGTGCTGGCGTTTAAACGCCAGTGAGGCTAGCTGTTGGGCGTTTAACGCCCAGTCTGGCACCATTCTGGGCGTTTAACGCCAGAAAGGGGCACCAGACTGGCGTTAAACGCCAGAAAAGGGCAAGAAGCTGGTGTTAAACGCCAGAAATGGGCACCAGCCCGGTGTTTAACGCCAGAATTGGCACAAAACGCGATTTTGCTTGCCATTTGGTGCAGGGATGACTTTTCCTTGACACCTCAGGATCTGTGGACCCCACAGGATCCCCACCTACCCTACCACACTCTCTCTCTTCTTCACCCATTCACCAATCACCTCAACACCTCTTCCCCCAAAACCCTTCACCTATCAAATCCCATCTTTATCTTCACCACTCACATCCATCCTTCATAAAACCCCACCTACCTCACCATTCAAATTCAAACCACTTTCCCACCCAAACCCACCCTCAATTGACCGAACCCTACCCTTCCCCCTCTCCTATATAAACCCATCTTCACTCCTTCCTTTTCACACAACCTAAACACCCCTTCTCCCCCTTTTGGCAGAACACGAAGCCATTCCCTTCTTCCTCATTTCTTCTTCTTCTACTCTCTTTTTTCTTCTTTTGCTCGAGGACGAGCAAACATTTTAAGTTTGGTGTGGTAAAAGCATTGCTTTTTGTTTTTCCATAACCATTTATGGCATCCAAGGTCGGAGAAACCTCTAGAAAGAGGAAAGGGAAGGCAAAAGCTTCCACCTCCATGTCATGGGAGATGGAAAGATTCATCTCAAGGGTGCATCAAGACCACTTCTATGAAGTTGTGGCCTTGAAGAAGGTGATCCTCAAGGTCCCTTTTTCACTCAAAAAGGGTGAATATCCGGAGATCCGACATGAGATCCGAAGAAGAGGTTGGGAAGTTCTTACCAACCCCATTCAACAAGTCGGAATCTTAATGGTTCAAGAGTTCTATGCCAATGCATGGATCACCAAGAACCATGATCAAAGTGTGAACCCGGATCCAAAGAATTATCTTACTATGGTTCGGGGGAAATACTTGGATTTTAGTCCGGAAAGTGTAAGGTTGGCATTCAATTTGCCCATGATGCAAGGAGATGAACATCCTTACACTAGAAGGGTCAACTTTGATCAAAGGTTGGACCAAGTCCTCACAGTTATTTGTGAAGAGGGCGCCCAATGGAAGAGAGATTCAAGAGGGAAGCCGGTTCAATTGAGAAGGCATGACCTCAAACCCGTGGCTAGAGGATGGTTGGAGTTTATCCAACGCTCAATCATTCCCACTAGCAACCGGTCCGAAGTTACTATAGACCGGGCTATCATGATTCATAGCATCATGATTGGAGAAGAAATAGAAGTTCATGAGGTTATATCTCAAGAACTTTATAAGGTGGCGGACAAGTCTTCTACCTTGGCAAGGTTAGCCTTCCCTCATCTCATTTGTCACCTCTGTTATTCGGTTGGAGTTGACATAGAGGGAGACATCCCTATTGATGAGGACAAGCCCATCACTAAGAAGAGGATGGAGCACACAAGAGACCCCACTCATCATGAGATCCCTGAGATACCTCAAGGGATGCACTTTCCTCCACAAAACTATTGGGAGCAACTAAACACCTCCCTAGGAGAATTGAGTTCCAACATGGGACAACTAAGGGTGGAGCATCAAGAACACTCCATCATCCTCCATGAAATTAGAGAAGATCAAAGAATCATGAGAGAGGAGCAACAAAGACAAGGAAGAGACATTGAGGAGCTCAAGCACTCCATAGGATCTTCAAGAGGAAGAAAGAGCCGCCATCACTAAGGTGGACCCGTTCTTTAATTTCCTTGTTCTTTATTTTCCTGTTTTTCGAATTTTAGTGCTTATGTTTGTCTATGTTTGTGTCTTGTGATCATTAGTGTCTTAGTGTCTATGCCTTAAAGTTATGAATGTCCTATGAATCCATCACCTCTCTTAAATAAAAAATGTTCTTAATTGAAAAAGAAAAGAATTGCATGAATTTTGAATTTTATAACAGTTTAATTATTTTGATGTGGTGGCATTACTTTTGTCTTCTGAATGAATGCTTAAACAGTGCATATGTCTTTTAAATTTGTGGTTCATGAATGTTGGCTCTTGAAAGAATGATGAAAAAGGAGACATGTTACTGAGGATCTGAAAAATCATAAAAATGATTCTTGAAGCAAGAAAAAGTAGTGATTCAAAAAAAAATTTCGAAAAAAAAAGAGAGAAAGAAAAAGAAAGAGAAAAAGAAAGAAATAAAGTTGTGATCCAAGGCAAAAAGAGTGTGCTTAAGAACCCTGGACACCTCTAATTGGGGACTCTAGCAAAGCTGAGTCACAATCTGAAAAGGTTCACCCAATTATGTGTCTGTGGCATGTATGTATCCAGTGGTAATACTGGAAGACAGAGTGCTTTGGGCCACAGCCCAGACTCAATAAGTAGCTATGTTCAAGAATCATCATACTTTACTAGGAGAATCAATAACACTATCTGGATTCTAAGTTCCTAAAGAAGCCAATCATTCTGAATTTCAAAGGATAGAGTGAAATGCCAAAACTATTCAGAAGCAAAAAGCTAAAAGCCCCGCTCATCTAATTAATACTGATCTTCATAGATGTTTTTGGAATTCATTGCATATTCTCTTCTTTTTATCTTATTTGATTTTTAGTTGCTTGAGGACATGCAACAATTTAAGTTTGGTGTTGTGATGAGCGGATAATTTGTACGCTTTTTGGCATTGTTTTTAGTATGTTTTTAGTATGATCTAGTTAGTTTTTAGTATATTTTTATTAGTTTTTAGTTAAAATTCACTTTTATGGACTTTACTATGAGTTTGTATGTTTTTCTGTGATTTCAGGTATTTTCTGGCTGAAATTGAGGGACCTGAGCAAAAATCTGATTCAGAGACTAAAAAGGACTGCAGATGCTGTTGGATTCTGACCTCCCTGCACTCGAAGCGGATTTTCTGGAGCTACAGAAGCCCAATTGGTGCGCTCTCAACGGCGTTGGAAAGTAGACATCCTGGGCTTTCCAGCAATATATGATAGTCCATACTTTGCCCAAGATTTGATGGCCCAAACTGGCGTTCAAAGTCACCTTCAGAATTCCCAATGTTAAACGCCGGAACTGGCACCAAAATGGGAGTTAAACGCCCAAACTGGCACCAAAGCTGGCGTTTAACTCCAAGAAGAGTCTCTACATGAAAATGCTTCAATGCTCAGCCCAAGCACACACCAAGTGGGCCCGGAAGTGGATTTTTATGTCATTTACTCATCTCTGTACACCCTAGGCTACTAGTTTTCTATAAGTAGGACATTATACTATTGTATTTTCATCTTGGTCCTTCTGGTTCCCTCTCTGGGACCGAAGCCAATGATCACTCTTGTTCTTATGTATTTTCAACGGTGGAGTTTCTACACACCATAGATTAAGGTGTGGAGCTCTGCTGTACCTCGAGTATTAATGCAATTACTATTGTTCTTCTATTCAATTCTGCTTGTTCTTGTTCTAAGATATCACTTGTTCTTCAACTTGATGAATGTGATGATCCGTGACACTCATCATCATTCTCACCTATGAACGTGTGACTGACAACCACCTCCGTTCTACCTTCGATTGGGTGAATATCTCTTGGATTCCTGATACACGATGCATGGTTGCTCGCCTGACAACCGAGCCAGCCATTCCGTGAGATCAGAGTCTTCGTGGTATAGGCTAGAACTGATGGCGGCATTCAAGAGAATCCGGAAGGTCTAACCTTGTCTGTGGTATTCTGAGTAGGATTCAATGACTGAATGACTGTGACGTGCTTCAAACTCCTGAGGGCGGGGCGTTAGTGACAGACGCAAAAGAATCACTGGATTCTATTCCGGACTGATCGAGAACCGACAGATGGATAGCCGTGCCGTGATAGGGTGCGTTGAACATTTCCACTGAGAGGATGGGAGGTAGCCACTGACAACGGTGAAACCCTTGCTTAAGCTTGCCATGGAAAGGAGTAAGAAGGATTGGATGAAGACAGTAGGAAAGCAGAGAAACGGAAGGGAAGGCATCTTCATACGCTTATCTGAAATTCCTACCAATGAATTACATATGTATCTCTATCTTTATCTTTATGTTTTATTCGCATATCACCATACCCATTTGAGTTTGCCTGACTAAGATTTACAAGGTGACCATAGCTTGCTTCATACCAACAATCTCTGTGGGATCGACCCTTACTCGCGTAAGGTTTATTACTTGGACGACCCAGTACACTTGCTGGTTAGTTGTGCGAAGTTGTGTTTATGCCATGGTACTGAACACCAAGTTTTTGGATTCATTACCGGGGATTATTTGATTTGTGAAAAGTATTGAGCACAATTTCGCGCTACCACTGCTCCAAAGGCATGTTGGAGAATATTTAAATTTAACCTTTACTGAATGTATCCATCAGTGAAAAGGTTACAAATTCATTTGCCAAATCAATATCAAGTGAGCTTCTATGATTACCAAACCATTCCTGAAATACTTAATGATGATTATTTCTCTAGAACAATGCTCACTGAGTTCTTTGCCCTAAATCGTGAGGATGACCAACAATCTAGGTATCTTTTATACAGGAAAATTTCAGAGTATTACACTTGGCACAACAAGGAAAGGAATGGCGTCGACGCAAGACACAGAGGAGATCCATCGGTCGAATTTATATTGTATCACCTTCTATCAGAAGGAGAAAAATTTTATTTGCGTATTCTGTTATCTAATGTCAGAGGACAAATCAGTTGGGATGACTTGCTAACAGTGAATGAGGTCCAATATTCGTCTTTCAAGCAATATGCTCAACACCAAGGATTGTTATAGAGTGACAGTAGCATACGTGCGTGTTTGGTTGAGACTTCTGTTTTATGATTGCCATGTGCTTTACGAAGGTTGTTTGCAACCATCTTAATATTTTGTGAGCCTGCAGATGTAAGAAGCTTATGGGATGAATTTTTTCATATATGGTGGATGATTATCTGTCAACCAGCACTACAACAGCCGTAGTGTTCACAAATCCGCTACTCAGGGATATAAATGATATACTCCTTCAGCATGGAAAACAGATTACACAATACAACTTGCCAGCTCTAACTCATGAAAATGACAATGAAAACTCGATACCTAGAGTTATCCAAGAAGAACTGCCGGTCAAAGTAACCCGGGAAGACCTGTGTACCATAGAAAGATTGAACAATGACCAATCTAAAGCTTTCAGGTGCATTATGAATACAATTGATCGAAAAGAAAGTGGAGTGTTTTTTGTTGATGGGCCTGGAGGAGCAGGCAAAATATTTCTTTACAGAGCTATAATTGCAGAATTAAGAAATAAGGGTCATATTGTCTTGGTAACTGCATTATCAGGAATAGCTGCAACATTATTACCTTGGAGTCGAACAGCTTATTCTAGGTTTAAGATCCCAATTAATGCAGAACTATCATCCATTTGCAACATAAGCAAACACTTAGATCTTGCAAAACTGATTAGACAAACAACAACAATCATCTGGGATAAAGCACAATGGCAAATAAAGAATTGGTGCAATCATTAGACCGCACTCTGAGAGACATATTAGCAAATGATATGCCATTTGGAAGAAAAGTGATAATGATGGGAGGAGATTTTTGTCAAGTACTGCCTGTCGTACCGAAAGGTAGTAAGTCACAAATGATTTCAGCTTCTATAGTTAAGTCTCATTTATGGGCTTCTACTAAAATTCTCCATTTGCGACAAAATATGCGATCTTCTAATGATCATATTTTCGCTGAGTATCTTATGCGCATTGGTGATGGAATTGAGCCCACCATACATGAAGACTTTTTACTGATACAAGCAAATATGGCAATTCTGTGGGAGGGTAAAACATTGTTACACAAGTTAATAGAAGAAATATTTTCAAAGTTACAATCTCATGGGTGGGATGCTTCTTACATGGTAGAAAGGGCAATATTGACGCCAAAAAATCATGATGTGCAACAGCTTAATGATATAATTATCAACTAGTTTCCAGGAGAAGAACAAAATTTAGTCTCATTTGATGAGGTAGAAGGAGATGCTAATAATTTATATCAGCAAGAATACCTTAACTCAGTTTCTATAGGCGGGTTGCCACCTCATGTGTTAAAGGTGAAAAAAGGGGCACCTTTGATGTTATTGAGAAACATAGACCCTAAGGCCGGCTTATGCAATGGTACAAGGTTACTATGTCGTGGAACTTTTTAAAACATGTTGGATGTAGAAATTTTAACCGGCCATCACTGTGGAAGAAGAGCTTTCTTGCCTCGGATAAAACACAAAACCATAGAGAATTTATGACTGCCTTTTATACTTATCCAGAAGCGAATTCCTGTAAGGTTGAGTTTTGCAATAACAATAAATAAATCACAAGGACAGACCATTCCTAAAGTAGGGATCTATCTCCCTAAACATGTGTTTAGCCATGGCCAATTATATGTTGCTCTGTCTTAAAGTATTTCTCAGTCAACAGCAAAACTTTTAGTCAAAGACGGAAAAATAGATGGAACAAGTGGAGAATTTACCAAAAATGTAGTTTTCAAAGAAATATTGTTATCTTCACCACATGTAATTTATGTTCTTAGTAAGTGTGTGTAGTTACTTCTTGGTACAATTCAGTCTACATATAATTTTAATCTTTAAATCTTTTTCATTGATATAGATATTTTTTTATACATACTTCAATTTATTGACGACTAACAACTTATATTTTTTAATAGACAATTTGATTTCAAAGGAGCTCATCAATATATGCCAGGAGATAAAGACAATGAACTTGAACATCTGTTTTACGCAATAGGTACGTACTAATTATCATTAACTAAGACATACTAGATATACTAAAAATATATTAACAAATATCAATCAAGAAGGATTCCAAAGTCTCTGGAGTGCATGGAAAGATGAGCAAGCAATTGCATCAATCAAACCAATAGACAATAAAGTAATTTTTTAAATTAATTACTATCAAAATTGCATTAAATATACATACTTCTATTTCTAGGTTAGTAATCATAATCATATGTTATCTAATAGGTTCATTCCCTTCAAATTTATTCCATTGGTTGGGGAGGAACGGTTAAAACAGACAAGACCCAATTCTGGAAGATGATAAAAAGGAAATATTGCTCCAACAACATATAAGGTAATGCAATCATCGTAATAAGAATGTTATTAATATGCCTATTATCTATCCTCTTCTATGTTCTTCTTTTTCTATTAAATAAAGGAAAAAAGTATATGCCTAAAATATTAAAAGATTACTCTGAGATTGTAACGGAGATTATGTTTCCTATGTTGAATAAAGTAACAAAAAATAATTTTAAACCAATGATAATAAATTAAACATTTTTCTTTTTCCAACAACAAACTCACAGGAGCGGAACCAACTGATGTTAGTAAAGAACAACATTGTAGATACTTATCATTAGATTAAGAAACCGCACAAAATAGAGGTAATATCAGATAATTATAGATTTGAATGCTCTACAGAGTGTTTAATGGCTTCTTTTGTTGTGCATGTGTAAAAAATCCAATCTCAAACAAGAAATTTCAATTTTACAGGTTTTATTCTTTTTATTGTTAAATTATCATTCAAATATAATGAAATTTGTATTGGCATATGGTATATTTTATTGATTTCTAAATTTTGTAGTTTTTTAAGGCTCAAGAATTTATTGATAAGGAGATGTATGATGAATTGCTAAAGATTTTTACTCGGTACAAATTCAGAAATTACTTTAGGTTTATCTTAACGTTTTTACTTATAGTTTGATCTATAATTTCCAAAAATAAGACATAATTATTTTTCTTCTTTACACTTTTTGCAGGCACATGAAAGATTCTTCAAATACAAATCCGTACTTTGGCTTATCACTTAAAGAAAGAGGTCCCTAAACAAAGAAAAAAAAATATGACTTTTGAATATGGCCCATCTTTTGTAAATAATCGTATTTTTATATTTATTTTTATGACTTTGAGTTAGATAGAAGAAGATAATATATTATATTAATTACTATTTTATGGATTATGTTATTTCTACATAAGTGACGTATGTGTTCATTATAATTAAATCATTTCCATATTGTTATTGTTTATAGATAAGTAATATATGTTATTTGTAGATAAGTGACGATGTATTTATTATAATTAAATCATTTTCATATTGTTATTGTTTATAGATAGGTAATATATGATTATTTTAATTTAAACATTTCTATATTATCATAAGCTATTCTAAATTATTATTTTTAAGTTATTCAAATTTAAAATTTTAAAAATCATTAAAATAATCAACTTTAAATCTTATTGAAAAAGTGGTTGAATAGACATGGTAGTTTAAATACAGAAGGAGTAAGTAGATGCATTTCTATATACTATATTTATAAGCTTTTTGGGACGTTTTCGGAAAATGTTGAATCGATTCTGAACCGTCACATCGCTTAATCTCTCTCATATGACTTCGTGAATAGACCATAGTTATCAGAACCAAACTGGTAATCAACCCGAATGGTTCAACCGGTGGGTCACTAATTCACCCGGTTAACCTAGTCATAACTAAAAAAATATAAAATTATGTTAATAAAATTGAAATCATGTCTTAAAACTTAAAATGCGAGTCTTACAAACCTTAATAATCAAATATTAAGTCTTAAACATAACTAATAATCTAAAAGAAGAGTTAATAAACTAGTTTTTAGTACAAAATATGTTCTCAATTTAAATCAACAAGAGCAAGTTAAAGATAACACAATCATTAAATCAAGTCCAAGGGGTGAGCTCAAAGTCGGCATCAACATCTTCATAGGGCAAATTAGGAGCTTGATCAACATTTCCCTCATTTTAATTTGTATCCATATCTTCCATAGCATTGTTACTTGGTCCATCATTATCTTGGTCATCTTCCAAATTTAAGTGATCTACATTTGTGTATTTTTGACAAATTAATATCAAGAATAATTCGTAATAGCAACTGACAATTAAAATATTCAAGCAATTGAAGAATTTACCAAGATCATCCAAAGTTGGTTGAATGGACATATTTGCCAAATCATTTTGTAGAGCATCAACCTCTTCAGGAGTTAAAAACGGCGGTGAATCTTCCAATATCCAATCCAAATGATCATCAAATGTATCAAGACAAATTGGATCATAACTTTGCTTTCTCATTAAATTCCTATGTTATCAAGTTATGTAATTACTAAACTAAAGATTAAATTTTAATGAACAATACTTTTTAAAATTAGATAAATAATTATAGAAGATACCTTTGTTGTAGCCTCAAGTTATAATGAACGAAAACAAGATCATTAAGCTTTTGATGTTCTAACCGATTCCTCTTCTTTGTGTGGATGTGTTAAAAAATACTCCAATTTTGCTCACAACAAGAAGAACTACAAGTTTGACTTAAAACACGAATGGCTAACTTTTGTAAATTTGGTACTCCAGTTCCATAAGATTCCCACCATTGGTATTAAAATCAAAAGAGGCAATGCATTACAATTAGCTTTTATAAATAAATTAACGAATAAAGAAAGATAAAACTAAATAAAATATTTACCTGTCATCACTGTGCTTCGTTCATGCAGTGTAGATTGTCTTCCAAAATCATCTTCAGCATTAGAATATATTCTCTTCTCACTTGTCAACTTAGTATTCAATTCTGGATCATCATATGAATATTTCTCAATTACATCTAGTAGGCCAGAAGTGGTTTGCTTATGTTTTTCAAATTCAGCAGCATTAAATCGAAAAGCAGGGTTTAACCAATAGCCAATAGCATGAAGATTTTTTTTAAGTTGTGAATCCCAACAAGTATCCAAAATATTCAAGTAAGGCTCCACAATCTTCTTTCTTCGTCGAAACCTCTTCACCATCTCTTCTCTAGCCATATTAAAAGCTTGATAAAGAAAACCCATTGCAGCTTTATCTTCACTATCCACAATACGAAGCACACGAACAAGTGGCTCAGTAAGCTTGACAACATCTGTACATTGATCCCAAAACTTAGAGTCTAAACCTTGATCCACAAATGTTTTAGCTTTAGCTTCTTTGGAGTAGGCTGAGATTGTACATTCTTTAGAAGTTACCAGAGCTCTTAATGCATCTTTTTGAGCCAGAATACTCTGCAAAGCTATGAAATTGGTAGCAAAGCGAGTTGGAGCTGGATGAAGTATTTCTCGTCCACTGTTAAACTTCCTCATAAGATACAGTGGATGATAATGATTATATATGTATTTAGTAATCTTTGAAGCATGTGAAACTGTCTCACTGACTTCATTCAACTTTCCAATATCTTACAACATCAAATTAATACAATGCGCAGTACAAGGAGACCAATACAACTTAGGGAATTCAGCTTCCAACAACCTTCCAATAGCAACATATTTTGCAGTATTGTCCGTCACTATATGAACAACATTTTCAGGACCGACAAAGTTGACAACATCCTTAAAAAGCTTAAACAATAATTCTGCAGTCTTGGAGGCATGAGAAGCATCAACAGACTTTAGGAAGATAGTTCCTTTAGGACAATAAACCAAGAAGTTAATTAAAGTGCGCCTACAACGATCAGTCCATCCATCAACCATGATAGTACATCCAGTTCGCTTCCGAATTTCATGATACTGTTCAATCATCTTTTTCACATCCTCCACCAACTTACTCAACAAATACCCACGAACTCTACCAAAGTTTGGACCTTTATATCCTGCATGCATGTTTGCAATAACATCAATCATTGGTTGGTAATATGCTGAATTAACTGCATTAAATGGCACATAAGCATCAACCATCCACTTTGCAATGGCAATGTCACATTTTTCCACAATTTCTTTACTTTGCAATACACTTTTTATCATTGGTTGGGCTCCAGGTGTTGTTGAAGATGGGAAAAAAGTCTCTATTCCAGTAGTCTTTTTCCCTTTCCTAGCTGCAGGTGGTGGCAACCTTGTCCCTGAATGTTGGAGTTGTTGCTGTCGTGCTTCAACCTCTTCCATTCTATCAAATTCTCTTTCAACATCATCAAATGCTCCATAACTTTCTGCATAATTTTCTTGAGTTTTCCTTTTCTTATTTATAAATTCTTCAATATTTTGCCCAAATTGATGAGCAACAACAGGTGGAACCTTTTTGCACTTCTCAACATCTCCTCCTTTTCCAGCCAAGTGATAATTAAATCGATTAATCCCACCTCCCCTAACAGGTTTGTCACAATATATGCACATCATAGTAATTTTTCCTTTTTTTTCATAATTTGTTTATAATGACCCCAAGCTGGATCAGTCTTTCCTCTATTGTTATAAACTCTTTTAGTGGTAAGATCAGGGGTAGGAGTTGCTGATGATGCTTGTTCTTGAGATGGTGGCATTTCTGATGGTGTTTGAGATAAAGCCATTTTTAAAATTCTAGCAAAGAAACCAAAAATATTTTCAGCAACAAAGGATTTGCTTAAATCAGTTTTTAAGCAGCACAACAACCACCACCATTTCACCAAAGTTCCTTGATTCAGCTAACAGCAACTCTAAAGTCTATAGTCTAAACAAACCAGCAGTAAACAACAACACCAAAGTTTCCTGATTCAATTAACAACAACTCTAAACAACCAGCAACTAAAAAACTATATACCAAATTACCAACACAGCAACTAGCAACAGCAACAACCAGCAACAAACAGGAAAATACAATTCAAGAACAATTCAACAGAGACTAAAAATTACCAACCAACAACCAGCAACAATATAATTCAATTCAATAGAGACCAAATTACCAACTAGCAACCAGCAACAATACAATTCAAGAACTACTCTAAAAAACCAAATTTATCAATAGATTCCATAACAATAGGTCAATAGCAGAGGTACTGACCTGAGGGAGCAGAGGAACTGAAACAGAGACTGAGGGAACAGAGACTGTGAGTGATGGAGAGGTGAGGCTGCAGAAGCGTTCTGAGCTTTTTGATGAACAACGCTGATGAGGACCACCCGAGACTGAGAGTGATGACGAGAGTTGAGGCCGAGACTTGATGAACAGCGCCGACGAGAACCACGCAAGACTGAGAGTGACGACGACGAGGTTGGCTGGGGGAGGGTGTATCGGCGGTGACTGGTGAGGTCGATTGATGAACTTAGACTTTCAAAGTCTCAGAGAACTCAACTTTCAAGAGATCTGTCTCAGATGCCATTAGGGAGATCAGGAGAATAGGAGATGTGAGGCAATAGGGGAAGAGGGATAGCCATCAGGGTTTTATTTCAGTTTGGGGAGGGGGAAATCATTAGAACGACGCCATTTTGTTTAGGAATAAAAAAAATTGCACCACACAGACCGGATAACCGGTTTTAATCAAAACCCGCCGGGTTGAAGCGGGTTCCACCGGGTCTAATGCAAGGCCAGTTCAACATATGACTCGGTCCGGCCAGGTGACCGAATGACCGGATTTCCGGTCGAACCGACTGGGTCGAGTCGGGTCTGATAACTTTGGAATGGACGATTTTACTATATTCAGCAAAAAAACAACTTTATTAGTAACTTGTGATGACTAATAATAAACTATTACAATTGTTATTATTTCGTGTAACATCATCGTTCTTATATAATATCATATCATAATATAAATTACTATTACATTTATGATTTTTATATTCAACTTATGTTTAACCGTAATGCTTATAATTAAAAATTATGGATTAGCCTTATTATTATTATTATTATTATTATTATTATTATTATTATTATTATTATTATTATTATTATTATTATTATTATTATTATTTACATTTATCAATATTAATAATGTTTTTTTTGAAATATCGTAAATTATCAAAGCTATTGATATGGCTATTGTTATCAATAATGTCGATAATACCCTTAATGGTGGTATATATAAAATTTCTACTAATAAGAAAATTAGGATTTTGCTACACTTTTAAAACATGGCAAAAAGTGGGAAAAAACGTAGTGATAGTTTTTCGCCACGCTTTTGAAAGAGTTACATCTACTAGCATGCCAGTTGTTCTATCAACACGCTTTTGGTGACCTATGGTCACACTTTTTTTGTTGCCACGCTTTTATCTATTGCCATGCTTTTTAAGCGTGGCTGTATGCGAGAGGATATGACTATGCTTTTAAAGGGTGCTAATAACAAGAGATATGGCTACGCTTTGAAAGCGTGCCAATAGCTACAGATATGGCTACGCTTTAAAGCATGGAAAAAAGTGACTACTGTATGGAATAACTACATTCTTAAAGCTTGGCTATAGATTTGTTCAAGTTCAGTTATTTTTTTTAATCTTCATAATAAAACCCAACAAAATTCGTAGATAATGTAAACTTTAGACAATATAAAACCTTTATAACAAATTTAATTACTATTAACAATATAAAACCTTTATAAACTTGTACACCAGATAAAGTGGTTGATCACATGACAAGCTCTAACAAAAAATCAAAGTGATAACAACTACCCATGAATTTGTAATACATGCATTACAATTCCAATAACTATTACATTATCTACTTCCTTTAAAAACTACAAAATACACATTAAAAACTACAAAATACCCTTCCCTCTTGTGATGTCTTGCTGGTCATCTGAGATATCATAGACCAACCCTTTTTATCTGTCTGCTTGTCCTTTATCGATCGCCACAATTTTAAAGCTTCTGGAGAAAACCTTGCTGCTGCTGGGGATTCTTGATGTAACCTTCTTCAAGCTGCTTCCGAAGAAAGCTGATGAACTGGAACTGATGAAGCCACAGCTCCAGAACCATTCAAACTCACCTGCAATTTAAAATTACATTATTCTCTTGTTATTTAAGAGTTACTACTCTATTCAAAATTCTAATAAAGTTTTTTTGAACTATACAAGAAATCATGAATCGCATCTAGATATATTGATAACTCACAAATTAATGATATGTATGTATCCATAATCTGCATGATCATTATTTTTCTAATTTGCTATCTATAACTGATTACTAATTCACACTTCATCCAATCCAATTACTATCATAATCTTATACATAGTTTAAAATTAGAAGTGATAAATTGAGTGAGTAGAATTGATTGAAAGTAACAAAGTAAGGTAAAAGTATCATACTGGAGTTCCTTTGACAGCTTCTATGTTTGAAACTGAAGCAGCCATGGCTGTGTTATTATCCTTGTAGCAGCAGAGAGTAATTGTACTTAATATAGAAGAAATAATGAACACTATAAAGACTTATTATAGTGGCAGAGAAAAAACTGTTCTTAGACAATCCAATCAAGTGAATTGTGATTGTGTGAGTTGAGAGATCTGCAGGAAATGTATGGTAAAATTTGCTATATGCAGGAAGTTAGCAGAACATTATGGAGGAAATGTATGGTAAGATCTGCATCAAACAATAATTCATGTGAGACGAAGTTAGCAGAACAGTATAAAAGTGAAAGGAAAAGCATTTTGTTCAGTATGATCACATTCTTTAACGCTCTCATTTGAGGCAATCCTCCTTATGCAGGGGATACAGGATCAACTCAAGACAAAAAGGTAACAAGAATAAAAGAATTCACAATATTTTGTGGCTTATGGGGTCGTGAAAGAGTTTTTCTAAAAAGGTGATGATACATCATAAATTCATAAGTATTTGCACATTTAAAATGTCTAGAGACTAAAAGTTAATTAGTACAGAAGATGACTTAATAAAACGAGGACAAACTTGTCATCACCCAAAATGAACAATCAAATTCAACTATTTTTTTTTCTAATTTTTTTCACATACCTTTCCTGTTAGAGTAATTTTTGAGCAAGTAGAATTCTCTAGGTCTATCTTGCCATGGGTCCCAAGAGGATATTCACTGACTGTAAAGGAAGCTCTTTGGTCTTTCAATGCATTTTTTACTGTTGGATACACATATAGCCATGCGACTAGGAACATTTTTCAGTGCACTCTGATTCTACTTGAAAACGTTATATGTATTCTTGGTATCAAAGTATAAATATAGGATATGATTACCCCCAGGGTGCTCCACCCAAATCAATTGAGATTGTGCTGCCAAAAAAAGGGGAAAAGTGGAGTTAATATACATGATTTGATCTTCACAACCAGATAAATTAAATAAAAATAATTAGCTAGTGATAAGAATTGGTTCATCGTGAAAATTTTGATGAATTCTTATGTAGTCATGAAACTTTTTAATTTTTTGACTTGCCTTTCAGCAAATCAGGTTCGGGAATGGAGAGCAGGAATGCATTCTCCACCCCACCCCATTCGGTTGACATCCCTAAAAAGGATAATAACATCAATGAAAATTTGAAATTAGAAAAAGTTTGCAATGAGAGAGAGAGAGAGAGAGAGAGAGAGAGAGAGAGAGAGAGAGAGAGAGAGAGAGAGAGAGAGAGAGAGAGAGAGAGAGAGAGAGAGAGAGAGTACTTTAATACAGCCCAAAAATTCTGAGAGACCAACCAACGAGCAGTGACAATAGCATCATTTGGGTTAGATTTTTTAGAAATGGATAGCATTGATCTCCTGTGTGCCATAGAATTCTGGGAACAAACCAAGAAGCGTACGATAGAGACAAGTACATGCAAAACTCTAATACTTTTCATTTTCATCGTGCTCGTGTCTCTCAACTCCCACAACAGCACTATAGGCATTCATATCTTTTAACCTAACAACTTAAACTTTAGGGAGAAATGGTTTAGGACAAGGAATAAAGTTTTAATGGTAACCAGCAACAACTACAGGATTAAAAAAAATTGAACCAATAATTCAAAAAAAATTGCTAGCCATTTAAAAGAATTCAGAAACTGCAATAATAATAGAAAGACCCATTTTGCTGGTACTAATATATAGAACTTACAAGAATATCTTGGCCAATCCACGAATATGATTGCTGTTGAGTAGCAGCCCAGAAAATTGCAAATGCCACTGAAAATAATAACACTACAAGTGAGAAAATAGATAAATAGGCTTCAATACTAATTAATAGTGAGAAAATAATAACACTACAAGTTATGATTAAGAATAAAAGACAAAAGGTTCTAATTAGTGAATAGGCTTCAATACTAACATAGATGAACAACTTGCACTGATTAATAATTTTTCCTTTTTTTATAGATATAAATAGATATAAATGCACTGAATTTTAGCAACAAATTAAAGTTGAAAGAAACAAAGAATGAATAATCAACTACACCATTGGAAAAACCACAACACTTGGTCATAAAAACTGAGGAACTCTTTGGAAAACCTTGAAGGATTCAACAACCCTCTCTTTGAATCATCTTCACCACCATCTTCTTCAGAGTTCAATAACAGGTTTATTAGGCCTTCATCATCACCTCCTCCAAAGTTCAAGTTCTTAAGAGATGCTGAGGAGAAGTTGTATAGAAGATTGATGGAAGAAGCCCAGTGGAAGGCAAAATAGAATTTAAATCTTGTAGCTGAAACTACTGAGGTTAAAGTTAAAGATTCCCCTAATTCAACAACAATGCTTAGTGTCATTAATAACAGAAAAGAGAACAGAAATAGCTTCATTAGAAGAATCTACCACACTTTTCTTCAAGTTCATCACAGATTCTTCCATTGGAATCTTCTCCTACAACACTCACAGCAACATAAGCGTGTCTTGGTCCTTGTTATGTGAATTAATTGGTTAAAAGGATTTCATAAAAGCGGCAGCAAGTGAGCGGAGGGAGTCACCGCAGAAGGAGGGTTAGGGGTGCTGGAAGAGGGATTGTCGGTGGAGTCATTGCAAGTGTTGAGTCGTTCTTCACGGAGTGATGAGGGTGAGGGTGTCCATGTCCTGCTTAGGGTGAGGGTGAGGCACAATGAAGAGGGGGCTTAGGGTTAGCTGAATGAGTTAGGGTGAGGCACAATGTTTGAAGAAGGAGTTCTCTGAGAAAAGGAAAAAGACGAAGCTAAGTTTGAAAGACATTTGGAAGGGTACGCGCGAGTTCTGAAAATTTTTTTGGGAAACCTTTTGGCCACATTTTTGAAGCGTGCCAAAAGACTTGTAAAAAATAGCTACGCTTTGAAAACGACGCTGTAATAAAATTCTGTAGCCATGCTTTAAAAGTGTGCCGGTTGCTCTCTATGGCTACGCTTTTTAAGCGTGGCAAAAAAAGCGTGCCCAAATTTTAAATCAATTTCCACCTCTATAAAAGCTGGCCATTGACTTCTTTCGCTACGCTTTTGAAGCGTTGCAAAAAAAGTGGCCAAATCTCTATTCAATTGCCACCCTCATAAAACGCATGGCCATTGACTAGTTTTGGCCATGCTTTTAAAGCGTAGCAAAATAAAAAGCGTGGCTATAGACCTTTTTTCTTGTAGTTAAAGGAATAGGATTGGAAAGATTAAGCAAATCTCTTTCCATGAAAGAAATTCGAACAAAGGACAATGCAGTTATAAAAGAACGAACGATGTACCAAGTCACAGGATCCAACCAGGAACTGCGATTCAAGACCGAGTTAATTGTGAAAATAACCTCTAACGTTCCCAGAATCCGTTAGTATTTCCGTACGCACAAATCATCAGTATTAAGTTGGCCAGACCTAATACCATGAGAAATGCAATGGTCGACTAACAACGTTAATCAATAGACAGTCATGCATCTAAAACTCAAACTCTTGTCATTAGGACAAGTCCTATTGCATGAATGACACTCAGAGTATGTAGTGAAGCATAGTCAGTCCATTCCCAAGGCTCTAACAGGAATGAACTGCTCTGATACCATAATGTAATACTCTAACTTCTAGTACCTCATAATCATACTAAAAGCTCAGGCTTTACCTACCTCTAACCCTTTTTATTTCATACTATCTTTATTAAATGATGAGCCTTTGCGAGTATGAACCGGAATTTTATTTCAGAAAATAGTGAGTCTGTACTTTAAACCTTTTATTCACAAAAATATATACCCACATAGCATCATATACATAGACATAATTCAAGATTCTCAAAATACAAGTCCTACCCCTCTAAAAAAATCATGAATAATTTAATTTAAAGTATTATAAAATTTAATTTAATTACTTTTAATTAAAAAAATAATTTACTTTAAATAAAATAATAAATCATGAATAACTCAATATTTGATTTTCAAAAAACTCGAGTTGTTATATTCTACCCACCTTACAAAAATTTTTGCCTTCGAAAATTGATATAAGATGGATGAAATTTAAACTGACGTTTCCTTTTAACGCATTTAGGGAAAAAGCAAAAAAATTTTGCATATATAGTTTTCAAATACTAGGAACTCGTATGATTTGAATATAAGAGAAAAATGTGATGTGAAGTAGAAACTACAAGCTGATTTGAGGACCATTTTGTTGTGCTTAGAATAAATTTAAGATTATATCAAAGAGTACAAGATTCATGAAAAGAACTATAAACAACAACAAAGAGAGATAGTCCAGAAGAGTCAAGTAGATATTTAAAAACAGGACCGAACAAGGATACATTCGGATAAAGGAATAGGATTGGAAAGATTAAACAATTCTCTTTCCATGAAAGAAATCCTAACAAAGGACTTCAATACAGTTATAAAAGAACGAACGATGTACCAAGCACAGGATCCAACCAGGAATTGTGATTCAAGATCGAGTTAATCGTGAAAATAACCTCTAACGTTTCCAAAATCTGTGATTCGCATCACCTATTAATTTTATTTCGCCTATGATAATCCGTTAGTGTTTCCGTACACACAAATTATCAGTATTAAGTTGCCAGACCTAATACCATGAGAAATGCAACAGTTGACTAACAACATTAATCAATAGACAGTCATGCATCTAAAACACAAACTCTTGTCATTAGAACAAGTCCTATTACATGACAGACACTCAGAGTATTGATGAGCATATATTTTATACGCTTTTTGGCATCACTTTCATATAGTTTTTAGTAGTTTTTGTTTAGTTTTTATAGGTTTTAGTGTTAAATTCATATTTTTGGATTCTACTATGAGCCTCAACAAATTATGCTTTTCTGTGAAATTTTTGATGTTTGGGGCATTGACTTCATGGGTCCATTCCCAAATTCTAATGGTTATTTTTATATATTGTTAGCTGTGGATTACGTTTCCAAATGGGTGGAAGCAATTCCTACCCGCACTGATGATGCTAACACTGTTGTTTCCTTTGTGAGAAACCATATTATTTTCCGCTTTGGATCACCACGAGCAATCGTGAGCGATCAAGGCACCCATTTTTGTAAGAGGAGACTAACAGGATTAATGAAGAAGCATGGGATAATTCATAAGGTTGCAACAGCATACCATCCTCAGACCAATGGGCAAGCCGAGGTGTCAAACAGAGAGATAAAGCGTATCTTACAGAAGATAGTCAAACCTCATAGAAAAGACTGGAGCACCAGGCTACAAGATGCACTATGGGCATATAGGACAGCATATAAAACACCCATTGGGATGAGTCCTTTCCGCTTAGTTTATGGAAAAGCTTGTCATCTCCCAGTTGAAGTAGAGCACAGAGCCTTTTGGGCAGTCAAGGAGTGCAACATGGGAATTGAGAAAGCCGGAGTTGAAAGGAAGTTGCAACTGCAAGAACTGGAGAGCCTTTGCCTAGAAGCTTATGAGAACTCAAGAATATACAAGGAGAAGATGAAGGCTGTACATGATCAGCACATTAAGAGAAAAGAGTTCCAGCCTGGGGATTTAGTCCTCCTTTACAAATCTCAACTGAGGCTCATGCTAGGCAAGTTGAGATCAAGATGGGAAGGTCCATACAGAGTAGAGAAGGCCGAACCATACAGAGTTTATCACCTAAGCCATCCTTCAAGCTCTGAACTTATCAAAGTTAATGGACAATGTCTGGAGCTGTACCATGGTGAGACGATGCAGAAAAACAAAGAGCTTGAGATCTTCCTCTTGGAAGATCCCCACATGGCAGAAGATTGAGCTAGTGGAGCGTCCAATTTACGGACGTTAAAGCAAAGTGCTAGGTGGGAGACAACCCACCATGGTATGATCGTTCTTTTCTTTATTTTTAGTTTTTCTATTTAACAACTCTTCTCTTTATCAGCACATTTCGTGCATCTGCATTTCCATAATTTAAAAAAAATGACACGCGACGCGACCGCATCAGCGACGCGTCCGCGTCGAAAGGAGAGGGGAGAAAATAAAAACGAACAGAGAGTCACGCTGGAGTGTGGCTGGAGGTGTGCCAGTGGCACAAATCGTCCCACGCGACCGCGTCGCTGACGCGTCCGCGTCATATGGGAATAATGGCTTCCCACGCGACCGCGTGCCCCACGCGGCCGCGTGCCCTGATTTTCGACGTAAAATGGGGGTACACAACGAATTATTGTGCGAGAGTGGTGCTGGACGCACAATCCCTATCACGCGACCGCGTCGCCGACGCGTTCGCGTTGCCAACGCGTCCGCGTCACCGACGCGTTCGCGTTGCCAACGCGTCCGCGTCATTTCTTTCTGAAGCCCACTCACGCGATCGCCTGCCCCACGCGATCGCGTCACCCCAAATTTGGCAAATATATAAATTCGAACAGAGAGTTGTGCAAGCGCGAGGCTGCACTCGCGCCAGAAGCATAACATGGGTCACGCGACCGCGTGACCGACGTGACCGCGTCAACTGAATTCAAGCGCAATCACGCGAACGCGTGCCCCAGGCGGCCGCGTCGCTTGCGCCGCACAGCTCAACCTAAATTGCCAAAATATCTTATCTTTCTCTTCTCCAAATCCTAATTTTTTCTTTTCCCTCCTT
This sequence comes from Arachis hypogaea, assembly GCF_003086295.3. Classification (NCBI taxonomy): domain Eukaryota; kingdom Viridiplantae; phylum Streptophyta; class Magnoliopsida; order Fabales; family Fabaceae; genus Arachis; species Arachis hypogaea. Next base: position 61,109,805 of record NC_092042.1, on the reverse strand, counting down.
ATTTCTTCCTTCTCCCTTCTTCATTCTATCTCACCTTTCACTCTCTCTCTCACCTCCATTAACAAGGTTTTATTTTCTTCTTCCCTCCTTCCTTTTCTATCATTCTTCTTATTTTATATGTTATTTTCTTTTCTTTTCTTTTTCTTTTCATTATCCATATTTTCTTTCTTCTTCTTTCCTTTTTACATGGTGTTAGAAATTTATTGGAGTCATTATTCCTCATTATATGCTTGTAGATTGTTGCAAATTGTTGGCAATTATATATTATTTTCTTTAAAGGGTTGCTTGCATGTTTGCTTTAATACTTTCCATACCTTATTTACCATGCATGCTATGTGTTTGTGAAAAAGCCCATATGGTATTATGCACTTCTCTATTATACTTTCTACTATTCAAAGCATGTTTTTCACAAATTTGCTTTACCATTTTATTAATTGAATTTAATTGCCAATACAAACGTGATAGTTTGTTACGAAGTGATGCTTGATCTATGCTACTCATGTCCTTGCCGACATGCCAATAATCATCTTGCATCTACTTACCCTATCATGCACTTGTTCTATTTCCTTTAATAATCTTTTCACATGTTGTCATGACCATGTGTTTATTTCATTCATCTTTACCGTGCACTGATTATCACTCACTCAATCCCCTTCCTTGCTTTATCTCTTTGGATTTAACTTACTTTCTCTTCCCTTTTTTCAGAATGGCCACCAAGAAAGGCAAAGAGAAAGCTACCCCTAAACCCACAGCAAGGAAAGGAACGAAGAGAGCATTAGTGGCAGAGCCTTCTTCAATTGCAGTCAAGCCCTCAACAAAAAGAATTAAATGGATTATCAAGGTTGATGAAAAGGAGAGAGCCTTCCCAGCCAAGGACACTGCACGATTTCCAAATCGCTACTGTGAGCAGATGTTTCCTATTCTGGCAGCTCGAAATTACAACAATGAACACCTTCTTATCCTTCTGCCTCGTATTGCTGAATTTGTTGAGCCACAAATTGCACGAAGACATTGGGAATTCTTACAGAGACAGCCACGACAGGTTAATCTTTCTTGGGTTGTTGAGTTCTACTCCAACTTCCACCTGCCGACTCTGCAGTCCGTCTATTTACGCCAAAAGTAAGTCCCCATTACAGAAGAGGCCATATAGCAAGCCTTAGATCTCCCACCTGCTCCAGAAGGATTGGACGCCTTTCAGAAAGTCGCAATCAAGCACCAGCATACACCTTTGACTGGGACGCTGTTCTCAGAGTTATCGCTTGACCTGACAGCAAATGGATCTTCGGATACCATCGTTCCCGTCCTAAGGGAATCTCGACTTCCGCACTCACCTTAGAGGCTTACGTATGGGCACAGATTATGTCCCATTACATCTTCCCGAGTACTCATGAGTCCTCCTTCACCGTAGACATGGCCGTTCTACTATGGTGCATCCTCACAGACCAGCCTCTTAATTTACCAAGACATATCCGGAGTGCTATGGAACATGTGCAGATCGCGGGTAACCTACCTTTCCCCACATTGGTCTCTGATCTTATCTCAGCAGCCGGAGTGTCCTACAGAGCTGGAGACACCAAAGCCATTCTTCCACGGGATGATTAGTATGTCCCTAACGGGAGATATCTCAGGCCACAACTTGCCACTACCAGCCAGTCCACAGAGGATGCTGCAGCTCCTCCCCCATCTACTAGTCAGCTGCTGCATCATATACTGAAGCAGTTGGACCAACATGAAAAGAAAGCAAAGCTCCGAGAGCATCGCAACCACCGCCGTTTCAAATACCTCAAGGAGCTACTTACAGGCAATCACCGACCCGATGACGATCCAGGCACTCTGGACTCCACTTCCTTCACCAGCACAGGGAGCCATAATGGCCCCGACTGTAGAAACACTGCCACCAGCCCACCGTTGTTCCTGACAGATGGCACCGAGGACGGTGCAAAGCCTTAAGTGTGGGGAGGTCGGTCGGTACCTGACTTCCAGAGGTAATTTCTCTTCCCTAGCACCAATAAATTAGGATATTTTAGTTAGATTTTCTTTCTTTTATAGAATAGGATAAATTGCATAGTAATAGGTTAGTTGCATGCATGTTTTACTTGATTGAAAAGACAATAAGTTTCTTCTACGACTCTATCTTTGGAACAAACTTTCACTAATTTTAATTAAATTTTTTTTATGATAAATCTGCTTGAAGTTGTATTTGGAACATGATGTTTGAGCTAAAGAACACACAACCTGTGAAGATTTGAGCATTTATGCATGGTTACATTATTTAACCATAATTATTTTATTCTTGTGTGTTTACTTCTCTATGATTGTAATCTATATTTTGTTTCATCCTATATGTCCAATATTTATTATGTTTGTATGCTTGCATATGATTGAGGCCATTATTTGTTTAAACTCACTTATCCAAATTAAGCCTACCCTTTTCAATTACCTTTGTTAACCACTTTGAGCCTTTAAATCCCATTTGTTCTATATTTTACCACATTACTAGCCTTAAGCGGAAAAACAATCGTATATCCCAAATTGAATCTTTGGTTAGCTTAAGATAGAATTTTGTATGCTAGTTAAGTATGGGAAATTGTAGGAACAAAAGTTATTAAGGGAATTGATGTGCGGAAAACGATCCGACACAAAACTCACCGGCAAGTATACCGGGTCGCATCAAGTAGTAATAACTCACTTAGAGTGAGGTCGATCCCACAGGGATTGATGGATCAAGAAACTTTAGTGAATGATTAGTTTAGTCAAGCTAACATTGAGTAAATTGTGTGAAGAGTGACCAACAGAATGTAAATTGCAGTGAAATATAAATGGCAGAAAGTAAATGACAATAAACGTAAAGGGCAAGGAATGTAAATTGGCAAAATCTTAAATGACAAGAAAAGTAAATTGCAGTAAATGTAAAGGGAAGTGGGAGCAGGGGAATTAAAGAAAGCTCTCTATCCTCCTCCTAATGCTCTAACCGAGCCAGCCCCCTAATAAAATGAAACAGATGCCTATTTATAGGCATTTTTACAAAATGAAAATGAAATTCAAAACAAATTACAACTAAAATGAAATTTCTATTCTAACTATATCTTGTGCCTTTGAGTGGTGTCAATTGGGCCCTTGCTCTTGATGGAATTGGGTTGACAAAAGCCTCTGTTGATTGCTCTTGGAGTTGGAGAGAAACCCATTGTGAACTGGGCCATGAATCATAAAAGCTTGAGTAAAACTTTTACTCAAACTTTTTATACCAGCTGCCCTCATTTGCTGCTACCAACGTTTGGGCTAAAGTTTGAGGTCAAACTTTTAGCCAAACGTTGGGCCTTCTTGCATGCATGTTGGGGTACTACTTTGTCTGCTTGTCAACGTTGCAAATTTCATGCCCACTATAGACTATTATATATGGTTGGAAAGCTCTGAATGTCAGCTTTCTAACCCAATTGGAAGCGCATCATTTGGAGCTCTACAGCTCGAGTTATACTCCGTCGAATGTGCAGAGGTCAATTGGCCTCACTGCAGGTTGCCACCATGTTCGTTTATGCACATTGCGGGGCAGTTTTCTCCCTCAATTTTAGTGTCTACCATGCAGTGCCATATATGCTTGGAAAGCTCTTGATTCCTACTTTCCATTGCTTTTTGAATCACCTCATTTGGAGTTCTGTAGCTCAAGTTATTCTTGTTGGAAGTATACCCCTTCAAGCTGTGAGGCGCCAACGTTTGACCTCAAGTTTGAGGTCAAACGTTGGCTCAAATGTCGCTGCCCAGAAGCTCAATCTTTCTTCTTTTAGGCACCAACGTTTGCCTCAACGTTTGAGGTCAAACATTGGCGCAAACGTTGCCTTCCAAGATCTTCTTCTTCAGCCAACGTTTGCCTCAACGTTTGAGGTCAAACGTTGGCTCAAACGTTGGTTCTTCTCCAAGGCATTCTTCATCTTCTTGCAACCTCCTTCCAAGCTTTGTTTCACCTATCATCAACCAATCAAAAACATCAAAGCTATGCTTCAAATCATGAGATTGTTTCTCTTCCATAATATATGACAATTATGGCACAAAATCTCATGAAAATGCATCAAGTCATCCATGGTTGATTGAATCTAAGGAATCATGAACTTCTACCCAATTGGCTTACTTGTAACTCAAGAAAGTGCATAAAACCTAAAAAAAAAACAAAGAAAAAGCATAGAAAAACATGACATGATGACATGTCATCACAACACCAAACTTAAACCTTGCTTGTCCTCAAGCAAGAAAAGAATCATGCAATAGAGATTGACAATCCAAGGTAAGAAGAATAGCAACTCAATTTTCATGGTAAGCTAGTTTTCTAAGCATGCTACAATCGCAAAAGAAATGTAAATGATTGATGCTTCCATCTAGCTCAATTTATGAAATCTTTTTCTTATATTTCTTCCTTGAAGCAAACTTTTAATTTTCTTATTAGCTTCTCCTTTTGGGAGCTTTGCCCCATGAGTTGATAACAAAGCTACGACTTCTAAATGCTTTGTTTTCAAGTATTACCACTTGATACATAAGCACCACAAGCATTTGATTAGAGGACTTCATTAAGCTCATTTTTTTCTTTTCTTTTCTTAACTCTCTAATCATTGATGCTCAGAGCCTTGAGCTTTGAGGGAGTGCTTTTGCACTTTGAGCCTAACCTTGACTTCTAAGTGTTTTGTTTTCAAGCATTTGGCTTGATACATAAACACCACAAGTACTTAGCAAATAAATTGCCCTTGGTACTCAGAGCCTTCAGCTTTCTCATTCTTTCCCTTTTTCTTTTCTTGCTTTATTTTTGCATTTGCTTCTTCAAGGTTTTCATGATTTTCAAAAGATTTCACAAAATGTCCTAGATGAAAACTTCAATTAAATAAAATCCAATGTAATCAAGCAACAGTCAAACATACTAGCTTTCCAGTACTTTTATGCACATGCTAAATTCTTCTTTAAATCCTTGTTTGTTTATGATCATGATACTTTATTGCTTTTGAATTCACAAAACTCAAGTTGGTAATCATAATGCCACAACACCATGTTGCAATTTAGAAATCACACTATGCCTTTTCACACACACATGCATACAGAGAAGGTAAAGACAATCATGCAGTTTATAGTGCTTGAAACAAATGAGAGGAAAAGGAACTTTACAACCTTGTAGTTCATCTTCTCTATTGTTGTCGTTTTCCTCCCATTCTTCCTCTTTCCCTTGCCAACTCAAAATGCTTGCTCATCTTCAAGCAACAATTAGAACAATGGCTATGGGGCTAAGATGGATCATGAATGTCTTACACAATGAAAAGTTAGTAGTACATGTGTTCTAAGCAAGCAAATTAAAGATAATAATCAAGGCACAAGAGACAAAGACATTTTGATTGCATAGATAAGAAGGTGTGCACAATACATTGCATAAAAGATAAGTGGCACACCAAACTTAGTGTGACACTTTCACTTGGAATTAATGCAAGTATCTTGTAAGAATTGGAACCAAATTTTGTTGCATAGCAACACCAAACTTAGAATGCAACCATATGTCAATTTATTTGAATTAAACTAAACAAGAGAAACTGTTATTTGTTGAATACAATCACCAAGCCAAGATTAGCCATGAATAAGGGTCTTTTGGTGATGTATTAACAAAAACAGTTAATAACAGGAAACATAAAAAATATAAAGAAGTAACTAAAACAAAGAGAATGCAAACGAAATGTCAAAACAAAAGAAAAATAATAATGCAAGGGCAATATGATTATGCAGACAAGTGATGTTGTTGGATGAGTTGCATAGACAATTAAGTGGCACACCAAACTCAGAATCTTAGTGTGACACTTCCATGTAAAATTGATGCAATCATCCATGAAGATGGAAAATAGTTTGTTGCAGGGCAACACCAAACTTAGAATGTGATCATATGCCAATTTATTGAAATTTAAACAAGACAAGGAGAAGAAATGTTACCTACTGTTTACCTATTCTTCACTTTCTTCCTCTTCTTCCAGTTTGTTAAGAGGAATGACTCCAAGAGGGGAGAAGTTTCAGCTAGTGTCCCCTGTCTTGGCTTCCTCTCAGCAAGCTTTCTTTTGTACATGGCTTGATTGAGCTTGCTTGCTATTGGTCCAGGGGTTGGATTGCTTGTGGTTGACCTCCTCTTGAATGTTGTCCTTGATAGCTTGGTCACAATCCTCTTCTCGGTGCTTTTGTTAATTGCCTTCACTTCCTTGAATTCAAGACTTGGTTGCTGTGTGATTATTGGAGTTTTGTATTCATCCAGAGCCTTTTGAATTGGTGGCTCCATGAGCTTTTCCTCTATGTACTTCTCTGCTTCACTTGAGTTTGGAATGACTTCCTCACTTTCTTGCTCCTCCACTTCCTCCCTTGCACCCAACATTTGACTTAATAGTTCTTTTATGGAGGAGGTTTGTTGTTCTTCCCAAGATTTCTTCATCTCCTCTTCATATTTTTCGATCACAGATTCAAGGGAAGTTTGTGAGGGTTGTGAATGTTCATGTTCCTTTGTCACCTCAAGTAGCGTTTGTGAATGTAAAATCCTTGGCTCATGTCCCTCATCCTTCATTGCAATTTCACTTGACACAGGGACCTTTTGTTTTTGTTTTTCCATTTTCTCCTTCCATGCATTCGACAATTGGCCTAACTGCACTTCCATATTTTTGAGGGAGTTCTCTTGTTCTTTCTGGTACTTCTCTTTCTCCTCCGCAAATCTTTTGAGCATGGACTCAAGCTTTGAAATTCTTTGGCTATTGGAAGTTTGTGTGAGTGGTAAGTTTTGAAAGGGGCTCTTTGTTGAAGCATGGTCAAGTGATGATATCTTTGGATGAATATCGTATGGAGCATTAGAATTCCTTTCCCAGCCACCATTGGAATTATGACTTGCATCATTTTGTGGTGGAGGGAAATATCCCATATGGTTTTCTTGCTCATCTTGTGTCTGTGAAGCAAATCTCCATGAGTTGGAGTGCTCAGAATGTGTATTCTCTTGGTGATATTCCTGGCCATCATTAGATATTGGTGATGGTGGATGATATCCCATAAAATTTTGTTTGACCATAAGATGAGTTGAACTCCATTTGTATTTTGTAAACATCAATGAAAATTGAAATTCATGTCACAGAGAAAGAATTTCTTAGTGAGGTAATAACTCAAACACCTTGGTTTCATTTTAAAGCAGAGAACAAAAATAAAAAAAATGCTTAATCTAGACTTCACACCCACTTAATCATTGTTGATCAAAATCAATCCCCGGCAACGGCGCCAAAAACTTGATGTGCGGAAAACGATCCGATACAAAACTCACCGGCAAGTATACCGGGTTGCATCAAGTAGTAATAACTCACTTAGAGTGAGGTCGATCCCACAGGGATTGATGGATCAAGCAACTTTAGTGAATGATTAGTTTAGTCAAGCTAACATTGAGTAAATTGTGTGAAGAGTGACCAACAGAATGTAAATTGCAGTGAAATATAAATGGCAGAAAGTAAATGACAATGAACGTAAAGGGCAAGGAATGTAAATTGGCGAAATCTTAAATGACAAGAAAAGTAAATTGCAGTAAATGTAAAGGGAAGTGGGAGCAGAGGAATTAAAGAAAGCTCTCTATCCTCCTCCTAATGCTCTAACCGAGCCAGACCCCTAATAAAATGAAACAGATGCCTATTTATAGGCATTTTTACAAAATGAAAATGAAATTCAAAACAAATTACAACTAAAATGAAATTTCTATTCTAACTATATCTTGTGCCTTTGAGTGGTGTCAATTGGGCCCTTGCTCTTGATGGAATTGGGTTGACAAAAGCCTCTGTTGATTGCTCTTGGAGTTGGAGAGAAACCCATTGTGAACTGGGCCATGAATCATAAAAGCTTGAGTAAAACTTTTACTCAAACTTTTTATACCAGCTGCCCTCATTTGCTGCTACCAATGTTTGGGCTAAAGTTTGAGGTCAAACCTTTAGCCAAACGTTGGGCCTTCTTGCATGCATGTTGGGGTACTACTTTGTCTGCTTGTCAACGTTGCAAATTTCATGCCCACTATAGACTATTATATATGGTTGGAAAGCTCTGAATGTCAGCTTTCTAACCCAATTGGAAGCGCATCATTTGGAGCTCTACAGCTCGAGTTATACTCCATCGAATGTGCAGAGGTCAATTGGCCTCACTGCAGGTTGCCACCATGTTCGTTTATGCACATTGCGGGGCAGTTTTCTCCCTCAATTTTAGTGTCCACCATGCAGTGCCATATATGCTTGGAAAGCTCTTGATTCCTACTTTCCATTGCTTTTTGAATCACCTCATTTGGAGTTCTGTAGCTCAAGTTATTCTTGTTGGAAGTATACCCCTTCAAGCTGTGAGGCGCCAACGTTTGACCTCAAGTTTGAGGTCAAACGTTGGCTCAAACGTTGCTGCCCAGAAGCTCAATCTTTCTTCTTTTAGGCACCAACGTTTGCCTCAACGTTTGAGGTCAAACGTTGGCACAAACGTTACCTTCCAAGATCTTCTTCTTCAGCCAACGTTTGCCTCAATGTTTGAGGTCAAACGTTGGCTCAAACGTTGGTTCTTCTCCAAGGCATTCTTCATCTTCTTGCAACCTCCTTCCAAGCTTTGTTTCACCTATCATCAACCAATCAAAAACATCAAAGCTATGCTTCAAATCATGAGATTGTTTCTCTTCCATAATATATGACAATTATGGCACAAAATCTCATGAAAATGCATCAAGTCATCCATGGTTGATTGAATCTAAGGAATCATGAACTTCTACCCAATTGGCTTACTTGTAACTCAAGAAAGTGCATAAAACCTAAAAAAAAAACAAAGAAAAAGCATAGAAAAACATGACATGATGACATGTCATCACAACACCAAACTTAAACCTTGCTTGTCCTCAAGCAAGAAAAGAATCATGCAATAGAGATTGACAATCCAAGGTAAGAAGAATAGAAACTCAATTTTCATGGTAAGCTAGTTTTCTAAGCATGCTACAATCGCAAAAGAAATGTAAATGATTGATGCTTCCATCTAGCTCAATTTATGAAATCTTTTTCTTATATTTCTTCCTTGAAGCAAACTTTTAATTTTCTTATTAGCTTCTCCTTTTGGGAGCTTTGCCCCATGAGTTGATAACAAAGCTACGACTTCTAAATGCTTTGTTTTCAAGTATTACCACTTGATACATAAGCACCACAAGCATTTGATTAGAGGACTTCATTAAGCTCATTTTTTTCTTTTCTTTTCTTAACTCTCTAATCATTGATGCTCAGAGCCTTGAGCTTTGAGGGAGTGCTTTTGCACTTTGAGCCTAACCTTGACTTCTAAGTGTTTTGTTTTCAAGCATTTGGCTTGATACATAAACACCACAAGTACTTAGCAAATAAATTGCCCTTGGTACTCAGAGCCTTCAGCTTTCTCATTCTTTCCCTTTTTCTTTTCTTGCTTTATTTTTGCATTTGCTTCTTCAAGGTTTTCATGATTTTCAAAAGATTTCACAAAATGTCCTAGATGAAAACTTCAATTAAATAAAATCCAATGTAATCAAGCAACAGTCAAACATACTAGCTGTTCCGAGGGTTTACCTGAAACGTGCAGCTCGGTCGTCTGGAGAGGCCCGAGGTGGGGGTTCGGTGACCCGAGCTTGATATGCGGAATGGTTGGTGGTTGTACCTGCAATGACACTCCGATGCTTAAGTTAGCATGGGTCCAAGCAGATATGTGTAGATGTGGAATGAATGCCATACCTGGGTGCTCCAGTGTATTTATAGTAGTTGGCCGTGATCTTCCCTGGATAAGATATTCTTATCTTATCTTATCTTTGGGAGTTTTATCTCTATCTTTGTGGAACCGCCTTTTCTAGGCCTTTTCGGCCTTTAGGTTTGGGCTGCGTTCCTTTTGATGGGCCTTCCTTGCTCTTTGTCCGAGGTCCGACCTTTAGGTGTGAGCTTTGGGACAAGGTCGGACCTCTTACGATTTTGCCGAGTTGGAGGACCCCGGTCCGGGTATGAACAGTGCCCCTGCCCGAGTTCGTCCTTTTTGGGAGGTCGTGCTCGGGCATAGTAGTTTTTCAAAATTCAAAAATGGCCGTTCCTGCATTTATTGCATTTTACCGTTTTTCCTCGATTTCCGTTCGGGCTCTGTGAAGGCTTTATTTATTTGCTCCCTTCCTCTTTTCTGCGTTTTGTTTTTCTTATGCTTTTACGAGCACCGCTTCTTCTTTCTCTTTGTTCTGCTTTCCCGAATCTTTCTGTGTGTCTTTCCGGGGTTTCCTCTGTGCCGTCGTTTCGTTCTCCTTGCTTCGGAGCTCTTCGTCTTCGTTTCTTCTTCCAGGTTTGTTCCCATGTTTCTCTTTTCTTGTGATCATATGCTTCTGTTCTTTGTGTGGCTCTTGTTTGTTTCTTTTTTCTTTATGCCTGGGTTGCCCCAAAAAGAGGCGCCGCTATTGCTGTTGTTTGTATATGGGGGGGCTCTTTTTTTGTTCTCTGGTGTTTTTGTTCCGGGTTGCCCCGTTTTCTTCGTGGGGTTTTTGTTTCTTGCTTTGCTGAATGGGTTTTCGCTGTCTTCTTTATGTGATTTTTGCTTGCTGTTGTATTCTTCTTTGTAGGTAAGAATTTTATGTCTCGAAAGGTTCTTCAAGCGATGTCGACTAAAATTCCATGTGGTCTTGATTGGGTAGACCCTCTTCCTCTAAGAGTCCCTTCTGTGGTAGATTCTGAGTATTTAGTTAGGTTCCGTAGGCATTGTAGCATATGTGAAAATAGAGAGTCTGAGAGGGATTATGAACTAGTAGCCCCGGATTCCGAGGAGAGAGTGTGCTTCCCGCCTCTAGATAGTTCCGAGAAGCTCTTCTTTTATGCTTATGATTGTTTTTTCTCTAAGCTGAGTGTCCGACTTCCCTTTACCGATCTGGAGTCCGAGGTGTTATGGTCTTGTAATCTTGCTCCTACGCAGCTCCATCCAAATTCTTGGGCGTTTTTAAAGCTGTTTCAACTTTTGTGTCAGTTTTTGGGCGTTGCTCCCTCTATTTCTCTTTTTTCCTATTTGTTTGTGTTGACGAAGCCGGGGTCGGGTGGAGGGAAGGTATCTTGGGTCTCTTTTAGGGCTAACCAGGGAAGGAAGTTTTGTACCCTGTATGATGAGTCCTTTCATGATTTTAAGAACTTTTATTTCAAGGTCCGGGCTACTGGAGACGTCCGACCTTTCTTTCTGGATGAGAGTGGGGAGCCTTCTTTTCCTCTTTGTTGGCAGGAGAATGTAGTGTCTACTACGTATACCCTTGAGAGTCTAGATGAGGTGGAACAGGCTTTTGTGGGTGTGGTAAGCAGTTTATGGGGTCGGGCACCTCACTTGGACACGAAGAAAATGTTGGGAGATCCAAGCCTTCTCCGTTCCGAGTTAGGTAGTTCCCGACCTCTCCGAGATTCATCTTTTTTTAGTATTTTGGCTTTGCTTGTTTTGGTGGAATTTCTGTTGTGGTAATCCTTTTCTTTTATTTCTGCAGAGATGTCTTCTCAGGCGGATTCCATGAAGTACCTTCGTCGGACGAAGAAGTCTGTGGCTGCTCGAAATATCGAGGCTGGGGAGGCTTCTGCCCGATCTTCTCCGAAGAAGACTACTGTGGGTGTCACTACTTGGTCGAAGACTATTCCGACTCCCCAGTTCCGACCTGTAAGTCAAGATCCTCCAACCTCTGGACCCGGAAACTCTTCTCCGCCTTCGTCCTCGGGTCCTCCTCCCAAGAAACAGAAGACCTCTCAAGAGCTTGCGGGTTTTAATGATAAGGATTTTGATGCTCTTGGTTGGGTTGAACAGCATATTCTCCCTCAGACTTTTATTTCTACTGATGATGTGTCTATGGAGCACCATTTTCAGTATATGGCGCGGAGCTGTGTCCGGATGGCTAGTCTTCATGCCGCTATTGCCCGGGAGTTCAAGAAATCCCCCCTTGGTGTGACCAGTTCCCGACTTGAGGAGGCTCAGTCTGAGTTCGAGAGGATTAGTGAACTGAAGGCTGCTAGGATTACTGAGCTGGAGGCATCTTTGGAGAAAGAGAAAGCTAAAGCTACCGCGGCTGTGGCGGCAGCGAATGCATCTGAGGAGATGGCGAAGGCGGCGAGGGAGAGTTATACTCGGACATATGCTGAGCTTGTGGAAACAAAGGAGAGATTGCGATCCGCTCAGGATGATTTTTACGAGCTAGAAGGTCATGTGGCTAAGGGTATGGATGCTATGTTTGAAAATTTGAAGGCTCAGGTCCGGGTTCTTGCTCCTGACCTGGATCTGAGCTTATTCAGTACGGATAACGTTGTTGTGGAGGGAAAGATTGTTCCTGCTCCCAACGAGGATGAGGTTCCGGTGTCTGACCCCAAGGTTCCGGTTGCGAACCCGACTTTACCTTTGGCCGGGGATGGATCTGGTGTGGAGGTTTTAAACCGAGATGACGGTGCCGTCAATGCTATCCCGATTTCTATGTTTCCTCCGCAGCCTTCTGCCGATGTGGAGTCCGGAAAGGATCTTGATTCTCTGTAATCCTTTTATCTTTGGTTTTTTGCCCGGCCTGTGGGCTCTTTTTTTTTTTTGATGGTTTCTGTGAATGCTTTGGACACCTTTTTGCTATTAGCTACTTGTAGTAACTTTTTTAGCTTATTATGCGGTGTTTGTTCGCGTTTTGACTTTTTGTTCCGCTTTTATGCTTTTTAGTTGTTTTTGAATAACAACCTTTTAGCTAGCGCTTTTTTTTTTTTGAAACTTTGTTTTACCCTTTCCTTTGATTTCGTTTTTTCGCTTGTACTTTTTAGTTGTTTTTGTATAGCAACTTTTTAGTAAGCGTTTTCGAAATCTTTGTTTTCGCCGTTTTAAGGCTTCTTTCTCGGATCCGGGCTTTTTCTCGGACCTCGGGGGGGGGGGGGGGCGGTCGAGTACTTCCCTTTGTTGGGTCCGACCTTGTCGTTGGTCGGCCTTTTAAGTTATTTTTGTAATCTCTTTTTATTTGGCTTTTTGAGCCTTTTCAGAGTTGCTTTATAACTTCTCACATTAATTTGAACCTCGTCGCTTTATCTTTGCCGACCTTGTGTGGTCTCTTGGCAATGATTTTTTGCGTTTTGTCGAGCATAAATTAATGCGCCTTGGCGGGGTACTTTCCAGGATTTGTTTCATCATGAGGAAGAAGAAGGAGAAAGAAAAGAGAAAAATTTGATTAGTATTAAAAAGAAAGAGTATTTACAGAGTGTTTACCCTTGGCTAGGTCGGGTGCCTTTCTTGACCGAGTGTCTCATTTAAAAAACCCTTGTAGGAAAAAGAGTACACCTCGGGTTATATTTTTCTAGCTGTAGTATCGTCTTAGATTACAGGCGTGCCAGGCCCTGGGCAGCTCATTGCCTTCTAGGTCGGATACTTTGTAATAGCCTGTTCCTAAGACTTCTGTTACCTTGTAGGGTCCTTTCCAATTTGCAGCTAGCTTTCCTTCTCCCGACTTTTGTGTTCCGATGTCATTTTGGATTAGAATCAGGTCGTGAATGGAGAAGCTTCGCTTTATTACTTTCTGATTGTATCTGAGGGCCGTTCGCCGTTTTAAGGCTTCTTCTCGGATCCGGGCTCTTTCTCGGACCTCGGGGAGGAGGTCGAGTTCTTCCTTTTGTGCCTGCGGGTTACCTTCTTCGTTGTAGAAGATGACTCTGGGTGACCCTTCATCTATTTCGATAGGAATCATTGCCTCCATCCCATAAGCTAGTCGGAATGGCGATTCTCCCGTTGTAGAGTGTGGAGTTGTCCGATATGCCCATAGTACCTGGGGGAGCTCCTCGGCCCATGCCCCTTTGGCCTCTTGGAGTCTTCGTTTTAACCCGGCCAAGATGACTTTATTTGCGGCCTCTGCTTGTCCATTGGCTTGTGGGTGCTCGACTGAGGTGAATTGCTGTTTGATTTTTAGCTCGGCCACCAAGTTTCGAAAACTTGTGTCTGTGAACTGTGTTCCATTGTCTGTGGTGATGGAGTAGGGGATTCCGAACCTTGTGACGATGTTTTAGTATAGGAATTTGCGGCTTTTCTGAGCCGTGATGGTGGCTAAGGGTTCAGCTTCGATCCACTTTGTGAAGTAGTCGACCCCTACTATGAGGTATTTGACTTGCCCCGGTCCTTGGGGGAACGGGCCGAGTAGGTCAAGTCCCCATTTTGCGAAGGGCCATGGTGCGGTGACGCTGATAAGGTCTTCGGGTGGTGCTTTGTGGAAATTGGCGTGTTTTTGGCAGGGGGCATATTTTCACAAATTCCGTTGCGTCTCTTTGCAGAGTCGGCCAGTAGAACCCGGCTCGGACTACTTTCTTGGATAATGCTCGAGCTCCGAGGTGGTTCCCACACATGCCTCCGTGGACTTCTTCGAGGATGCTCTTTGTTTCTGAGGTCGGGATACACCTAAGGAGGGGGTTTGAGAATCCTCTTCTGTATAATATGTCGTGAATCAGTGTATAATTCTGGGCGTCTTTCGTGAGTCTTCTAGCTTCCTTCCTTTCGGCGGGGAGAGTTCCCGATTTCAGGTAGTTGAGTATGGGGGTCATCCATCCTTGCTGTTGGTTAGATATGTTTAGCGCTTCTTCCTCTCTTAGCACGGAGGGGGATTGTAAGGTTTCCTGGAGGAGACTTCTGTTGTTGCCTCCGGGCTTGGTGCTGGCAAGCTTCGAGAGGGCGTCTGCCCGGGCGTTTTGTTCCCGAGGTATATGCTGAATCTGTATTTCTGAAAAGTGGCGTAATTGTGCCTGTGTTTGGTCCAGGTATTTTTTCATAGTTGGGTCTTTGGCCTGGTAGCTTCCATTTACTTGTGATGTGACGACCTGGGAGTCGCTGAAGATCGTGATTTTCTGGGCTCCGACCTCTTCGGCTAGCTTTAGACCTGCTAGTAGGGCCTCGTATTCGGCTTGGTTGTTCGAAGCCTGGAACTCGAATTTTAGGGATAGTTCTATCCGCGTTCCTTGGTCGCTTTCGAGTATAACCCCGGCTTCGCTTCCAGTTTTGTTTGAGGACCCGTGACATACAGGTTCCATGAGAGTGGGGTTCCAGGGGTCTCAGTGTATTCTGCGATGAAGTCGGCTAGATACTGAGATTTTATGGCAGTCCGGGTTTCATAGTGGAGGTCGAACTCGGACAGTTCCACCACCCATTGCAGTATTCGTCCTGCCAGGTCTGTTTTTTGGAGGATGTGTCTCATGGGTTGGTTTGTCCGGACTTTGATGGTGTGGGCTTGAAAGTAGGGACGGAGCCTCCGAGCTGTGAACACTAGGGCGTAGGCGAATTTTTCTATCTTCTGATAGTTTAATTCGGCCCCTTGTAGTGCCTTGCTTACAAAGTATATGGGGTGTTGTCCTCGGTCATTTTCTCGTATTAACGCTGAAGCGACTGCTCGATTTCCAACCGAGAGGTATAGTACGAGTTCTTCTCCTTTTAAAGGTCGGGTTAGGATTGGTGGCTGCCCGAGGAATTCCTTGAATTCTTGAAAGGCTTTTTCGCACTCCGAGGTCCATGAGAAGGGTTTCCCTTTCTTTAGGAGTGAGTAGAGAGGTAGTGACTTTATTGCTGATCCTGCCAAGAATCTTGATAGGGCGGCTAGCCTTCCATTTAGTTGTTGTACTTCTTTGACACACGTCGGGCTCTTCATATTGAGTATCGCTTGGCATTTGTCCGGGTTTGCTTCGATGCCCCTTTGAGTCAGCATGAAGCCTAAGAACTTTCCGGCTTCTGCGGCGAAGGTGCACTTTGTCGGGTTAAGTCTCATGTTGTGTTTTCTGAGGGTGCCGAAGATACTGGTGAGGTCAGTCAGCAAGTTTCTGTCTTCTTGTGTCTTTACCAGCATGTCGTCGACGTACACCTCCAGCTGTAGTCCGATGTGCTCTGAGAACACTTTGTTCATTAGCCTCTGGTAGGTTGCCCCTGCGTTCTTCAGCCCGAAGGGCATTACTACGTAGCAGTAGTTTGCCCTTGGGGTTATGAACGAGGTCTTTTCTTGGTCGGGTCCGTACATCGGGATTTGATTGTATCCCGAGTATGCGTCCATGAAGGAGAGATATCTATAGCCTGAGGCTGCGTCTACTAATGCGTCGATGTTTGGTAGTGGATATGGGTCTTTGGGGCAGGCTTTGTTGAGATCCGTGTAATCGACGCACATCCTCCATTTTCCGTTGGGCTTTTTTACCAGGACCACGTTTGCAAGCCATAGGGGGTATTTTACTTCCCTAATGAACCCTGCATCTAGCAGTGCTTGTACTTGTTCTTCTATTGCTTGCATGCGCTCGGGTCCGAGCTTCCGGCGTCTTTGTTGGACAGGTCGGGATCCCGGGTAAACTGATAGCTTATGGCACATCAGGTCGGGGCTTATGCCTGGCATGTCGGAGGCTTTCCAGGCGAAGAGGTCGGAATTCTCCCTTAAGAGGGTTATGAGTTCCTCTTTTAGGCCCGTTTCGAGGTTTGCTCCTATGTTTGTTATTTTTTCAGGTGTGTTCCCAACCTGGACTTTTTTGGTTTCTCCCTCTGGTTGTGGCCGAAGATCTTCTCGGGATTGAACTCGTCCGAGTTCTATTGTGTTGACCTCTTTCCCTTTTAGGCTCAGGCTTTCGTTGTAGCATCGCCGCGCTAGGTTTTGGTCGCCTTTTAGGGTAGCGATTCCTTTTGCGGTAGGGAACTTCATACAGAGGTGTGGGGTCGAGACTATAGCTGCCAGTCTGTTTAGGGTTGGTCGCCCAATGAGGGCATTGTATGCTGAAGTGACGTCGACTATAATGTAGTCGATGCTTAATGTTTTAGATTGCTCGCCTCTTCCAAAGGTAGTGTGTAGCGAGATGTATCCTAAGGGATGGATCGGAGTATCCCCTAGTCCAAATAAGTCGGTGGGATAGGCCTTTAGTTCTTTTTCTTCAAGTCCGAGCTTGTCGAAGGCCGTTTTGAACAGGATATCTGCTGAGCTTCCCTGGTCAATCAGGGTTCGATGTAAGTTGGCGTTTGCTAGGATAATGGTGATTACCATTGGATCGTCGTGTCCGGGAATTATCCCTTGAGCATCTTCTCGGGTAAATGAGATAGTAGGTAATTTGGGCAGGGGACTGTCTTCTCGGACGTGATAGACTTCTTTGAGGTGTCTTTTTCACGAGGATTTGGATGTTCCTCCGCCTGCAAAACCTCCATTTATCATGTGAACATGTCTTTCAGGGGTTCGCGGGGTTTGTTCGGCCCGATCTTCGTTGTCTCCCCGCCTTCTCTTCCTGGTCTCTTCTCCTTTCTCTGCTATGTATCTGTCGAGTTTTCCTTCTCTGGCTAGCTTTTCTATAACATTTTTTAGGTCGTAGCAGTCGTTAGTAGAATGACCGTAGAGCTTGTGATATTCACAGTATTCGGACCGATCTCTCCCCGCTTTCTTGTGTTTTAGCGGTCGGGGCGGTGGGATCTTTTCGGTGTGGCATACTTCTCTGTAGACGTCTACCAGGGAGACTCGGTGGGGGGTGTAGTTGTGGTACTTCCGTGGCTTGTCCGTGTTGGGTTCTTCTTTCTTCTTCTGTTCCCGATCCCGATCTCGGAGTGGGTAGGTTGGTTCCTTCCTAGAAGAGTCTCTTAGCTGGGAGGTTTCCTCCATGTTGATATATTTTTCTGCCCGCTCCTGCACCTCGTATAGGGAGGTCGGGTATCGTTTGGATAGGGATTGGCTAAACGGTCCCTCTTTTAGGCCGTTTGCTAGTCCCATGATGGCTGCTTCAGTGGGCAAGTGTTGTATGTCCAGGCAGGCTTTGTTGAATCGCTCCATGTATTCTCGGAGAGTTTCTTGGTTACCTTGTTTGATCCCGAGTAGACTGGGGGCATGTTTTGTGTTGTCCTTTTGAATAGAGAATCTTGTTAGGAATTTTTTGGTTAGGTCTTCGAAGCTGGTGATTGATCATGGTGGCAGGTTGTCGAACCACTTCATGGCTGACTTGGTAAGAGTGGTGGGGAAGGCTTTGCACCGAATCGCGTCGGAGGCGTCGACTAGGTACATTCTGCTTCTGAAGTTGCTGAGGTGATGACTTGGATCGGTGGTGCCGTCGTAGAGGTCCATATCGGGTGGTTTGAAGTTTCGCGGTACCTTCTCCTTCATGATCTCTTACGTGAAGGGATCGTGGTTGCCCTCGGTGGTGGTGCCGCGTTCTGTCCGGTCTTTCAGGTTGGCCTCTATTTTCCACAGTTTTTCTTCTAATTCTCTGCGCTTTCGAGCTTCCCTTTTCAGATCTTGTTCAGTTTCTTTCTGCTTTTTTATGTCCTCTTCGAGTTGTTTTAGTCGGTCTTGTTGTGCTCGGACTGCTTCTAGAATTTCCGAGCTCTTCTCTTTTTCGGAATTTTGTGGATCTTTGTTTGGGAGTGATGTTTTTGGGCGATTCTGTTTGTTTCCTCCTGGAGTGCGTGGTGATAGAGGGCTGTCCGGTCGTTCTCCGGTGTCAATTTCGTCCTCTTGTTCAGATGCAGCGTGGTCATTGTTGAGAGGGTCGTCCGCCATGGTAGAGGGATGACTTCCAGGTCCCCGGCAACGGCGCCAATGTTCCGAGGGTTTACCTGAAACGTGCAGCTCGGTCGTCTGGAGAGGCCCGAGGTGGGGGTTCGGTGACCCGAGCTTGATATGCGGAATGGTTGGTGGTTGTACCTGCAATGACACTCCGATGCTTAAGTTAGCATGGGTCCAAGCAGATATGTGTAGATGTGGAATGAATGCCATACCTGGGTGCTCCAGTGTATTTATAGTAGTTGGCCGTGATCTTCCCTGGATAAGATATTCTTATCTTATCTTATCTTTGGGAGTTTTATCTCTATCTTTGTGGAACCGCCTTTTCTAGGCCTTTTCGGCCTTTAGGTTTGGGCTGCGTTCCTTTTGATGGGCCTTCCTTGCTCTTTGTCCGAGGTCCGACCTTTAGGTGTGAGCTTTGGGACAAGGTCGGACCTCTTACGATTTTGCCGAGTTGGAGGACCCTGGTCCGGGTATGAACACTAGCTTTCCAGTACTTTTATGCACATGCTAAATTCTTCTTTAAATCCTTGTTTGTTTATGATCATGATACTTTATTGCTTTTGAATTCACAAAACTCAAGTTGGTAATCATAATGCCACAACACCATGTTGCAATTTAGAAATCACACTATGCCTTTTCACACACACATGCATACAGAGAAGGTAAAGACAATCATGCAGTTTATAGTGCTTGAAACAAATGAGAGGAAAAGGAACTTTACAACCTTGTAGTTCATCTTCTCTATTGTTGTCGTTTTCCTCCCATTCTTCCTCTTTCCCTTGCCAACTCAAAATGCTTGCTCATCTTCAAGCAACAATTAGAACAATGGCTATGGGGCTAAGATGGATCATGAATGTCTTACACAATGAAAAGTTAGTAGTACATGTGTTCTAAGCAAGCAAATTAAAGATAATAATCAAGGCACAAGAGACAAAGACATTTTGATTGCATAGATAAGAAGGTGTGCACAATACATTGCATAAAAGATAAGTGGCACACCAAACTTAGTGTGACACTTTCACTTGGAATTAATGCAAGTATCTTGTAAGAATTGGAGCCAAATTTTGTTGCATAGCAACACCAAACTTAGAATGCAACCATATGTCAATTTATTTGAATTAAACTAAACAAGAGAAACTGTTATTTGTTGAATACAATCACCAAGCCAAGATTAGCCATGAATAAGGGTCTTTTGGTGATGTATTAACAAAAACAGTTAATAACAGGAAACATAAAAAATATAAAGAAGTAACTAAAACAAAGAGAATGCAAACGAAATGTCAAAACAAAAGAAAAATAATAATGCAAGGGCAATATGATTATGCAGACAAGTGATGTTGTTGGATGAGTTGCATAGACAATTAAGTGGCACACCAAACTCAGAATCTTAGTGTGACACTTCCATGTAAAATTGATGCAATCATCCATGAAGATGGAAAATAGTTTGTTGCAGGGCAACACCAAACTTAGAATGTGATCATATGCCAATTTATTGAAATTTAAACAAGACAAGGAGAAGAAATGTTACCTACTGTTTACCTATTCTTCACTTTCTTCCTCTTCTTCCAGTTTGTTAAGAGGAATGACTCCAAGAGGGGAGAAGTTTCAGCTAGTGTCCCCTGTCTTGGCTTCCTCTCAGCAAGCTTTCTTTTGTACATGGCTTGATTGAGCTTGCTTGCTATTGGTCCAGGGGTTGGATTGCTTGTGGTTGACCTCCTCTTGAATGTTGTCCTTGATAGCTTGGTCACAATCCTCTTCTCGGTGCTTTTGTTAATTGCCTTCACTTCCTTGAATTCAAGACTTGGTTGCTGTGTGATTATTGGAGTTTTGTATTCATCCAGAGCCTTTTGAATTGGTGGCTCCATGAGCTTTTCCTCTATGTACTTCTCTGCTTCACTTGAGTTTGGAATGACTTCCTCACTTTCTTGCTCCTCCACTTCCTCCCTTGCACCCAACATTTGACTTAATAGTTCTTTTATGGAGGAGGTTTGTTGTTCTTCCCAAGATTTCTTCATCTCCTCTTCATATTTTTCGATCACAGATTCAAGGGAAGTTTGTGAGGGTTGTGAATGTTCATGTTCCTTTGTCACCTCAAGTAGCGTTTGTGAATGTAAAATCCTTGGCTCATGTCCCTCATCCTTCATTGCAATTTCACTTGACACAGGGACCTTTTGTTTTTGTTTTTCCATTTTCTCCTTCCATGCATTCGACAATTGGCCTAACTGCACTTCCATATTTTTGAGGGAGTTCTCTTGTTCTTTCTGGTACTTCTCTTTCTCCTCCGCAAATCTTTTGAGCATGGACTCAAGCTTTGAAATTCTTTGGCTATTGGAAGTTTGTGTGAGTGGTAAGTTTTGAAAGGGGCTCTTTGTTGAAGCATGGTCAAGTGATGATATCTTTGGATGAATATCGTATGGAGCATTAGAATTCCTTTCCCAGCCACCATTGGAATTATGACTTGCATCATTTTGTGGTGGAGGGAAATATCCCATATGGTTTTCTTGCTCATCTTGTGTCTGTGAAGCAAATCTCCATGAGTTGGAGTGCTCAGAATGTGTATTCTCTTGGTGATATTCCTGGCCATCATTAGATATTGGTGATGGTGGATGATATCCCATAAAATTTTGTTTGACCATAAGATGAGTTGAACTCCATTTGTATTTTGTAAACATCAATGAAAATTGAAATTCATGTCACAGAGAAAGAATTTCTTAGTGAGGTAATAACTCAAACACCTTGGTTTCATTTTAAAGCAGAGAACAAAAATAAAAAAAATGCTTAATCTAGACTTCACACCCACTTAATCATTGTTGATCAAAATCAATCCCCGGCAACGGCGCCAAAAACTTGATGTGCGGAAAACGATCCGATACAAAACTCACCGGCAAGTATACCGGGTTGCATCAAGTAGTAATAACTCACTTAGAGTGAGGTCGATCCCACAGGGATTGATGGATCAAGCAACTTTAGTGAATGATTAGTTTAGTCAAGCTAACATTGAGTAAATTGTGTGAAGAGTGACCAACAGAATGTAAATTGCAGTGAAATATAAATGGCAGAAAGTAAATGACAATGAACGTAAAGGGCAAGGAATGTAAATTGGCGAAATCTTAAATGACAAGAAAAGTAAATTGCAGTAAATGTAAAGGGAAGTGGGAGCAGAGGAATTAAAGAAAGCTCTCTATCCTCCTCCTAATGCTCTAACCGAGCCAGCCCCCCTAATAAAATGAAACAGATGCCTATTTATAGGCATTTTTACAAAATGAAAATGAAATTCAAAACAAATTACAACTAAAATGAAATTTCTATTCTAACTATATCTTGTGCCTTTGAGTGGTGTCAATTGGGCCCTTGCTCTTGATGGAATTGGGTTGACAAAAGCCTCTGTTGATTGCTCTTGGAGTTGGAGAGAAACCCATTGTGAACTGGGCCATGAATCATAAAAGCTTGAGTAAAACTTTTACTCAAACTTTTTATACCAGCTGCCCTCATTTGCTGCTACCAACGTTTGGGCTAAAGTTTGAGGTCAAACTTTTAGCCAAACGTTGAGCCTTCTTGCATGCATGTTGGGGTACTACTTTGTCTGCTTGTCAACGTTGCAAATTTCATGCCCACGATAGACTATTATATATGGTTGGAAAGCTCTGAATGTCAGCTTTCTAACCCAATTGGAAGCGCATCATTTGGAGCTCTACAGCTCGAGTTATACTCCGTCGAATGTGCAGAGGTCAATTGGCCTCACTGCAGGTTGCCACCATGTTCGTTTATGCACATTGCGGGGAAGTTTTCTCCCTCAATTTTAGTGTCCACCATGCAGTGCCATATATGCTTGGAAAGCTCTTGATTCCTACTTTCCATTGCTTTTTGAATCACCTCATTTGGAGTTCTGTAGCTCAAGTTATTCTTGTTGGAAGTATACCCCTTCAAGCTGTGAGGCGCCAACGTTTGACCTCAAGTTTGAGGTCAAACGTTGGCTCAAACGTTGCTGCCCAGAAGCTCAATCTTTCTTCTTTCAGGCACCAATGTTTGCCTCAACGTTTGAGGTCAAACGTTGGCGCAAACGTTACCTTCCAAGATCTTCTTCTTCAGCCAACGTTTGCCTCAACGTTTGAGGTCAAACGTTGGCTCAAACGTTGGTTCTTCTCCAAGGCATTCTTCATCTTCTTGCAACCTCCTTCCAAGCTTTGTTTCACCTATCATCAACCAATCAAAAACATCAAAGCTATGCTTCAAATCATGAGATTGTTTCTCTTCCATAATATATGACAATTATGGCACAAAATCTCATGAAAATGCATCAATTCATCCATGGTTGATTGAATCTAAGGAATCATGAACTTCTACCCAATTGGCTTACTTGTAACTCAAGAAAGTGCATAAAACCTAAAAAAAAAACAAAGAAAAAGCATAGAAAAACATGACATGATGACATGTCATTAGGAATGTGTCATGATAATACAATGGGAGTTTGGATACCTACTCATGTGAAACTATAAGAATTAAAAGTCTATGTGCATTGATAAGCTATGTTTATTTTTATGTCTATATTAAAATAAAAAAATTAATAAATGAATAAGGGGACAAAATTACCCCAATGCTAAATTAAGAATTCAAAGATCAATGCACATATGATAAAATAAAAAAATTTGATACATGAGTATGGAATGTAAAAGGGAATTCTGGGTGGCTAGGTATGGATTCTAAGGTTATATAAAATATATAGGTTGGGTTAAAGCTTGGGTTAATTAAAGATTCAATTTATAAGCTCACTTAACCATATATGTATCCCTACCTTTACCTTGGCCCCATTACAACCTTGAAAAGACCTCGTGATGTTTGCATTGGTATATTAACTGTTGTTGATTGGTTAGGAGAAGAACAAGAGTTAGAGAGCATGATTAGAGAAGGATAGAGTGATTACCCTATACACTAGAGAGATTAGAGCGTACATACATCATCAGTGAGGGTTCAATGCTTAAATTTCCATGTTCCCTGCTTTCATAAGCTATCTTCTTGCACTTTTATCTGTCTTACTGTATAATGATAGAATTAGTGGAATTTGATTTGTAATTGTTTTGAAGAGCTTATTTACTTTTGATCAAGTGGGCAAGAATCATATAGTTGCATTCATATATATAGGTTGCATTGCATTGCATGAGTTTCTACATGTTCATACTTACTCCTTCAATTAAGCATGAGGACATGCTAATGTTTAAGTGTGGGGAGGTTGATAAACCACTATTTTATGGTTTATATTGTGTTTAATTGTGTGATTTTATCATGATCCTTACCCACTTATTCATTAATTTAGCATGCATTTATATTTTCTTCCTGAAATTATTACATGATTGAAAACTGCTTCCTAGAGACTTTTAATTATGCATTTTAATTCTCCTTTATTCCATTCGATGCCGTAATCTGTGTGTTAAGTGTTTCAGTCTTTATAGGGCATGAATGAGTTGGAGATTGGAAAGGAAGCTAGCAAAAATGGAAGGAACACGAGAAATTGAGGAGATAACCAACGAGAAGTGACGCGGCCGCATGGCTCACGCGTTCGCGCGAAAGAGGAGAAATTGCAGTGACGCGGCTGCATGGCTCACGCGACCGCGCGGCAGGGAAAAACGCGAATGACGCGTCCGCATGGATGACGCGATCGCGTGACGTGCGCGATCTGCATAATCTACATAATTCGCTGGGGGCCATTTTGGACCCTATTTTGACCCAGTTTTCGGCCCAGAACAGCAGACTAGAGCTAGAGAACATGCAGAAACCAGAACAATAATTTCATTCTAGACAGTTTTAGTTTTAGATCTAGTTTTTAATCCTCCTCTAGGTTTTTCTCTCTAGACATTCATAGTTCTTAGGATTTTAGTTTTTTTTACCACTTTTTGCATTGGGATACTGAGAAGAGTTATTACCTCATCAAGACTTCGTCATTCTAGTTCATTTTCTTTACTTGGCTTTACTCTTCCATGTCCTTTGCTTTGTTTAATTTTACCATTGGAATATTTTTAGGATTATTTAATACAAGGATTACTTTTATTTTTAATTGATTATTTTGATTTTTATTTACAATGTCTTTCTTCAATTCCCTTTCATATGTTATGAATTTTACATTCACAATGAGCGAGTAGTTCCCTAACTTGATGGGGAGTTGATTGAAAGGAACCCTTAAGTTGGAAGGCTTAAAAGAAAGATTGTAATTGGGTTTATTGTTGGATTGCCATCTAGTCACTAACACCAATCCCTTTTAATTAAGTGGGTTGCAATTTGTGAACGGACGAAGCATTCCGACTTGTTTGACTTTCCCTTACCTAGTAAGAGATAACTAAACAGGATAACCTTTAATTATCAATTAATCTAAAGAGTAATTCAACAATACTGGGACTTCCAACTAATCAACTCACAGTCAAGGCTTTTATTTACATTATTCAAATTCTCCAATTTTATTTCCTGTTTACTCAACTCAAACCTTTTTGAAAACATCTGATTAATAAAATAGCACACTTTGCTGCAACTCGTTGGGAGACGACCTGGGATTCATACTCTCAGTATTTTAATTTCAAATTTCTGTGACACCTTTCTAAATTGATAAGTGGATTTCTGGCGAGTTAAGAACTATACTTGCAACGCATATATTTTAATAATTTTTAATTCGCCAATTTCTGCCGGCAAGTGCATATTTTTTATCTTGTTGTTTATGAATGTCAAAATTGTTGGCTCTTGAAAGAATGATGAACAAGAGAAATGTTATTGCTGATCTGAAAAATCATGAAATTGATTCTTGAAGCAAGAAAAAGCAGTGAAAAAAAAAGTGGCAAAAAAATAGAAAGAAAAAGAAAAAGCAAGCAGAAAAAGCCAATAGCCCTTAAACCCAAAAGGCAAGGGTAAAAAGGATCCAAGGCTTTGAGCATCAATGGATAGGAGGGCCCAAGGAAATAAATCCAGGCCTAAGCAGCTAAATCAAGCTGTCCCTAACCATGTGCTTGTGGCATGTAGGTCCAAGTGAAAAGCTTGAGACTGAGTGGTTAAAGTCATGATCCAAAGCAAAAAGAGTGTCCTTAAGAGCTCTGGACACCTCTAACTGGGGACTTTAGCAAAGCTGAGTCACAATCTGAAAAGGTTCACCCAGTCATGTGTCTGTGGCATTTATGTATCCGGTGGTAATACTGGAAAACAAAGTGCTTAGGGCCACGGCCAAGACTCATAAAAGTAGCTGTGTTCAAGAATCAACATACTTAACTAGGAGAATTAATAACACTATCCCAAGATTCTGAGTTCCTACAGATGCCCCAATCATTCTAAACATCAAAGGAAAAAGTGAAATGCTAAAACTGTTCAGAAGCAAAAAGCTATAAGTCCCGCTCATCTTATTAGAACTAATATTCGTTGATATTTTGGGATTTATAGTATATTATCTTTTTTTTATCCTATTTGATTTTCAGTTGCTTGGGGACAAACAACAATTTAAGTTTGGTGTTGTGATGAGCGGATAATTTATACGCTTTTTGGCATTGTTTTTAGGTAGTTTTTAGTAGGATCTAGATACTTTTAGGGATGTTTTCATTAGTTTTCATGAAGAATTCACATTTCTGGACTTTACTATGAGTTTGTGTGTTTTTCTGTGATTTCAGGTGTTTTCTGGTTGAAATTGAGGGACCTGAGCAAAAATCTGATTTAGGCTGAAAAAGGACTGCTGATGCTGTTGGATTCTGACCTCCCTGTACTCGAAATGGATTTTCTAGAGCTAAATAACTCCAAATGGCGCGCTCTTAAAGGCTTTGGAAAGTAGACATCCAGAGCTTTCCAGCAATATATAATAGTCCATACTTTATTCGAGCTTAGGTGATGCCAGTTCCATGCTGCATTCTGGAGTCAAACACCAGAAACACGTCATAAACCAGAGTTAAACGCCAAAAACACGTTACAACTTGGCATTTAACTCCAAAAGAAGCCTCTGCACGTGCAAAGATCAAGCTCAGCCCAAGCACACACCAAGTATCTCTTGGATTCCCTAACCATAATCTTCGTGGTATAAGCTAGAACCCTTTGGCGGCCACTCTTGAGGATCCGGAAACTCTAAACATTGTCTGTGGTATTCCGAGTAGGATTTAGGGATTGAATGGCTGTGACAAGCTTCAAACTCACGATTGTTGGGCATGATGACAAACGCAAAAGAATCAATGGATTCTATTCCGACATGATCGGGAACCGACAGATGATTAGCCGTGCTGTGACAGAGCATTTGGACCATTTTCACTGAGAGGATGGGATGTAGCCATTGACAACAGTGATGCCCTACATACAGCTTGCCATGGAAAGGAGTAAGAAGGATTGGGTGAAAGCAGTAGGAAAGCAGAGATTCAGAAAGGACAAGCATCTCCATACACTTATCTGAAATTCTCGCCAATGATTTACATAAGTATTTCTATCCTTATTTTATGCTTTATTCATTATTACTTTCAAAAACTACATAACCATTTATTATCCGCCTAACTGATATTAACAAGATAACCATAGCTTGCTTCATACCAACAATCTCCGTGGGATCGACCCTTACTCACGTAAGGTTTATTACTTGGACGACCCAGTGCACTTGCTGGTTAGTTGTGCGGAGTTGTAACAAAGTGTGATTCACGTTTGAGAGCACCATCATTGCAGCCATTGTTAATGATCATAATTTCGTGCACCACTGGAGCAGAAGTCTGATTCAGAGACAAAGAAAGCACTGCAGATGCTCCCAAATCTGACATTCTTGCATTCGAAAGAGTTTTTCTGGAGTTACAGAAGTCCAAATGGAGTGCTCTCAATGGCTATGGAAATCTGACTTTTAGAGCTTTCCAGCAATATATAATAGTCCATACTTTGCTTCGGATTAGAAGGCCCAAAACTAGCGTCCAACGCCAGCTTCCTGCCCCCTTCCTGGCGTCCAGTGCCCAAAAGCAGAGATCAGCATCCAAACGCCCAATGAGGACCCCCTAGCTGGTGTTCCACGCCCAAGCTCATTAACAATCGAGCCTATTTCTTAAGCTCAAGCTCGGCTCACCGAAAGCTCACGAGCTGGCTCAAATAATAGAAACATAAATACAAAATCTATAATTTTATATCAATAAATTATAACTTATATATTTTTAAAAATATTTAAAAAGAACAATTTTATATATTGTTTATCTATCAATAAATATAAATTTTTTATTTATGTCCTACATTAAAATTATATGTAATAAATAAATATAAAATTTTAAATAATTAAGATCATTAATATATATAATTATATATTACTATTTCATATGTATATATATAATATTAAAAGTATAGACTAAATGCATATAGGATATGTATATGTATATGTATATATATATATATATATATATATATATATAAAATTGAGCCAGCTCACGAGCTAATGAGCTGAGCTTATCCAAGCTCAAGCTTGGCTCACCAGCTCACGACTTTAGCTTATCGAGCTATTAACGAGCCGAGCTCGAGCTGGCTCATGAGCTGGCTTAACTCACTTCCAGCCCTACGCCCAAGAGACCTCATAGCACGTGGATCTCATCAAAATTCAGCCCAAACACTCACCAAGTGGGCCCTAGAAGTGGATTTTAGCACTAAAAAGACTATTTTACCCTTACTAGTCATCTGTTTAGTATTTAAAGTGTACTTTTACATAATCACGAAGAACATCGAGACCACTTTATACTATTTTTCGAGTTTTACCTAGTGGCTTTACATCAGTATGAGTTTCTAAACCTCCTAGGTTGAGGGAAGGAGCCCTGCTGAGTCCTATGAATTAATAAAAGTATTACTATTTCTTCTTCGATCCATGTTTGATTTACTTCTATGATGTATATTCGATCTTCATCGTGGTGAATAGGATGATCAAACAATCAGCTCTGTTCATCACATTAAAATGAACGTGCCTGACAAACACCCGCGTCTACTTGGGTTCGTGTGAATATGTGGTTGGAAAGCACGAGCCAACAGCTATGTTTATATATCTCTTAGACGGATAATCCACAACTTCGTTGGGGACTTCTTGAGACACCAATTTAGCCAATTTTTGGGAAGATTAGAGTCTCCATGGTATAGGCTAGAATCTATAGAAGCAGCATTCTATGATCTGAAGATTTGACCTTGTCTGTGGCGTTTTGAGTAGGATCGCCAAGAGAATGACTGCTAGAGCTTCACCCTTTGTCAGATTGAATGACCATAGGAAATGGCGTTTGATCTGGAGCAGAGGAGATCAATGACCACGGGCAATGGCTTTGATCACATACAGCCTGCCATAGAAGACATCATTCACAAGCAAAGAAGACAGTGATACCAGAATCAATTCAGAAAGGCTAAGCAACTCTAAACCTTAACTATTCTCTCTTCATAGTATACACAACTTCTGAGTTCTAATTACTCTTTTTTCCTATTTCCATTACTGACTCTATTTGATATAAAATGTAATTTATACAATATTAAAACACGTTAAATCCTTCTGATCTGCTTGACTAAGACCTGCAGGATAACCATAGCTTGCTTCAAACCACAATCCTCGTGGGATCGACCCTGACTCGCTCAGGTATTACTTGGACGACCTAGTGCACTTGTTGGTACAACAGTACGAAGGTGTGGGATTCGTGCTACCAAGTTTTTGGCGCCGTTGCTGGGGATTGTTGAGTTTGGACAAACTGACGGATAGTCTTGCTCCCTAGATCAGGTAATTTATTTTATTTTTATTTTATTTGAGTCTTTTAATTTTTGTTTTCTTCTTCCTTATTTTTTCAAAAATTTTAAAACTTTTTCCAAAAGCTTTTTTCAAAAAATTTATTTTCAAGCATCCTTAGCTTTCTGTTTGAGAGTCTTTGTTTTTGTTCTTGTTGAGTCTTTTATTTTTATTTTCTTATTCTCTATTTTTTTCAAAAAAATTAAAAATCTTTTTAAAAATATTTTTTATTTTCTTTGTTTAATCTTTGTTCTTAGTTTGAGTCTTTTGTTCTTGTTCTTGTTAAGTTTTTTGTTTTCTTCAAGTCTTTCTTTCAAGAAATTTTCAAAAATATTTTTCTTTGGGTAAATCTTGTGTCAAGTCTTTAAGTTTGGTGTTTTCTTGTTGCTTTTCTTTTAATTTTCGAAAATTATGTTTTGGTTTTCTAAAAATTGTAAGTTTGGTATTCTTTTTATGTTCTTGTGTTTTTTAAATTTCTTGAGTCTTGTTCTTCGTGTTCTTGTCAATCTACAAAGTGTTCTTGAGTCATTTTTGTGTTTGATCTTAAAATTTTTAAGTTTGGTGTCCCCTTGTGTTTTCCTCCAAAATTTTCGAAAATTAGGAGTGCTAGATCTAAAAATTTTAAGTCATGTGTCTTTTACTTGTTTTTCTCTTTCATCATTAAATTTAAAAATAAAAATATCTTTTCTATCTTATCTTTCACTTGATTTTCAAAATTTTTTGATCAAAAATTCATATTTCAATTTCAAATTTTTATCTTATCATATCTTAGTTGTAAAGTTTTCAAAAATCAATTTTTTTTCAAAAAATAAAAATCATATCTTTTTCAAAATCTTATCATATCTTTTTCAAAATTTAAAAATCTTATCTTATCTTTTCCGAAATTCAAACTTTAAAATTAAATCTTTTTCAAAATCAAATTTCTAATCTTATCTTTTACAAATCTTTTTTATTTCTTATCTTATCTTTTTCTAATTTCAAATTTCAATTTCAAATCTTTTCTTATCTTATCTTCTATCTTATTTTAAAATTCAAATCTTTTCTTAATTAATATCTTATCTCCTCTCTCTTCTTTTTCAAAACTTCCTAAATAACTCTTCTCTTCCTTAATTTTCGATAACTCTCTCCCTTTTCTCTCTCTTCTTTTCAAAACCTCCTAACTTACTCTCATCTCTTCTTAATTTTCAAAAACTTCTTCTTCTTCTCTCTCTTCTATTTTCGAAAATTCAATAACCAATTTTCAATTTTTTTAAATTAACTAATTTAATTTTCGAAAATAATAAATAAATAAAATCAAAACATAAATATTTTAATTCTTATTTACTTTTTCTATTTATACTTCTTCTCATCTCTACTTATATAATTCGACTTCTATCCCTCTCTCATCGTCCATCCTCACTTTTATTTTTTTCTTCTTTCTTCACATCTCACTTTAAGGAGGAGCTTCTTGTCTATTGGCACAAAAAGTCTTATTCTTTTCCTTCTTTTTCTTTTCTTCTTGTTTATGACCAGGAACAGGGATAAAGAACCCCTCTTGACTCCTGATCCTGAACCAGAGAAGACCCTGAGGAGGCATTTACAACAAACTAAAGCATAATACTTTGGAAGAGACCTTTCAAAAAGTTTTGAACAAGAAAAAGAGGACATGGCTGAACCTCAAGAGGAGCCCAAAAAGGTCCTTGGTGACTTCACCATGCCTACCTCTGACTTTTATGGCAGAAGCATCTCTGTACCTGCCATTGGAGCTAATAATTTTGAGGTTAAACCTCAGTTAGTCTCTCTTTTGCAGTAGAATTACAAATTCCATAGACTTCCAATGGAAGGTTCACATTAGTTTTTAGTTGAGTTCTTACAGATCTGTGATATTGTAAAGACTAATGGAGTTAATCCTGAAGTTTATAAGCTTATGCTCTTTCCCTTTGCAGTAAGAGACAGAGCTAAGCTATGGTTGGAACCCAACCTAGAGAGAGTCTTGACTCTTGGAAAACGCTGATTAATGCTTTTCTGGCTAAGTTCTTTCCCCCTCAAAGGATGAGCAAAATTAGAGTGGAAGTTCAAACCTTCAGATAAAGAGAAGGTGAATCCCTCTATGAAGCTTGGGAAAGATACAAGCAACTAATCAGGAGATGTCCTCCTGATATGCTCTCAGAGTGGTCTATCATAGGCGTGTTCTATGATGGCTTGTCTGAGATGTCCAAAATTTTATTGGACAGCTCTGCAGGTGGATCTCTCCCCCTAAAGAAAATGCCTGCAAAAGCTAGAGAACTCATTGAGATGGTTGCTAACAACCAATTCATGTATACTTCTGAAAGGAATCCTGTAAATCATGGGACCCCTCAGAAGAAAGGAGTTCATGAAGTTGAACCTCTGAATGCCATCCTGGCTCAGAATAATATCTTGACTCTGCAAGTCAATATGATCTCCCAGCATCTAACTGGAATGCAAACTACAGCTGGCAGTAATTAGGAAGCTTCTTCTGAAATAGAAGCTTATGATCCTGATCAACCCACCATGGAGGAGGTGAATTACATGGGAGAACCCTATGAAAATACCTACAACCCTTCATGGAGGAATCATCCTAACCTCTCATGGAAGGATCAACAGAAACCTCAGCAAGGTTTCAATAACAATCAAGGTGGAAGGAACCAGAATAGGTTCAACAACAGACCACCATTCCCATCTTCTCAAGGGAACATGAAAACCTCTAAGTAGAGTCTTTCTGACTTAGTTATTCTGGTTTCCAGCCTCTCTAAGACGATTCATAGTTTTATTAATGAAACAAGGTCCTCCATTAGAAACTTAGAGGTACAAGTTGGTCAACTGAGCAAGAGGATCCCTGAGACTCCTCCAGAACTCTTCCTAGTAATAATGAGGTGAATCCATGAGAAGAGTGCAAGGCTATAACCATGGAGGTAAAGGCCAAAACTGAGGAGAATGGGGTGGCATTGAACGCCAGTGAGGAAGCCCTTACTGGGCGTTCAATGCCCAATATGGCAGTAAGCTTGGCGTTAAACGCCCAGTGAGGGACCCATCCTGGCAGAAAAGCTGGCGTTGAACGCTAGCCTGGGAGCACTGGCTGGGCATTCAATGCCCAAACACCTAAGCTTTCTGGCGCTGAACGCCAATAAGGAACCCTTCATTGGGCATTCAACGCCTAACCAGGCAGCCATTCTGGTGCTGAACGCCAGACTGGGCGTTCAACGCCCACTCACCCAGGGAAGCTGGCGTTGAACGCCAGCAAGGACATCCCTGCTGGGCGTTCAATGCGCAGAATGCTAGAGGGACTGACGTTTAATGCCAGTCAGGCTGGACAGCAAGGGCGTTCAACACCTAATAAGCTGACAGAGCTGGCGTTGAACACAATTGAAAACACACCCTTTGAGTGCTTAAAGCCCACTCATGAACCCTCAATCTCAAAACCAAAGGAAATCATAAAGACAATTGAGGTTCCTTTGAATGCACTATTGTAGTGCATGAGTTCTGATGACTACTCATCCTTAGATGAGGATGAAGACACTAGGGAAGAGCAAGTTGCTTGGTACCTAGGAGCTCTAATGAGGCTGAATGCCAAGATATTTGGTACAAAGCCTCTGGAGGAAGAACCTCTACTGCTTACCAAAGAACTCCATGCTTTAGTGCAGCAAGAGCTGCCTCAGAAGCTTCCATGCTTTCTGATTCCTTGCACCATAGGCACTGTGACCTTTGAAAAGGCTCTGTGTGACTGATAAACCACTATTTTATGATTTATTTTGTGTTAAATGAGTGGAATTTATCAGATTATTCCTACACTTATTCATAAAATTCACATGTTCTACGTTGCCTTCCTGATTTCATGATATGATTGAAAACTCGCTTCCAAAGCTTTTAAATTATCAAATTTTAACTCCTCTATATACCATTCGATGCCGTGATCTATGTGTTAAAGCGTTTCAAGCTTTCTAGGGCAAGAATAGCTTGGAGAATGAAAAGGAAGCTTGCAAAAATAGAAGGAACACAAAGGAATAATGAAGCTGACTAGCGGGACGTGAGGCATACGCGTGACTGACGCGTACGCGTGATAAGGGATTTCGCCAAATGACGCGCACGCGAGATCCATGCATACGCGTGATGTGCGCCACGTGCAGAAGTTGCAGAAATCACTCCCAGCGATTTCTGGGCTCTTTTTGGCCCAGTTCCAGACCCAGAAAACACAGATTAGAGGCTGGGAGTGAGGCATAATGAGGGAGACATTCATCATACACTTCTCATTCACACAAATTTTTAGGGTTAGATGTAGTTTTTTAGAGAGGGATGCTATCTCCTCTCTCTAGGTTTTAGGATTTAGGATTTTCTCTTCTACTCTTATTGATTACTCATTGTTATTATTTTAGTTTGTGAACTTTTGATGTTAGATTCAATTTCCATTTTAATGCAATTGATTGCTTGGATTTTATTATCTCTTATTGCTTTTCTATGTTTTTATGTTATGCCCTCCAAATACTTGACAAAATACTTAGAAGGATGTTAGAGTAGGATTTTATGTTCTTGGCTTGGTTGAGTAATTGGTAACACTTGAGTTATCAAACTCCTTTGTTGATTGATAATTGAAAGTTTCTAATTGATTTGGATTCCACTAAAGCTAGTCATTCCTTAGGAGTTGATTAGGACTTGAGGAATCAAATTGATTAGTCCACTTGACTTTCTTTCATTCGTTGAGGGTTAACTAAGTGTGAGCAATGAACAATTCTCATCACAATTGATAAGGATAACTAGGATAGATTTCCAGTTCTCATACCTTGCCAAGAGCTTTTCTAGTCATTAGTTTATTCCATTTGCAATTTACTTTTTCTTGTTCTCTTATCCAAATCCCCCCAAAACATACTTTTTCATAACCAATTATAAGCACACTTCCCTGCAATTCCTTGAGAGACGGCCCGAGGTTTAAATATTTTGGTTATCAATTTTACTAGGGGTTTGTTACTTGTGACAACCAAATTTTTGCATGAAGGATTTTTGTTAGTTTAGAAACTATACTAGCAACGAGAGTTATTTGTGAATTCTAGACCATACAAAAGTTCTCTCATCAAAATGGCGCCGTTGCCGGGGAATTACAAATGTGTGCCTTATTATTGGTTATTGTAAATATTTGCTTTTCCTTGTTTATTTGTTTTCGTTTTTGTTTTTAATTTTTATTAACTACTATGAATTCTCACCCCTCTGGCTTTAAGTTTGTTTCCAATGTTGTTGTAAGGAATGGAAGCTATAATGAGAACAGGCATCAAGGTTGGAAGAATCAAAGATGGGAGGAGCCACAAGGATTTGATCAACCCTCTTGGCAACAACCCCCTCCAATGTGCTATAGCCAACAACCACTCTATGATGCATACCAAGACAATAGTTATGGTGGACCCTTTCGTGACAACCCACCCCCACCAAATTACTATGGTCAAGAGCCATTCCAAGGAGCGTACCAAGTGATAAACCCCATATTTAGGGTTTATCTTGTATTGATTTTAGGAGATTTTATTACCTTTTACCCACATTTATTCAATGAATTGGCATGATTTTGTGATTGTCTCCTTATTTGTGCTTAGATGTGAAAACATGCTTTTAGACCTTTAATTTGATGATTTTTTATCTCCCTTTGATTCCACTAGATGCCTTGATGTGTTTGTTAGTGATTTCATATTGAAAAGGCTAGAAATGGATCAAAGGAGTGAAGAGGAAAGCATGCAAAGTGAAGAAATCATGGAAAGTCAAAGAAGTTGAACTCGCCCATGGACGCGCGCGCACACTTGGCGCTTGCGTGCACCTTGCGAATCACCCCATGGACGCGTACGCGGGCTGTGCGCATACGCATCGGTGCCGGTTTATGATTTTTTAATGAAAACGCACCCAATGAACTCTTAAGGGTTGTGGGGCCCAATCTCAACCAACTTTGGCTCCAAAAATGCTATTTAAAGCCAAGGAATGAAGAGCAAAGGGAGATCAATTCATTTTTACACATTAGGATTAGTTAGAAGTAGTTTCTAGAGAGAGAAGCTCTCACTTCTCTCTAGAATTAGGATTAGGATTAGGATTAGGTTTAGTTCTTAGATCTAGGTTTTAATTCATGCACTCTTCTACTTCTACTCTTCAATTCCTTGTAGTTACATTCATTCTTTTTCCATTCTTTTGTTGTAATATCTTTTTATGTTGTTCTTGTATTTTGTTGTAGATCTACTCTTGTTCCTTCTCTTTTCTTTCAATTCAATTCAAGGTAATTCAATAATACTTGTGTTTCCTTTAATTGTTGTTGTTAATTCTTTACATTTGATTGTTGTTAGAATTAATTCTTGTTGTTGATTTACTATGCTTTTCTTTTATGCCTTCTAAGTGTTTGAGAAAATGCTTGGTTGGATTTTAGAATAGAATTTTATGCTCTTGGCTTGGAGAGGAAACTTAGGAACTCTTGAGTTACTAATGTCCAAGTGATTGATGATTGGGAGCCATTGACTCTAGTTCTCACTAATTGGATTAGTAGAGAATTAAGACTTATGGACTTGGTTTGATATAGCAAATTTGACTTTTCTTTACTATTAGTTAAAGGATGATTTAGTGAGATTAATCCTTGCCAATTCTCATATTGTGGTTAGTGATTATGATAGAAATCCTTGACCACCAACCCTTGCCAAGATCTTTTTAGCCATTAGTTTACTTTTTGACATTTATCTTTCATGTCTCTTATCAAAACCCCAAAAATAACTCATAACCAATAACAAGACACTTTATTGTAATTCCTAGGGAGAACGACCCGAGGTTCAATACTTCGGTTTATAAATTTTAGGGGTTTGTACTAGTGACAAACAACTTTTGTATGAAAGGATTATTGATTGGTTTAGAAACTATACTTGCAACGAGAATTTATTTGTGAAATTCTATACCATCAAAAATTCAATCATCACCAAGATGATGAATATGGTGGACCCACTTGTAGTTACCAACAAGCCCCACCATATGCCTACGAACAGCCTCCTCAACGTAACTTTGAACCACCATACTCACAAGCCCCTTTTCACCATTCACCTCCATATGACCCTAACCCATATCCACCATACCAACCACCTTATGAGCCAAATGAACCATACATAGAACCACCCCCATTCCAACACAATTACTCTCATGAGCCACTACCTCAATATTCACCATCTCCATGCCATTACCAAGAAGAACCACCTTCCTACCATGCACAATTTCTCCAAAATAATAAACCCTCCTATCCACCCCAACCTCCCCTG
This sequence comes from Arachis hypogaea, assembly GCF_003086295.3. Lineage (NCBI taxonomy): Eukaryota > Viridiplantae > Streptophyta > Magnoliopsida > Fabales > Fabaceae > Arachis > Arachis hypogaea. Next base: position 61,073,330 of record NC_092042.1, on the reverse strand, counting down.
GATAACAACACCCTTGGTGTTATTCACCAACGGCAAACTGGTGCATAAAATTGTGATCATCAATGGCGCCATCAACATGGTACGCTCAATTACAATCTCAACTCTTTATCACAACTTCGCACAACTAACCAGCAAGTGCACTGGGTCGTCCAAGTAATAAACCTTACGCGAGTAAGGGTCGATCCCACGGAGATTATTGGTATGAAGCAAGCTATGGTCATCTTGTAAATCTCAGTTAGGCAGATTCAAATGGTTATGGATGATTTATAATTAAAAGATGAATAAAACATAAAATAAAGATAGAGATACTTATGTAATTCATTGGTGAGAATTTCAGATAAGCGTATGGAGATGCTTTGTCCCTTCCGTCTCTCTGCTTTCCTACTGTCTTCATCCAATACTTCTTACTCCTTTCCATGGAAAGTTGTATGTTGGGCATCACCGTTGTCAGTGGCTACAATCCCGTCCTCTCAGTGAAAATGTTCAACGCGCTCTGTCACAGCACGGCTAATCATCTGTCGGTTCTCAATCAGGTTGGAATAGAATCCAGTGATTCTTTTGCGTCTGTCACTAATGCCCAGCCTTCAGGAGTTTGAAGCTCGTCACAGTCATTCAATCCTTGAATCCTACTCAGAATACCACAGACAAGGTTTAGACCTTCCAGAATCTCTTGAATGCCGCCATTAATTCTAGCTTATACTACGAAGATTCCGATTAAGGGATCCAAGAGATATCCACTCAATCTAAGGTAGAACGGAGGTGGTTGTCAGGCACACGTTCATAGGTGAGAATGATGATGAGTGTCACGGATCATCACATTCATCAAGTTGAGGAACAAGTGATATCTTAGAATAAGAATAAGCTTAATTGAATAGAAGAACAATAGTAATTGCATTGATACTCGAGGTACAGCAGAGCTCCACACCTTAATCTATGGTGTGTAGAAAACTCCACCGTTGAAAATACATAAGTGATAATAGTGATCATTGGCTTCGGCCCCAGAGAGAGAACCAGAAGAACCAAGATGATCCTAAGATCTAAATTGATCAAAAGATGAAAATACAATAGCAAAAGGTCCTATTTATAGAGAACTAGTAGCTTAGGGTTTACAAAAATGAGTAAATGACATAAAAATCCACTTCCGGGCCCACTTGGTGTGTGTTTGGGTTGAGCATTGAAGCTTTCATGTGTAGAGACTTTTCTTGGAGTTAAACGCCAGCTTTTGTGCCAGTTTGGGCGTTTAACTCCCATTCTTGTGCCAGTTCCGGTGTTAAACGCCAGAATTCTTGAGCTGATTTGGAACGCCGGTTTGGGCCATCAAATCTGGAGTAAAGTGTGGACTATTATATATTGCTGGAAAGCCCAGGATGTCTACTTTCCAACGCAATTGAGAGTGCGCCAATTCGAATTTTGTAGCTCCAGAAAATCCATTTCGAGTGCAGGAAGGTCAAAATCCAACAGCATCTGCAGTCCTTTTTAGCCTCTGAATCAGATTTTTGCTCAGGCCCCTCAATTTCAGCCAGAAAATATCTGAAATCACAGAAAAACACACAAACTCATAGTAAAGTCCATAAAAGTGAATTTTAAATAAAAACTAATAAAAATATAATAAAAACTAACTAAAACATACTAAAAACATACTAAAAACAATGCCAAAAAGCGTATAAATTATCCGCTCATCACAACATCAAACTTAAATTGTTGCTTGTCCCCAAGCAACTGAAAATCAAATAAGATAAAAAGAAGAGAATATGAAATGAATTCCAAAAATATCTGTAAAGATCAGTATTAATTAGATGAGTGGGGCTTGTAGCTTTTTGCCTCTGAACAGTTTTGGCATCTCACTCTATCCTTTGAAATTCAGAATGATTGGCTTCTATAGGAACTCAGAATCCAGATAGTGTTATTGACTCTCCTAGTTAAGTATGATGATTCTTGAACACAGCTACTTTATGAGTCTTGGTCGTGGCCCAAAGCACTATGTCTTCCAGTATTACCATCGGATACATACATGCCACAGACACATAACTGGGTGAACCTTTTCAGATTGTGACTCAGCTTTGCTAGAGTCCCCAATTAGAGGTGTCCATGGTTCTTAAGCACACTCTTTTTGCCTTGGATCATGACTTTATTTTTTTTCTTTTTCCTCTTTCTTTCTCTTTTTTTTTGCTTCAAGAATCATTTTTATGATTTTTCAGATCCTCAGTAACATGTCTCCTTTTTCATCATTCTTTCAAGAGCCAACATTCATGAACAACAAATTCAAAAGACATATGCATTGTTCAAGCATACATTCAGAAGTCAAAGTATTGCCACCACATCAAAATAATTAATCTGTTATAAAATTCAAAATTCATGCAATTCTTCTCTTTTTCAATTAAGAACATTTTTCATTTAAGAAAGGTGATGGATTCATAGGAGATTCATAACCTTAAGGCATAGACACTAAGACACTAATGATCATGTAATAAGACACAAACCTAGATAAACATAAGCATAAAAATTCGAAAAACAGAAAAATAAAGAACAAGGAGATTAAAGAACAGGTCCACCTTAGTGATGGCGGCTTGTTCTTCCTCTTGAAGATCTTATGGAGTGCTTGAGCTCCTCAATGTCTCTCCCTTGCCTTTGTTGCTCCTCTCTCATGATTCTTTGATCTTCTCTAATTTCATGGAGGAGAATGGAATGTTCTTGGTGCTCCACCCTTAGTTGTCCCATGTTGGAACTCAATTCTCCTAGGGAGGTGTTGATTTGCTCCCAATAGTTTTGTGGAGGAAAGTGCATCCCTTGAGGCATCTCAGGAATTTCATGATGAGGAATCTCTTGTTTGCTCCATCCTTTTCTTAGTGATGGGCTTGTCCTCATCAATGAGGATGTCTTCCTCTATGTCAATTCCGACTGAATTATAGAGGTGACAAATGAGATGAGGGAAGGCTAACCTTGCCAAGGTAGAGGACTTGTCCGCCACCTTATAAAGTTCTTGGGATATAACCTCATGAACTTCTACTTCCTCTCTAACATGATGCTATGAATCATGATAGCCCGGTCTATAGTAACTTCGGACCGGTTGCTAGTAGAAATGATTGAGCGTTGGATAAACTCCAACCATCCCCTAGCCACGGGCTTGAGGTCATGCCTTCTCAGTTGAACCGGCTTCCCTCTTGAATCTCTCTTCACAAATGTCTATGAGGACTTGGTCCAACCTTTGATCAAAGTTGACCCTTCTAGTGTAAGGGTGTTCATCTCCTTGCATCATGGGCAAGTTGAATGCCAACCTTACATTTTTCGGACTAAAATCTAAGCATTTCCCCCGAACCATTGTAAGCCAATTCTTTGGGTCCGGGTTCACACTTTGATCATGGTTCTTGGTGATCCATGCATTAGCATAGAACTCTTGAACCATTAAGATTCCGACTTGTTGAATGGGGTTGGTAAGAACTTCCCAACCTCTTCTTCAGATCTCATGTCAGATCTCCAGATATTCACTCTTTTTGAGTTTGAAAGGGACCTCGAGGATCATCTTCTTCATGGCCACAACTTCATACAAGTGGTCTTGATGCACCCTTGAGATGAATCTCTCCATCTCCCATGACTCGGAGGTAGAAGCTTTTGCCTTCCCTTTCCTCTTTCTAGAGGTTTCTCCGGCCTTAGATGCCATAAATGGTTATGGAAAAATAAAAAGCAATGCTTTTACCACACCAAACTTAGAATGTTTGCTCGTCCTCGAGCAAAAGAAGAAAGAAGAGAGTAGAAGAAGAAGAAATAGAGGAGATGGAGGTGGCTTTGTGGTTCGGCCAAAGGGGAGAAGTAGTGTTTAGGTTGTGTGAAAATGTAGGAGTTAAGATGGGTTTATATAGGAGTGGAGAGGGGGGTAAGGTTCGGCCATTATGGGTGGGTTTGGGAGGGAAAGTGGTTTGAATTTGAATGATGAGGTAGGTGGGGATTTATGAAGGATGTATGTGAGTAGTGAAGAGAATGGTGGGATTTGATATGTGAGGGGTTTTTGGGGAAGAGGTGTTGAGATGATTGGTAAATGGATGAAGAAGAAAGAGAGTGGTGGGGTAGGTGGGGATCCTGTGGGGTCCACAGATCCTGAGATGTCAAGGATAATTCATCCCTGCACCAAGTGGCGAGCAAAAATGCTCCTTCTACCAATCCTGGCGTTAAACGCCGGGCTGGTGCCCATTTCTGGCGTTTAACGCCAGCTTCTTGCCCATTCCTGGCGTTAAACGCCAGTCTAGTGCCCCTTTCTGGCGTTAAACGCCCAAAATGGTACTAGACTGGGCATTAAACGCCCATTTGCTATCTTCACTGGCGTTTAAACGCCAGCAAGTTTTCCTCCAGGGTGTGCTATTTTTCTTTCTGTTTTTCATTTTGTTTTTGCTTTTTTCAATTGATTTTGTGACTTCCCATGATCATCAACCTATAGAAAACATAAAATAACAAAAGGAAAATAGATAAATATAACATTGGGTTGCCTTCCAACAAGCGCTTCTTTAATGTCATTAGCTTGACAGTGGGCCCTCATGGAGCCTCACAGATACTCAGAGCAATGTTGGAACCTCCCAACACCAAACTTAGAGTTTGAATGTGGGGGTTCAACACCAAACTTAGAAGTTGGTTGTGGCCTCCCAACATCAAACTTAGAATTTGACTGTGGGGGCTCTGTTTGACTCTGTTTTGAGAGAAGCTCTTCATGCTTCCTCTCCATGGTTACAGAGGGATATCCTTGAGCCTTAAACACAAGGGATTCTTCATTCACTTGAATGATCAATTCTCCTCTGTCAACATCAATCATAGCCTTTGCTGTGGCTAGGAAGGGTCTGCCAAGGATGATGGATTCATCCATGCACTTCCCAGTCTCTAGGACTATGAAATCAGCAGGGATGTAATGGTCTTCAACCTTTACCAGAACATCCTCTACAAGTCCATAAGCTTGTTTTCTTGAATTGTCTGCCATCTCTAGTGAGATTCTTGCAGCTTGCACCTCAAAGATCCCTAGCTTCTCCATTACAGAGAGAGGCATGAGGTTTATGCTTGACCCTAGGTCACACAGAGCCTTCTTGAAGGTCATGGTGCCTACTGTACAAGGTATTGAGAACTTTCCAGGGTCCTGTCTCTTTTGAGGTAATCTCTGCCTAGTCAAGTCATCCAGTTCTTTGGTGAGCAAAGGGGGTTCATCCTCCCAAGTCTCATTACCAAATAACTTGTCATTTAGCTTCATGATTGCTCCAAGGTACTTAGCAACTTGCTCTTCAGTGACATCTTCGTCCTCTTCAGAGGAAGAATACTCATCAGAGCTCATGAATGGCAGAAGTAAATCCAATGGAATCTCTATGGTCTCAGTGTGAGACTCAGATTCCCAAGGTTCCTCATTAGGCAACTCATTGGAGGCCAGTGGACGTCCATTGAGGTCTTCCTCAGTGGCGCTCACTGCCTCTTCCTCCTCTCCAAATTCGGCCATGTTAATGGCCTTACACTCTCCTTTTGGATTCTCTTCTGTATTGCTTGGAAGAGTACTAGGAGGGAGTTCAATAACTTTCTTACTCAGCTGTCCCACTTGTGCCTCCAAGTTTCTAATGGAGGACCTTGTTTCAGTCATGAAACTTTGAGTGGTTTTAATTAGATCAGAGACTATAGTTGCTAATTCAGAGGAGTTCTGCTTAGAATTCTCTGTCTGTTACTGAGAAGATGATGAAAAAGGCTTGCCATTGCTAAACCTGTTTCTTCCACCATTATTATTGTTGAAACCTTGTTGAGGTCTGATGAGCGGATAATTTATACGCTTTTTGGCATTGTTTTTATATAGTTTTTAGTAAGTTTAAGCTACTTTTAGGGATGTTTTCATTAGTTTTCATGTTAAATTCACATTTCTGGACTTTACTATGAGTTTGTGTGTTTTTCTGTGATTTCAGGTAAATTCTGACTGAAATTGAGGGATTTGAGCAAAACTCTGAAGAAGGCTGACAAAAGGACTGCTGATGCTGTTGGAATCTGACCTCCCTGCACTCGAAATGGATTTTCTGGAGCTACAGAACTCCAATTGGCGCGCTCTCAACGGCGTTGGAAAGTAGACATCCAGGGCTTTCCAGCAATATATAATAGTCCATACTTTATTCGAAGATTGATGACGTAACTTGGCGTTGAACGCCAAGTACATGCTGCTGTCTGGAGTTAAACGCCAGAAAAACGTCATGATCCGGAGTTGAACGCCCAAAACACGTCATAACTTGGAGTTCAACTCCAAGAAAAGCCTTAGCTCGTGGAATGATCAAGCTCAGCCCAAACATTCACCAAGTGGGCCCCGGAAGTGGATTTATGCATCAATTACTTACTCATGTAAACCCTAGGAGCTAGTCTATTATATATAGAACATTTAACTATTGTATTAGATATCTTTTGACAGTTGAATCTCTTTGATCATTCGGTCACTTGATCATGGAGAGGGCTGGCCATTCGGCCATGCCTGAACCTCTTTTACTTATGTATTTTCAACGGTGGAGTTTCTGCACACCATAGATTAAGGGTGTGGAGCTCTGCTGTACCTCAAGTATTAATGCAATTCTATTATCTTTTATTCAAATCTCTCTTATTCTTATTCCAAGATATTCATTCGTACCCAAGAACATGATGAATGTGATGATAAGTAACCCTCAATATCATTCTCACTTATGAACGCGCGTGATTGACAACCACTTCCGTTCTACATGCAACAGAGCTTGAATGTGTATCTCTTAGATTCCCCAACAGAATCTTCGTGGTATAAGCTAGATAGATGGCGGCATTTATGAGGATCCAGAAAGTCTCACCTTGTCTGTGGTATTCCGAGTAGGATCCTGGGAATCCGGAAAGTCTAACCTTGTCCGTGGTATTCCGAGTAGGATTCCGGTAATGAATGACTGTGACGTGCTTCAAACTTGCAACCTGCTGGGCGTTAGTGACAGACGCAAAAGAATCAAGGGATTCTATTCCAGTAGGAGCGGGAACCAACCGGTGATTAGCCGTACTGTGACAGAGTGCGTGAGCATTAGTTTTCACTGCGAGGATGGGATGTAGTCATCAACCATGGGTGATGCCTCCAGACGATTAGCCGTGCGACTGACAACCGCATAGGATCATTTTCCCGAGAGGATTGAAAGTAGCCACAGCTGATGGTGAACCCCTATACAAAGCTTGCCATGGAAAGGAGTAAGAAGGATTGAGTAGAAGCAGTAGGAGAGCAGGCGTCCTTGAGCCATGCAGCATCTCCATTCGCTTATCTGAAATTCCCACCAATGAATCTGCATAAGTCTTCTATCCTTTTTACTATCTATTTTCTTATTTTTATTTTCGAAAACCCATAAACAAATTTAATCTGCCTAACTAAGATTTACAAGGTGACCATAGCTTGCTTCATGCCAACAATCTCTGTGGGATCGACCCTTACTCACGTAAGGTTTATTACTTGGACGACCCAGTACACTTGCTGGTTAGTTGAACAGAGTTGTGAATTCAACCAGTGCCATAATAATGATTTCATACAAAGACAAACAACTTGAAAGATAGTGATCACAATTTCGTCGACCAAGTTTTTGGCGCCGTTGCCGGGGATTGTTCGAGTATGGACAACTGACGGTTCATCGTGTTGCTCAGATTAGGTAATTTTCTTTTCAAAAATCTTTTTCAAAAATTTTTCTTTTTATTTTTCGTTTTTACAAACTTTATTTTCGAAAAAATTAAATAAAAATACAAAAAATCATAAAATCATAAAAACCAAAAATATTTTGTGTTTCTTGTTTGAGTCTTGAGTCAATTTTTAAGTTTGGTGTCAATTGCATGCTTTTAAAATTTTTTCTTGCATTTTTTTCGAAAATCTCATGCATTCATAGTGTTCTTCATGATCTTCAAGTTGTTCTTGATAAGTCCTCTTGCTTGATCTTGATGTTTTCTTATTTTGTGTCTTTCCTTGTTTTTCTTGTGCACTTTTGCATTCATATTTTCCATGCATTAAAGATTTTTAAGTTTGGTGTCTTGCATGTTTTCTTTGCATCAAAAATTTTTCAAAATTATGTTCTTGATGTTCATCATGATCTTCATAGTGTTCTTGGTGTTCATCTTGACATTCATAGCATTCTTGCATGCATTCATTGTTTTGATCTAAAAATTTCATGCATTGAGTATTTTTGTTGTTTTTCTTTCTCATAATTAAAATATTCAAAAAATCAAAAAAATATCTTTTCCTTATTTTCCTCCAAAATTTCAAAATTTTGGGTTGACTTGGTCAAAAATTTTTCAAAATTAGTTGTTTCTTACAAGTCAAGTCAAAATTTCAATTTTAAAAATCTTATCTTTTCAAAATCTTTTTCAAAAATCATATCTTTTTCATTTTTTATATAATTTTCGAAAATTTCAAAAATTATTTTTCAAAATATTTTCAAAATCTTTTTCTTATCTTTTTATCAAATTTTCGAAAATTAAGCTAACAATTAATGTGATTGGTTCAAAAATTTGAAGTTTGTTACTTTCTTGTTAAGAAAGGTTCAATCTTTAAATTCTAGAATCCTATCTTGTAGTTTCTTGTTAGTTAAGTAATTTTTAAAATTAAATCTTTTTCAAAATATCTTTTTATTAAAATTTTTATCTTATCTTTTTATCTTTTATCTTATCTTTTTCAAAAATTTTATCTTTTTCAAAATTTGATTTCAAAATATCTTATCTAACTTCTTATCCTCTTATCTTTTTCAAAATTTGATTTCAAATCTTTTTCAATCAACTAACTAACTTTTTGTTTGTTTCTTATCTTTTTCAAAACCACCTAACTACTTTTCTCTCTCTAATTTTCGAAAATTCTCCCTCTCTTTTTCAAAAATTCTTTTTGTTTTAAATTTTTAATTTTAATTATATTTCATCTTTAATTTTCGAAAATACTAACCCCTTTTTCAAAATTTATTTTCGAAATTTCTCTTCTCTTCTCTTATTCTATTTAATTAATTAATTACTAACACCCCTCTTCACCTCTCTTCATCTAAGAATCCAAACTTCTTATATCCCTTGTATTTGGATTCTTCACCCCTTTCTTCTTCTACTAACATAAAGGAATCTCTATACTGTGACATAGAGGATTCCTCTTTCTTTTCTTGTTTTCTTCTCTTTCATATGAGCAGGAACAGGGAAAAAGGCACTCTTGTTGAAATTGATCCAGAACCTGAAAGGACTCTGAAGAGAAAATTAAGAGAAGCTAAATTACAACAATCCAGAAATAACCTTTCAGAAATTTTCGAACAAGAGAAGGAGATGGCAGCCGAAAATAATAATAATAATAATGCAAGGAGAATGCTTGGTGATTTCACAAAGCCAACGTCCAAGTTTGATGGAAGAAGCATCTCCATTCCTGCCATTGGAGCCAATAACTTTGAGCTTAAGCCTCAACTAGTTGCATTAATGCAACAAAACTGCAAGTTTTATGGACTTCCATCTGAAGATCCTTATCAGTTTTTAATTGAGATCTTGCAGATCTGTGAGACTGTAAAGACGAATGGAGTTGATCCTGAAATCTACAGACTCATGCTTTTCCCTTTTGCTGTAAGAGACAGAGCTAGAATATGGTTGGATTCACAACCTAAGGATAGCCTGGACTCCTGGGATAAGCTGGTCACTGCCTTCTTGGATAAATTCTTTCCTCCTTAAAAGCTGAGCAAGCTGAGAGTGGATGTTCAAACCTTCAAACAAAAAGATGGTGAATCCCTCTATGAAGCTTGGGAAAGATACAAGCAGCTGACCAAAAGATGTCCATCTGACATGTTTTCAGAATGGACCATGTTAGATATATTCTATTATGGTCTCTCTGAATTTTCGAAAATGTCACTGGACCATTCTGCAGGTGGATCTATTCACCTGAAGAAAACGTTTGAAGAGGCTCAAGAACTCATTGACATGGTTGCAAACAACCAGTTCATGTATACCTCTGAGAGGAATTCCGTGAATAATGGGATACCTCAGAAGAAAGGAGTTCTTGAAATTGATGCTCTGAATGCCATATTGGCTCAGAACAAAATGTTGACTCAACAGGTCAACATAATCTCTCAAAATCTGAATGGATTGCAACATGCATCCAACAGTACTAGAGAGGCAGCTTCTGAAGAAGCTTATGATCCTGAGAACCCTGCCATGGCAGAGGTTAATTATATGGGTGAACCTTATGGAAACACCTATAATCCATCATGGAGAAATCATCCAAATTTCTCCTGGAAGGATCAACAAAAGCCTTAACAAGGCTTTAACAATGGTGGACGCAATAGGCTGAACAATAGTAAGCCATATCCATCATCTTCTCAGCAACAGACAGAGAATTCTGAACAAAACACTTCTAATTTGGCCAATATAGTCTCTGATCTGTCAAAGGCCACTTTCAGTTTCATGAATGAAACAAGATCCTCCATTAGAAATTTAGAGGCACAAGTGGGCCAGCTGAGTAAGAAAGTCATTGAAACTCCTCCCAGTATTCTCCCAAGCAATACAGAAGAGAATCCAAAAGGAGAGTGCAAGGCCATTGATTTGATCAAAGTGGCCGAATGCACTAGGGAGGAGGAGGACGAAAATCCTAGTGAGGAAGACCTCCTGGGACGTCCTTCAAGCAAGAAGGAGTTTCCTATTAAGGATCCAGAGGAATCTGAGGCTCCTCTAGAGACCATAGAGATTCCATTAAACCTCCTTCTGCCATTCATGAGCTCTGAAGACTATTCATCCTCTGAAGAGGATGAAAATGTGACTGGAGAGCAAATTGCTCAATACTTAGGAGCTATCATGAAGCTGAATGCCAAGCTGTTTGGTAATGAGACTTGGGAAAGTGAACCTCCCTTGCTCATTAGTGAACTAGATACTTGGATTCAGAAAACTCTACCTCAAAAGAAACAAGATCCTGGCAAGTTCTTAATACCTTGCACCATTGGCACCATGAGCTTTGAAAAAGCTCTATGTGATCTGGGGTCAGGGATAAATCTGATGCCACTCTCTGTAATGGAGAAGCTAGGGATCATTGAGGTACAACCTGCCTTGTTCTCATTACAATTGGCAGACAAGTCCATGAGACAAGCTTATGGAATAGTAGAGGACGTGCTAGTAAAGGTTGAAGGCCTTTACATCCCTGCTGATTTCATAATCCTAGACACTAGGAAGGAAGAGGATGAATGCATCATCCTAGGAAGACCTTTCCTAGCCACAGCAGAAGCTGTGATAGATGTCAACAGAGGAGAATTAGTCCTTCAATTGAATGGGGACTACCTTGTGTTTAAGGCACATGGCCATCCCTCTGTGACAAAAGAGAGTAAGCATGAAGAGCTTCTCTCAGTTCAGAGTCAAGAAGAACCCACACAGTCAAACTCTAAGTTTGGTGTTGTGAGGCCACAACCAAACTCTAAGTTTGGTGTTGAGATCCCATCTCCAAACTCTAAGTTTGGTGTGGACAACTATACAACATTGACCTGATCACCTTGTGGCTCCATGAGAGCCACTGTCAAGCTATTGACATTAAAGAAGCGCTTGTTGGGAGGCAACCCAATTTTATCTATCTAATTTTATTTTATTTTGTTTCTTTGTTATTTTTGTGTTTAATTAGGTACATGATCATGAGGAGTCACGAAAAAATCAAAAAAAATTAAAAACAGAGTCAAAAACAGAAGAAAAAAATTTTTCACCCTGGAGGCAGCACAGACTGGCGTTCAACGCCAGTAAGATGCATCTGGCTGGCGTTCAACGCCAGAACAGAGCACCATTCTGGCGCTGAACGCCAGAAACAAGCAACATCCTGGCGCTGAACGCCAGGAATGTGCCCAGAGAGGACAAACTGGCGCTGAACGCCAGCAACAAGCATGAAACTAGCGTTCAACGCCAGAAACATTCATTACATGGGCGTTGAACGCCCAGAACGTGCACCAATGGGCGTTTGAACGCCAGGATGATGCACGAAGGCAATTTACATGCCTATATGGTGAAGGAATGGTATTTCTTTTCACCTCAGGATCTGTGGACCCCACAGGATCCCCACCTACCATATTCCCACCTTACCTTCTAATCCTATTTTTGTGATTTGAATTCCCCATGTCACAATTCCCAATCTTCTTTATCAATCACCTCAATTCCTCTTCCCAATTACCCCATTCACCACCTACATCTATCCACTCTTCCCCATACAACCCACCTACCTTTACAATTCAACTTCTCTTTCCCACCCAATCCCACCCATATAGCCGAATCCATCTCCCCTCACTCACCTCCATTTTCTTCTTCTTCTTCTTCCTCTCTTCTTTCTTCTCTTGCTCGAGGGCGAGCAATATTTTAAGTTTGGTGTGGTAAAAGCATAGCTTTTTTGCTTTTCCATTACCATTAATGGCACCTAAGGCCAGAGAAACCTCAAAGGGAAGACAAAAGCTTCCACCTCTGAGTCTTGGGAGATGAAAAAAAAATATAAGCCGTCATAGCTCAGTGGTAAAACATGTGGCTGCAAATCAAGAGATCCCTGAGATACCTCAGGGAATAAGTTATCCTCCACACAAATATTGGAAGCAACTAAGGGTGGAACATTATGAACACTCCATCATTCTCCAAGAAATAAGAGAAGATCAAAGAGCAAGGAGGGAGGAGCAACAAAGGCAAGGAAGAGACATAGAGGAGCTCAAAAAGCACCATTGGACCTTCAAGAAGGCGCCACCCTCACTCAGGTGGATTCATTCCTTGTTCTTTATTTCTTTCTGTTTTCGGTTTTTAATTATTGTGTTTATCTATGTTTTGTGTCTTTATTTCATGATCATTAGTATGTAACCATGCCTTAAAGCTATGAATAAAATCCATTAGTCTTTCACCTCTCTTAAATGAAAAATGTTTTAATTCAAATAGAACAAGAAGTACATAAATTTCGAAATTATTATTGAATTTAATTTAATTATATTGATGTGGTGACAATACTTTTTGTTTTCTGAATGAATGATTGAACAGTGCATATGTCTTTTGATCTTGTTGTTTATGAGTGTTAAAATTGTTGGTTCTTGAAAGAATGATGAACAAAGAGAAATGTTATTGATGATCTGAAAAAAAATCATGAAATTGATTCTTGAAGCAAGAAAAAGCAGTGAAAAAGCAAAAGCTTGTGAAAAAAAAAATGGCGAAAAATTGAGAAAGAAAAAGAAGGAGCAGTAGAAAAAGCCAATAGCCCTTAAAACCAAAAGGCAAGGGTAAAAAGGATCCAAGGCTTTGAGCATCAATGGATAGGAGGGCCCAAGGAAATTAAATCCAGGCCTAAGCGGCTAAATCAAGCTGTCCCTAACCATGTGCTTGTGTCATGAAGGTCCAAGTGAAAAGCTTGAGACTAAGTGGTTAAAGTCGTGATCCAAGGCAAAAGAGTGTGCTTAAGAGCTCTGGACACCTCTAACTGGGGACTTTAGCAAAGCTAAGTCACAATCTGAAAAGGTTCACCCAGTTATGTGTCTGTGGCATTTATTTATCCGGTGGTAATACTGGAAGACAAAGTGCTTAGGGCCACGGCCAAGACTCATAAGTAGCTGTGTTCAAGAATCAACATGCTTAACTAGGAAAGTCAATAACACTATCCGAAATTCTAAGTTCCTAGAGAAGCCAATCACTCTAAACTTCAAAGGAAAAAGTGAGATGCCAAAACTGTTCAGAAGCAAAAAGCTACAAGTCCCGCTCATCTAATTAAATTAATATTCATTGATATTCTAGAATTTATAGTATATTCTCTTCTTTTTATCCTAATTGATTTTCAGTTGCTTGGGGACAAGCAACAATTTAAGTTTGGTGTTGTGATGAGCGGATAATTTATACGCTTTTTGGCATTATTTTTATATAGTTTTTAGTAAGTTTAAGCTACTTTTAGGGATGTTTTCATTAGTTTTCATGTTAAATTCACATTTCTGGACTTTACTATGAGTTTGTGTGTTTTTCTGTGATTTCAGGTAAATTCTGACTGAAATTGAGGGATTTGAGCAAAACTCTGAAGAAGGCTGACAAAAGGACTGCTGATGCTGTTGGAATCTGACCTCCCTGCACTCGAAATGGATTTTCTGGAGCTACAGAACATCAATTGGCGCGTTCTCAACGGCGTTGGAAAGTAGACATCCAGGGCTTTCCAGCAATATATAATAGTCCATACTTTATTCGAAGATTGACGACGTAACTTGGCGTTGAACGCCAAGTACATGCTGCTGTCTAGAGTTAAACGCCAGAAAAACGTCATGATCCGGAGTTGAACGCCCAAAACACGTCATAACTCGGAGTTCAACTCCAAGAAAAGCCTTAGCTCGTGGAATGATCAAGCTCAGCCCAAACATACACCAAGTGGGCCCCGAAAGTGGATTTATGCATCAATTACTTACTCATGTAAACCCTAGGAGCTAGTCTATTATATATAGAACATTTAACTATTGTATTAGATATCTTTTGACAGTTGAATCTCTTTGATCATTCGGTCACTTGATCATGGAGAGGGCTGGCCATTCGGCCATGCCTGAACCTCTTTTACTTATGTATTTTCAACGGTGGAGTTTCTGCACACCATAGATTAAGGGTGTGGAGCTCTGCTGTACCTCAAGTATTAATGCAATTCTATTATCTTTTATTCAAATCTCTCTTATTCTTATTCCAAGATATTCATTCGTACCCAAGAACATGATGAATGTGATGATAAGTAACCCTCATTATCATTCTCACTTATGAACGCGCGTGATTGACAACCACTTCCGTTCTACATGCAACAGAGCTTGAATGTGTATCTCTTAGATTCCCCAACAGAATCTTCGTGGTATAAGCTAGATAGATGGCGGCATTTATGAGGATCCGGAAAGTCTCACCTTGTCTGTGGTATTCCGAGTAGGATCCTGGGAATCCGGAAAGTCTAACCTTGTCTGTGGTATTCCGAGTAGGATTCCGGTAATGAATGACTGTGACGTGCTTCAAACTTGCAACCTGCTGGGCGTTAGTGACAGACGCAAAAGAATCAAGGGATTCTATTCCAGTAGGAGTGGGAACCAACCGGTGATTAGCCGTACTGTGACAGAGTGCGTGAGCATTAGTTTTCACTGCGAGGATGGGATGTAGTCATCAACCATGGGTGATGCCTCCAGACGATTAGCCGTGCGACTGACAACCGCATAGGATCATTTTCCCGAGAGGATTGAAAGTAGCCACAGCTGATGGTGAACCCCTATACAAAGCTTGCCATGGAAAGGAGTAAGAAGGATTGAGTAGAAGCAGTAGGAGAGCAGGTGTCCTTGAGCCATGCAGCATCTCCATTCGCTTATCTGAAATTCCCACCAATGAATCTGCATAAGTCTTCTATCCTTTTTACTATCTATTTTCTTATTTTTATTTTCGAAAACCCATAAACAAATTTAATCTGCCTAACTGAGATTTACAAGGTGACCATAGCTTGCTTCATGCCAACAATCTCTGTGGGATCGACCCTTACTCACGTAAGGTTTATTACTTGGACGACCCAGTACACTTGCTGGTTAGTTGAACGGAGTTGTGAATTCAACCAGTGCCATAATAATGATTTCATACAAAGACAAACAACTTGAAAGATAGTGATCACAATTTCGTCCACCAAGGTCTCTGTTAATCCTTCCATGAGAGATTTGGATGATTTCTCCATGAAGGATTATAGGTGTTTCCATAGGGTTCTCCCATGTAATTCACCTCTTCTATTGATGGGTTCTCAGGATCATAAGCTTCTTCTTCAGATGAAGCGTCCTTAGTACTGCCTGGTGTAGCTTGCATTCCAGACAGACTTTGAGAAATCATATTGACTTGCTGAGTCAATATTTTATTCTGAGCCAATATGACATTCAGAGTATCAATCTCAATAACTCCTTTCTTCTGATTCGTCCCATTGTTCATAGGATTCCTTTCAGAAGTATACATGAATTGGTTATTTGCAACCATTTCAATGAGTTATTGAGCTTCTGCAGGCGTCTTCTTATGATGAAGAGATCCTCTAGCAGAGCTGTCCAATGACATCTTGGACAGTTCATACAGACCATCATAGAAGATACCTATGATGCTCCATTCAGAAAGCATGTCAGAGGGACACTTTCTGATCAATTGTTTGTATCTTTCCCAAGCTTCATAGAGGGATTCACCTTCCTTCTGTCTGAAGGTTTAGACTTCCACTCTAAGCTTACTCAATTTTTGAGGTGGAAAGAACTTTGCCAAGAAGGCATTGACTAGCTTTTCTCAAGAGTTCAGGCTTTCTTTAGGTTGTGAGTCCAACCATATTCTAGCTCTGTCTCTTACAGCAAAAGGGAATAGCATAAGCCTGTAGACCTCAGGGTCAACCCCATTGGTCTTGACAGTGTCACAGATTTGCAAGAATTCAGCTAAAAACTGATGAGGATCTTCCAATGGAAGTCCATGAAACTTGCAATTCTGTTGCATTAGAGAAACTAATTGAGGCTTAAGCTCAAAGTTGTTTGCTCCAATGGCAGGGATAGAGATTCTTCTCCCATAGAAGTCGGGAGTAGGTGCAGTAAAGTCACCCAGCACCTTCCTTGCATTGTTGGCATTGTTGTTGTTTTCGGCTGCCATGTCTTCTTTTTTGAAGAATTTTGTTAGGTCCTCTACAGAGAGTTGTGCTTTAACTTCTCTTAGTTTTCACTTCAAGGTCCTTTCAGGTTCAGGGTCAGCCTCAACAAGAATGCTTTTGTCTTTGCTCCTGCTCATATGAAAGAGAAGAGAACAAGAAAATATGGAATCCTCTATGTCACAGTATAGAGATTCCTTGAGGTGTCAGAGGAAAAGAAAAATAGAAGGAAGAGGTAGAAGAATTCGAACTTAGAAAGATAGAGTTCGAATTGTGCATTAAGGAGGAGTGTTAGTCCACAAATAGAAGGATGTGAGAAGAGGGGAAGAAATTTTCGAAAATTAAAGTGAATTAATTAAAAGAAATTTTGAAAAAAATGGTAATTGATTTTCGAAAACTAAGATTGGGAAAGAAATAAAGTGATTTTGAAAAAGATTTTGAAATTAGAAATCAAAAAGATATGATTGAAAACTCTTTTGAAAAGGATGTGATTAAAAAGATATGATTGAAAAGTTATGGTTTTAAAAAGATATGATTGAGAAGATATGATTTGAAAAACAATTTAAAAAGATTTGATTTTTAAAATTAATGACTTGGCTAACAAGAAATTTAAAAGATATGATTCAGACATTAAACCTTTCTCAACAGAAAATGCAACATACTTGAAATGTTGAATCAAATCATTAATTGCTAGCAAGTATTTTTGAAAATGGAAAGAAATTGATTTTGAAAATATATGATTGAAAAGATATGATTTGAAAAAGATTTGATTTTGAAAAATTATGAAAACTTGAAAAAAAATTGAATTAAAAATAGAATTTTCCCTCTTGTGCTATCCTGGCGTTAAACGCCCAGAATGGTATCCATTCTGGCGTTTAACGCCCAAAACTCTACCCTTTTGGGCGTTAAACGCCTAGCCAGGCACCCTAACTGGCGTTTAAACGCCAGTTTTCCTTCCTTACTGGGCGTTTTGAATGCCCAGCTTTTTCTGTGTAATTCCTCTGCTGAATGTTCTGAATCTTCAATTCTCTGTATTATTGACTTGAAAAGACACAAATTAAAAATTTTTTGGATTTTTAATAATGAGGAATAATCAAAATGCAACTAAAATAAAATAAACAATGCATGCAAGACACCAAACTTAGAAGTTTGTATACTATTGACACTAACAAATTAAGAATGCATATGAGAAACAACAAAACATACAAAACAAGAGAATTTAAAGATCAGAGCAAGTAAATCATCAAGAACAACTTGAAGATCAATGAAGACACATGAAAAATACAAGAAGAACAGAAACATCAATTGACACCAAACTTAAAATGAGACACTAGACTCAAACAAGAAACATAAAAATATTTTTGATTTTAAGATTTTATAATTTTTTTTGGATTTTTCGAAAATTATATGGAAAAGAAAATAAAGAGATTCAAAATTTTTAATAAGAATTCCAGGAATCATGCAATGTTAGTCTAAAGCTTTAGTCTAAAGAAATTAGACATGGCTAGCCAAGCTTCAGCAGGACATTGCATCCAAGAGATAAATTGATGAGAATCAATCAGCTTTGGTGATGATAAGTACATCACCTTGAAACTCTAGAATTCATTCTTAAAAATTCAGAAGAAAAATACCTAATCTAAGCAACAAGATGAATCGTCAGTTGTCCAAACTCAAACAATCCCCGGCAACGGCGCCAAAAACTTGGTGTTGTTGCCGGATCAAAACTTGGCAATGTTATTGCAGGGAACAAATGCGAAACTGTAGTTAGGACATTTAATTCCCCGGCAACGGCGTCAAAAATTTGGTGCACGAAATTGTGATCATCAATGGCGCCATCAACATGGTACGCTCAATTGCAATCTCAACTCTTTATCACAACTTCGCACAACTAACCAGCAAGTGCACTGGGTCGTCTAAGTAATAAACCTTACGCGAGTAAGGGTCGATCCCACGAAGATTGTTGGTATGAAGCAAGCTATGGTCATCTTGTAAATCTCAGTCAGGCGGATTCAAATGGTTATGGAGGATTGATAATTAAAAGATGAATAAAACATAAAATAAAGATAGAGATACTTATGTAATTCATTAGTGAGAATTTCAGATAAGCGTATGGAGATGCTTTGTCCCTTCTGTCTCTCTGCTTTCCAACTGTCTTCATCCAATCCTTCTTACTCCTTTCCATGGAAAGCTGTATGTTAGGCATCACCGTTGTCAGTGGCTACAATCTCGTCCTCTCAGTGAAAATGTTTAACGCGCTCTGTCACAGCACGGCTAATCATCTGTCGGTTCTCAATCAGGTTGGAATAGAATCCAATGATTCTTTTGTGTCTGTCACTAACGCCCAGCCTTCAGGAGTTTGAAGCTCGTTACAGTCATTCAATCCTTGAATCCTACTCAGAATACCACAGACAAGGTTTAGACTTCTAGATTCTCTTGAATGCCGCCATCAATTCTAGCTTATACCACGAAGATTCCGATTAAGGGATCCAAGAGATATCCACTCAATCTAAGGTAGAACGGAGGTGGTTGTCAGGCACACATTCATAGGTGAGAATGATGATGAGTGTCACGGATCATCACATTCATCAAGTTGAGGAACAAGTGATATCTTAGAACAAGAATAAGCTTAATTGAATAGAAGAACAATAGTAATTGCATTGATACTCGAGGTACAGCAGAGCTCCACACCTTAATCTATGGTGTGTAGAAACTCCACCGTTGAAAATACATAAGTGATAATAGTGATCATTGGCTTCGGCCCCAGAGAGGGAACCTGAAGAACCAAGATGATCCTAAGATCTAAATTGATCAAAAGATGAAAATACAATAGCAAAAGTTCCTATTTATAGAGAACTAGTAGCTTAGGGTTTACAAAAATGAGTAAATGACATAAAAATCCACTTCTGGGCCCACTTGGTGTGTGCTTGGGCTGAGAATTGACGCTTTCATGTGTAGAGACTTTTCTTGGAGTTAAAAGCCAGCTTTTGTACCAGTTTGGGCGTTTAACTCCCATTCTTGTGCCAGTTCCGGCGTTAAACGCCAGAATTCTTGAGCTGATTTGGAACGCCGGTTTGGGCCAACAAATCTCGAATAAAGTATGGACTATTATATATTGCTGGAAAGCCCATGATGTCTACTTTCCAACGCAATTGAGAGCGCGCCAATTGGGCTTCTGTAGCTCCAGAAAATCCACTTCGAGTGCAGGGAGGTCAGAATCTAACAGCATCTGCAGTCCTTTTTAGCCTCTGAATCAGATTTTTGCTCAGGTCCCTCAATTTCAGCCAGAAAATATCTAAAATCATAGAAAAACACACAAACTCATAGTAAAGTCCAGAAAAGTGAGTTTTAAATAAAAACTAATAAAAATATAATAAAAACTAACTAAAAAACATACTAAAAACATACTAAAAACATACTAAAAATAATGCCAAAAAGCGTATAAATTATCCGCTCATCACAAACAGAGCTTCATACCACACTTGCCTCTATCACTAGTCTCACCTCTACTCTTCAAGCTCTTATATCCCGCATGGACCAATCCTCTACCTCGACTACTTAGTCCTCAAGCTCTGGTGCACTATCACCCTCTATGCAGGAATACCCGTATCCATCAATCCAAGAGCAACATGATCCCAATGATACTATTGACATGGAACAAGAGAGAAGGGATCGTCTTAGGGATGCAATCACAATGGATCAGTTGCACGTGGCCCTATTTCCAGAGGAGCAAGAGGAGGCCCTAAATATGGAGGTAGGAGAGACCCTTGAAGATGAATGAGTAGTTGAAGGGAGTTGTCATAGAAAGGAAATCATCAAGGAGGAGTACGATTTTATGCTAAAACAACTGGAGGAAGCCGTAATTTTTAAAGAGAAAGAAGTGGCTGAAGACTTAGGCGATGCTGAACCTCCATGGGAAAGTCAAGTTATAGAGCCTCTTTCAAAGACGTTTGAAATTGATGTTGAGGAGGGTGTACAACCTCCAAGGCATAGCCTGGTTGAAGACTTTGAAGAGGTTGATCAATAGATGGACTCAATCATTGATGAATCCTTATCTACAATTGAATCCTCTCCCATTGGACTTGACATGGAGATTAAAGAATAAGAAGCACAACCTCTCATGCCCTTGGAAAGCAGTAAAGAGGAGATTGAATTGGAAGAAAGCTACCAAGAGGAAGAGGTTGAAATTGAAGAAGCTTACATGGAGGTGGAAGAATTAAAAGAAGAGAACAAGGGAGTGGAGCTTGCAAAATCATTAGAAACGCCTCTCCCAAGGCCATTACCATCTAGTACACGAAATTGTGATCTCAATGGTGCCTACAACTTGGTACGCACAATTGTAATCTCAACTCTTTTTCACAACTTTGCATAACTAACCAGCAAGTGCACTGGGTCGTCCAAGTAATAAACCTTACATGAGTAAGGGTTGATCCCATGGAGATTGTCGGCTTGAAGCAAGCTATGGTCATCTTGTAAATCTCAGTCAGGCGGATTCAAATGGTTATGGAGTTTTAATAATTAAAAGATAAATAAAACATAAAATAAAGATAGAGATACATATGCAATTCATTGGTGGGAATTTCAGATAAGCGTATGGAGATGCGTTGTTCCTTCAGAATCTCTGCTTTCCTACTGCCTTCATCCAATCCTTCATACTCCTTTCCATGGCAAGCTGTATATTGGGTGTCACCGTTGTCAATGGCTACTTCCTGTCCTCTCAGTGAAAATGGTCCTCTACAGTTTCTATACGGCTAATCAATTGTCAGATTTCTCGTCTCGGATGAAAAATACCATGCACATATATCGTATGGCTAATCAGCTGTTGGTTCTCAATCTTGTAGGAATAGGATTTACTATCCTTTTGCGTCTGTCACTACACCCCACAGTTGCAAGTTTGAAGCTCGTCACAGTCATCCCTTCCCAGATCCTACTCGGAATACCACAGACAAGGTTTAGACTTTCCGGATCTCAGGAATGCTGCCAATGGATTCTAGCCTATACCACGAAGGTTCTAATCTCGGATTTAGATGCCCCATTGTCAGAGGGGAGTCGATGTGAATCATTTATCAGAAACCCAAGAGATATATATTCAAACTTGTCTTCATGTAGAACGGAAGTGGTTGTCAATCATGCGTTCATAAGTGAGAATGGTGATGAGTAAATGATGCAGAAATTCACTTTCGGGCCCACTTGGTTTGTGCTTGGGCTGAGTATTGAAGATTTCACGTGTAGAGGTCTTCCTTGGAGTTAAATGCCAGTTTGTAACTTGTTTCTGGCGTTTGACTCTAGCTTGCAACTTGTTTCTGGCGTTTAACGCCAGAATAGGGCAGAAAGCTGGCGTTGAATGCCAGTTTGCGTTATCTAAACTCGGACAAAGTATGAACTATTATATATTGCTGGAAAGCCCTGGATGTCTACTTTTCAACGCAATTAAGAGTATGCCATTTGAACGTCTATAGCTCCAAAAAATTCATTTCGAGTGCAGGGAGGTCAGAATCCAACAGCATCAGCAGTCCTTTGTCAGCCTCTGAATCAGATTTTTGCTCAGGTCCCTCAATTTCAGCCAGAAAATACCTGAAATCATAGAAAAATACACAAACTCATAGTAAAGTCCAGAAGTATGATTTTTTCTTAAAAACTAATAAAAGTATACTAAAAACTAACTAAATCATACTAAAAACTATCTAAAAATAATGCCAAAAAGCGTATAAATTATCCGCTCATCACAACACCAAACTTAAATTGTTGCTTGTCCCCAAGCAACTGAAAACAAAATAGGATAAAAAGAAGAGAATATACAATGAATCTCACAATATCAATGAAACTTAGTCCCAATTAGATGAGCGAGGCTAGTAGCTTTTTGCTTTTGAACAGTTTTGGCATCTCACTTTATCCTTTGAAATTCAAAATGATTGGCATCTATAGGAACTCAGAATTTTGGATAGTGTTATTGACTCTCCTAGTTTAGTATGCTGATTCTTGAACACAGCTACTTTATGAGTCTTGGCCGTGGCCCTAAGCACTTTGTTTTCCAGTATTACCACCGGATACATAAATGCCACAGACACATAACTGGGTGAACCTTTTTAGATTGTGACTCGGCTTTGCTAAAGTCCCCAGTTAGAGGTGTCCAGAGTTCTTAAGCACACTCTTTTTGCTTTGGATCATGACTTTAACCACTCAGTCTCAAGCTTTTCACTTGGACCTTCATGACACAAGCACATGGTTAGGGACGGCTTGATTTACCCGCTTAGGCCAGGATTTTATTTTCTTGGGCCCTCCTATCCATTAATGCTCAAAGCCTTGGATCCTTTTTACCCTTGCCTTTTGGTTTAAAGGACTATTAGCTTTTTCTGCTTGCTTTTTCTTTTTCTTTCTTTCTTTTTTTTTTGCCATTTTTTTCTCTTTTTTTTCTCAAGCTTGTTATTCACTGCTTTTTCTTGCTTCAAGAATCAATTTCATGATTTTTCAGATTATCAATAACATTTTTCTTTGTTCATCATTCTTTCAAGAGCCAACAATTTTAACATTCATAAACTTCACTATAAAAAATATGCACTGTTCAAGCATTCATTTAGAAAAACAAAAAGTATTGCCACCACATCAAAATAATTAAACTAATTTCAAGATAAAATTTGAAATCCAAGTACTTCTTGTTCTTTTGTAATTAAAACATTTTTCATTTAAGAGAGGTGAAGGATTCATGGAATTATTCATAGCTTTAAGACATAGACACTTGACACTAATAATCATGTAGTGAAGACACAAAACATAGCTAAACATAAAGCTCAAAACTGAAAATAGAAAAATAAATGGACAAGGAGATTAAGGAATGAGTCCACCTTAGTGAGGGTGGCATCTTCCTCTAGAAGAACCAATGGTGCTCTTGAGCTCCTCTATGTCTCTTCCTTGCCTTTGTTGCTCCTCCCTCATAACTCTTTGATCTTCTCTAATCTCATGGAGAATGATAGGGTGCTCTTGGTGCTCCACCCTTAGTTGGTCCATGTTGTAACTCAAGCCTTCCAAAGAGGTGTTGAGTTACTCCTAATAGTTGTGTGGAGAAAATTGCATCCCTTGAGGCATCTCAGGGATTTCTTGATGAGGATACTCCTCATGCTCTTGTTGAGGTCCATGAATGAGCTCTCTTGTTTGCTCCATCCTCTTTTTAGTGATGGGTTTGTCCTCTTCAATGAGGATGTCTCCTTCTATGTCAATTCCAGCAAAATTGCATAGGTGACAAATGAGATGAGGAAAGGCTAACCTTGCCAAAGTGGAAGACTTGTCAGCCACCTTGTAGAGTTCTAGAGGTATGATCTCATGAACTTCCACTTCCTCCCCAATCATGATACTATGGATCATGATGGCCTGATCCATAGTCACTTCAGATCGGTTGCAAGTAGGAATGATGGAGCATTGGATGAACTCCAACCATCCTATAGCCACAGGCTTAAGGTTCGGTCTTCTCAATTGAACCGGATTGCCTCTTGAGTCTCTTTTCCATTGAGCTCCTTCCACACATATGTCCATGAGGACTTGGTCCAACCTTTGATCAAAGTTGACCCTTATAGTGTAGGGGCGTGCATTTTCTTGCATCATTGGCAAGTGGAACGCCAACCTTACATTTTCCGGACTAAAATCTAAGTATTTTCCCCGAACCATTATAAGCCAATTCTTTGGATTCGGGTTCATACTTTGATCATGGTTCCTGGTGATCCATGCATTGGCATAGAACTCTTGAACCATTAAGATTCCGACTTGTTGAATGGGGTTGGTGAGAACTTCCCAACCTCTTCTTCGGATCTCATGTCAGATCTCCGGATACTCATTCTTCTTGAGTTTGAAAGAAACCTCAGGGATCACTTTCTTCTTGGCCACAACTTCATAGAAGTGGTCTTGATGGACCTTTGAGATGAATCTCTCCATCTCCCATGACTCGGAGGTGGAAGCTTTTGCCTTTCCTTTCCTCTTTCTAGAGTTTCTCCGGCCTTAGGTGCCATAAATGGTTATGGAAAAATCAAAAGCAATGCTTTTACCACACCAAACTTAAAAGGTTTGCTCGCCCTAGAGCAAAAGAAGAGAGAAAGAAGTGGGAGAAGAAGAGAATGGAAGAAATGGAGGGAGAGAGTGGTTCGGCCAAGGGGGTAAGGGAGTGTTTGTGATGTGTGAAAATGAAGGAGTGAAGAGGAATATTTATAGGTAAAGAGAAGGAGAGTGGCCGAATGGAATTGGGTGGGTTTGAGAGGGAAAAGTGTTTGAATTTTAAAGTGAGGTAGGTGGGATTTTGGGGGAAGAGGTATGGAGGTGATTGGTGAAGAGATTATAGGGAAGATGGTATGATTTGATTGGTGAGTGAGAGAGAGAGAGAAAGGTGGGGTAGGTAGGGATCCTGTGGGGTCTACAGATCCTGAGAGGTCAAGAATTTCTCATCCCTGCTCATTTTAGGCGTGTAAATGCCCTTAGTGTGCAATCTTGGTGTTTAACGCCAGACTGCTGATTGTTTCTGGCATTAAATGCAAGCTTTTATTCCTTTCTTGGCGTTAAACGCCAGGCTGCAACCTGTTTCTGGTGTTTAATGCTAGCTTGTTGCTTCTTTCTGGCGTTTAACGCCAGTCTGGTGCTTCTTTCTGGTGTTTAACACCCAGAATGGTGCCAGACTGGGAGTTAAACGCCCATTCTGCTACCCTTACTGGCGTTTAAATGCCAGTAAGTTTCTCTTCCAAGGTGTGCTATTTTTAATGTTGTTTTTTATTTTTCTTTAATTTTTGCAGTTGTTTTTGTGACTCCACATGATCATCAACCTAAGAAAATAAGAAATAAAATAGATAAATAAAATTGGGTTGTCTCCCAATAAGCACTTCTTTAATGTCAATAGCTTGACAGTGAGCTCTCATGGAGCTTCACAGATGTTCAGAGCATTGTTGGGACCTCCCAACACCAAACTTAGAGTTTCAATGTGGGGGTTCAACACTAAACTTAGAGTTTGGTTGTGGCCTCCCAACGCCAACTTAGATTTTGACTGTGGGGGCTCTGTTTGACTCTGCATTGAGAGAAGCTTTTCTTGCTTCCTCTCCATGGTTACAAAAGAAGATCCTTGAGTTTTAAACACAAAGTATTCCTCATTCAATTGAAGGATCAACTCTCCTCTGTCCACATCAATCACAGCTTTTGCTGTGGCTAGGAAGGGTCTTCCAAGGATGATGGATTCATCCTCATCCTTCTCAGTGTCTAGGATTATGAAATCAACAGGGATGTAAAGGCCTTTGACCTTTACTAGCACGTCCTCTACCTGTCCATAAGCCTTTTTCATGGATTTGTCTGCCATCTCTAATGAGAATTTGGCAACCTGTTCCACAAAAATTCCAAGTTTCTCCATTACAGAGAGTGGTATTAAGTTTATGCTTGACCCCAGGTCACACAGAGCCTTCTCAAAGGTCATGGTGCCTATGGTACAGGGAATTAAGAATTTACCAGGATCCTGTTTCTTTTGAGGTAATGTCTGCCTAACCAAGTCATTCAATTCATTGGTGAGCAAGGGTGGTTCATCCACCCAAGTTTCATTACCAAATAACTTGACATTCAGCTTCATGATTGCTCCAATGTACTTAGCAACTTGCTCTTCAGTAATATCTTCATCCTCTTCAGAGGAGGAATAGTCATCAGTGCTCATGAATGGTAAAAGGAAGTTCAATGGAATCTCTATGGTCTTTGTATGAGCCTCAGATTCCTTTGGTTCCTTATTAGGGAACTCCTTTTTGTCCAGAGGATGTCCCATGAGATCTTTCTCACTGGGATTCACGTCCTCCTTCTCCTCTCTAGGTTCGGCCACACCAAGTAAGGTTATGGCCTTGCACTCTCTTTTTGGATTATCTTCTGTATTGCTTGGGAGAGTACTAGGAGGAGTTTCAATGACTCTTTTATTCAGCTGGCCCACTTGTGCCTCCAAATTTCTAATGGAGGACCTTGTTTCATTCATGAAACTTAGAGTGGCCTTAGATAGATCAGAGACTATGTTTGCTAAGCTAGAGGGGCTCTGCTCAGAATTCTCTATCTGTTGCTGAGAGGATGATGAAAAAGGTTTGCTATTGCTAAACCTGTTTCTTCCACCATTATTAAAGCCTTGTTGAGGCTTTTGTTGATCCTTCTATGAGAAATTTGGATGATTTCTCCATTAGGGATTATAGGTGTTTCCATAGGCTTCACCCATGTAATTCACCTCTGCCGTTGCAGGGTTCTCAGGATCATAAGCTTCTTCTTCAGAAGATGCTTCTTTAGTACTGTTGGATGCATTTTGTAATCCATTCAGACTCTGAGAAATCATATTGACTTGTTGAGTCAACATTTTGTTTTGAGCCAATATGGCATTCAAAGCATCAATTTCAAGAACTCCCTTCATTTGAGGCGTCCCATTACTCACAGGATTCCTTTCAGAAGTGTACATGAACTGGTTATTTGCAACCATGTCAATGAGTTCCTGAGCTTCTATAGGCGTTTTCTTCAGGTGAATAGATCCACTTGCAGAATGGTCCAATGACATCTTAGACAATTCAAACAGACCATCATAGAATATATCCAGGATGGTCCATTCTGAGAGCATGTCAGAAGGACACTTTTTGGTCAGCTGCTTGTATCTTTCCCAAGCTTCATAGAGGGATTCACCTTCTTTCTGCCTGAAGGTTTGAACATCCACTCTAAGCTTGCTCAGCTTTTGAGGAGGAAAGAACTTGGCTAAGAAAGTCGTGACCAGCTTATTCCAAGAGTTCAGGCTATCTCTAGGTTGAGAGTCCAACAATGTTCTAGCTCTGTCTCTTACAGTAAAAGGGAAAAGCATAAGCTTATAGACCTCGGGATCAACTCCATTGGTCTTAACAGTATCACAGATCTGCAAGAATTTAGTTAAGAATTGAAAAGGATCTTCTGATGGAAGTCCATGAAACTTGCAATTCTGTTGCATCAGAGAAACTAATTGAGGCTTTAGCTCAAAATTGTTTGCTCCAATAGCAGGGATTGAGATGCTTCTTCCATGGAAGTTGGAATTTGGTGCAGTGAAGTCACCAGGCATCTTCCTTGCATTGTTGTTGGGTTCGGCCATATCTCCTTCTTTTTCAAAAATTTCAGTAAAGTCCTCTTCAGAGTGTTGTGTTTTAGCTTCTCTTAGCTTCCTCTTCAAGGTCCTTTTAGGTTCAGGATCAGTTTCAACAAGAATGCCTCTTTTCTTGTTCCTGCTCATATAAAAAAGAAGAGAACATAAAAGAAGAGGAATCCTCTATGTCACAGTATAGAGATTCCTTTATGTGAGTAGAAGATGATAAGAATAGGAAAAGGAGAAGAGAAAAATTCGAACACAGAGAGGAAGAGAGGGTTCGAATTATAAGAAGAAGAGAAGTGTTAGTAAATGAATAAATAAATAAAAAGAGATGAGAGAGAGGAGAAAATTCGAATTTTAATTAAGAGAAAAGAAAAATATTTTTGTTTTTATTTTAAAAAAAGGTTAGTATTCGAAAATTAGGAGAAGAAATAAAATTAAAATTAAAATTTAAGACAATTAGTTAATTAAAAAGAATTTTGAAAAAGGGTGAGAAATTTTCGAAAATTAGAGAGAGAAAAGTAGTTAGGTGGTTTTGAAAAAGATAAGAAATAGTAAAACAAACAAAAAAGTCAATTAGTTAGTTGAAAAAGATTTGAAAATCAATTTTGAAAAGATAGGAAGTTAGAAAAGATTTTGAAATTGATTTTGAAAAAGATATGATTTGAAAAAGATATGTTTGAAAAGATAAGATTAAAAAGATATGATTGAAATTTATTTTGAAAAAGATTTGAAAAAGAAATTTAGAAAGATTTGATTTTGAAAATTAAAGTTAATGACTTAACTAACAAGAAACTAAAAGATATGATTTTAGAATTTAAAGGTTGAACCTTTCTTAACAAGAAAGTAACAAACTTGAAATTTTTGAATCAATCACATTAATTGTTAGTAAAGTTTTTTTTTGAAATTTTGAAATGAAATTAAGAAAAAGATTTTGAAAAACAATTTTTAAAATTTTCGAAAATATTAAAGAGAAAAATGAAAAAGATTTGATTTTTGAAAAATATTTTGAAAAGATAAATTTTTAAAATTGAAATCTTGACTTGACTAACAAGAAACAACTTATTTTAAAAATTTTTGACTAAGTCAACCCAAAGATTTCGAAATTTATGAGTGAAATAAGGAAAGAATATTTTTTTTGATTTTTTTGAATTTAATGAGAAAAGAGAAAAACCACAAAATGACTCAACACATAAAAATTTTGGATTAAAACAAATGATGCATGCAAGAACACTTTGAATGTCAAGATGAACACCAAGAATACTTTGAAGATCAAGATGAATATCAAGACTTATTTTTGAAAAATTTTCAAGAAAAGAAAAACATGCAAGACACCAAACTTATAGATTTTTCATGTTTAGACACTATGAATTCAAAAATGCATATGAAAAACAACAAAAGACACAAAACAAGAAAATATGAAGATCAAACAAGAAGACTTGTCAAGAACAACTTGAATATCATGAAGAATGCAATGCATGAATTTTTCGAAAAATGCACAAATTTTAAAAACATGCAATTGACACCAAACTTAAAAATTGACACTAGACTCCAACAAGAAACACCAAAATATTTTTGATTTTATGATTTTATAAATTTTTTTCGAAAATTATTTTGGAAAAATGAAAAAGAAGAAGAATTTTTGAAAGATTTTTGAAAACTTTTTGAAAATAAAATAAAGGTTGAAACAAGAAGAAAATTACCTAATCTAAGCAACAAGATGAATCGTCAGTTGTCCAAACTCGAACGATTCCCGGCAACGGCGCCAAAAACTTGGTGCACGAAATTGTGATCTCAATGGCGCCAAAAACTTGGTACGCACAATTATAATCTCAACTCCTTTACACAACTTCGCACAACTAACCAGCAAGTGCACTGGGTCGTCCAAGTAATAAACCATACGTGAGTAAGGGTCGATCCCACGGAGATTGTCGGCTTGAAGCAAGCTATGGTCATCTTGTAAATCTCAGACAGGCAAATTCAAATGGTTATGGAGTTTTAATAATTAAAAGATAAATAAAACATAAAATAAAGATAGAGATACTTATGCAATTCATTGGTGGGAATTTCAGATAAGTGTTTGGAGATGCGTTGTTCCTTCAGAATCTCTGCTTTCCTACTGCCTTCATCCAATCCTTCATACTCCTTTCCATGGCAAGCTGTATGTTGGGTGTCACCGTTGTCAATGGCTACTTCCCGTACTCTCAGTGAAAATGGTCCTCTACGGTTTCTGTATGGCTAATCAACTATCAGATTTCTCGTCTCGGATGAAAAATACCATGCACAGATATCGTATGGCTAATCAGCTGTTGGTTCTTGATCGTGTAGGAATAGGATTTACTATCCTTTTGTGTCTGTCACTATGCCCTACAGTCGCGAGTTTGAAGCTCGTCACAGTCATCCCTTCCCAGATCCTACTCGGAATACCACAGACAAGGTTTAGACTTTTCGGATCTCAGGAATGCTGCCAATGGATTCTAGCCTATCCCACGAAGGTTCTAATCTCATATTCCGATGCCCCATTGTCAGAGGGGAGTCGATGTGAATCGTTGATTAGAAACTGGTAGGTGAAATTA
The DNA here is from genome assembly GCF_003086295.3 of Arachis hypogaea. Lineage (NCBI taxonomy): Eukaryota > Viridiplantae > Streptophyta > Magnoliopsida > Fabales > Fabaceae > Arachis > Arachis hypogaea. The sequence goes on along the minus strand of NC_092042.1, from coordinate 61,043,104 downwards.
TGATCATCAACAATGGCTCCAAAGACTTGGTGCTCTCAAACGTGAATCACACTTAGTCACAACTCTGCACAACTAACCAGCAAGTGTACTGGGTCGTCTAAGTAATACCTTACGTGAGTAAGGGTCAATCCCACAGAGATTGTTGGTATGAAGCAAGCTATGGTCATCTTGTAAATCCCAGTCAGGCGGATTTAACTAATCTAAGAGATTATTGGTTTTTCGAATAATAATAATAAATTAAATAGAAAATAAAGATAAAGTTACTCATGTATTCCAATGGTGGGAATTTCAGATAGGTGTATGGAGGTGCTGTGTTCCTTCTGGATCTCTGCTTTCTTACTGCTTTTATCCAATTTTTATCACTCCTTTCTATGGCAAGCTGTATATAGGGCATCACCGTTGTCAATGGCTACATCCCATCCTCTCAGTGAAAATGGTCCAAATGCTCTGTCACAGCACGGCTAATCATCTGTCAGTTCTCGATCATGTTGGAATAGAATCCCTTGATTCTTTTGCGTTTGTCATCACGCCCAGCAATCACGAGTTTGAAGCTCGTCACAGTCATTCAATCCCGTAATCCTACTCGGAATACCACATACAAGGTTTAGACTTTCCGGATTCCCATGAATGCCGCCATCAATTCTAGCTTATACCACGAAGATTCTGATTAAGGAATCCAAGAGATATGCGCTCGGTCTAAGGTAGAACGGAAGTGGTTGTCAGTCACGCGTTCATAGGTGAGAATGATGATGAGTGTCACGGATCATCACATTCATCATGTTGAAGTGCAACGAATATTTTAGAATAAGAATAAGTCGAATTGAATAGAAAATAGTAGTAATTGCATTGAAACTTGAGGTACAGTAGAGCTCCACACCCTTAATCTATGGTGTGTAGAAACTCCACCGTTGAAAATACATAAGTGATGAAGGTCCAGGCATGGCCGAATGGCCAGCCCCCAAAGCGTGGTCTATAGTCTCCTAGGATGAATAATAAAATAAAACTAAGACCAAAAATGTGGTCAAAAGACGACTAATACACTAGTAAAAAGTTCTATTTATACTAAACTAGCTACTAGGGTTTACAGAAGTAAGTAATTGATGCATAAATCCACTTCTAGGGCCCACTTGGTGTGTGCTTGGGCTGAGCTTGATCTATCCACGAGCTGAGGCTTCTCTTGGAGTTGAACGCCAAGTTGTAACGTGTTTTGGGCGTTCAACTCTGGTTCGTGACGTGTTTCTGGCGTTTGACTCTAGAATGCAGCATGGAACTGGCGTTGAGCGCCAGTTTACGTCATCTAATCACGAATAAAGTATGGACTATTATATATTGCTGGAAAGCTCTAGATGTCTACTTTCCGACGCCATTGAGAGAGAGCCATTAGAAATTATGTAGCTCCAGAAAATTCATTTCAAGTGCAGGGAGGTCAGATTCCAACAGCATCAGTAGTCCTTTGTCAGCCTTTTATCAGAGTTTTGCTCAGGTCCCTCAATTTCAGCCAGAAATTACATGAAATCCCAGAAAAACACACAAACTCATAGTAAAGTCCAGAAATATGAATTTAGCATAAAACTAATGAAAACATCCCTAAAAGTAACTATATCATACTAAAAACTACCTAAAAATAATGCCAAAAAGCGTATAAATTATCCACTCATCACAACACCAAACTTAAATTATTGCTTGTCCCCAAGCAACTGAAGATTAATTAGGATAAAAAGAAGAGAATATACTATAAATCCCAAAATATCAATGAATATTAATTTTAATTAGATGAGCAGGACTTGTAGCTTTTTGCTTCTGAACAGTTTTGGCATCTCACTTTATCCTTTGAAGTTTAGAATGATTGGCATCTCTAGGAACTTAGAATTTCAGATAGTGTTATTGATTCTCCTAGTTAAGTTTGTTGATTCTTGAACACAGCTACTTTTATGAGTCTTAGCCGTGGCCCTAAGCACTTTGTTTTCCAGTATTTCCACCGGATACATAAATGCCACAGACACATGACTGGGTGAACCTTTTCAGATTGTGACTCAGCTTTGCTAGAGTCCCAAGTTAGAGGTGTCCAGAGCTCTTAAGCACACTCTTTTTGCTTTGGATCACGACTTTAACCACTCAGTCTCAAGCTTTTCACTTGGACCTGCATGCCACAAGCACATGGTTAGGGACAGCTTGATTTAGCTGCTTAGGCTTGGATTTATTTCCTTGGGCCCTCCTATCCATTGATGCTCAAAGCCTTAGATCCCTTTTTTACCCTTGCCTTTTGGTTTTAAGGGCTATTGGCTTTTTCTGCTTGCTTTTTCTTTTTCTTTCTTTTTTCTTTTTTTCTTTTTTTCGCAAGCTTTTGCTATTCACTACTTTTTCTTGCTTCAAGAATCAATTTTATGATTTTTCAGATCATCAATAACATTTCTCTTTGTTCATCATTCTTTCAAAAGCCAACAATTTTAACATTCATAAACAACAAGATCATAAATATGCACTGTTTAAGCATTCATTCAGAAAACAAAAAGTATTGTCACCACATCAATATAATCAAACTAAATTCAAGGACAATTTTCGAAATTTATGTACTTCTTGTTCTTTTGAATTAAAAACATTTTTCATTTAAGAGAGGTGAAGGATTTATGGAATTTATTCATAGCTTTAAGACATAGTTACTACATACTAATGTTCATAAAGTAGAGACACAAAACATAGATAAAAATGAAAAACAGAAAAAAATAAGAACAAGGAATGAATCCACCTTAGTGGCGTCTTCTTCTTGAAGGACCAATGATGTCCTTAAGCTCTTCTATGTCCCTTCCTTGCCGTTGTTGCTCCTCCCTCGTTGCTCTCTGATCTTCTCTAATTTCATGGAGAATGATGGAGTGCTCTTGATGTTTCACCCTTAATTGATCCACATTGTAACTCAAATCTTCTAAGGAAGTGTTGAGTTGTTCCCAATAGTTGTTGGGAGGAAAGTGCATCCCTTGAGGCATCTCCGGGATTTCTTGGTGAGGAGCTTCCTCATACGTCTCTTGGGTTCCATGAGTGGGCTCTCTTGTTTGCCCCATTCTTTTCTTAGTGATGGGCTTGTCCTCCTCAATGAGGATGTCTCCTTCTATGATAACTCCAGCTAAGTAACATAGATGGAAAATAAGATGAGGAAAAGTTAGCCTTGTCAAAGTAGAGGACTTATCGGGTATTTTGTAGAATTCATGGGAGATGACCTCATGAACTTCTACTTCCTCTCCATTCATGATGCTATGAATCATGATGGCCCAATCCACAGTAACTTCAGATCGGTTGCTAGTGGGGATGAGGGAGCGTTGGATTAACTCCAACCATCCTCTAGCCACAAGCTTGAGGTCCAGTCTTCTTAGTTGAACCGGCTTGACTTTGGAGTCTCTTTTCCATTGGGCTCCTTCAACACATATGTCCTTAAGGACTTGGTCCAACCTTTGATCAAAGTTGACCCTTCTTGTGTAGGGGTGTGCATCTCCTTGCATCATGGGCAAGTTGAATTCCAACCTCACATTTTCCGGACTAAAATCTAAGTATTTCCCCCGAACCATTGTAAGATAATTCTTTGGGTTCGGGTTCTTACTTTGATCATGGTTCCTAGTGATCCATGCATTGGCATAGAACTCTTGAACCATTAAGATTCCAACTTGTTGGATGGGGTTGGTTAGAACTTTCCAACCTCTTCTTTGGATCTCATGTCGGATTTCCGGATACTCATTTTTCTTGAGTTTGAAAGGGACCTCGGGGATCACCTTTTTCTTGGCCATAACATCATAAAAGTGGTCTTGATGGGCTTTGGAAATGAATCTTTCCATCTCCATGACTCAGAGGTGGAAGCTTTTGTCTTCCCTTTCCCTTTTCTAGAGGATTCTCCGGCCTTAGGTGCCATCAATGGTTATGAAAAAACAAAAAAGCTATGCTTTTACCACACCAAACTTAGAATATTGCTCGCCCTCGAGCAAGAGATGAAAAAAGAGAAGAAGAAGAAGAAGAAGAAGAAAATATGGAGGAGAGGGGGAGAGGTGTATTCGGCCAAGAAGGAGAAGAGAGGTTTGTGTTGTGTGAAAATGAAGAAAAATGGAGGGGTTTATATAGTGAGAGGAGAGGGAGTAGGTTCGGCCATTTAGGGTGGGTTTGGGTGGGAAAGAAATTTGAATTTTGAAGGTAGGTGGGGTTTATGGGGAAGAGTGGATGGATGTGAGTGGTGAAGGGGGTAATTGGGAAGAGAGATTGAGGTGATTGGTGAAGGGTTTTGGGGAAGAGTGTTTATTTGAAAGAGAGGATGAATGTTGAGAAGAGGGGAGAATATGGTAAGTGGGGATCCTATGGGGTCCACAGATCCTGAGATGATCCTGTGGGGTCCACAGATCCTGAGGTGTCAAGGATTTACATCCCTGCACCAATTAGGCATGTAAAATGCCTTTGCAAGCAATTCTGGCATTTAAACGCCGAAGTGATGCTCATTCTGGGCATTCAACGCCCATGTGCAGCATGTTTCTGGCGTTGAACGCTAGGTCCATGCATGTTTCTGGCGTTGAACGCCAGGTCTATGCTTGTTTCTGGCGTTCAGCGCCAGCTCTCCTCAAGGTGCATTCCTGGCGTTTGAATGCCAGGATGTTGCTTGTTTCTGGCATTCAACGCCAGATCCATGCTCTGTTCTGGCGTTGAACGCCAGCCAAATGCTCCTTACTAGCGTTTAAACGCCAGTAAGTCCTTCCTCCAGGGTGTGATTTTTCTTCTGCTGTTTTTGATTCTATTTTTAATTTTAGTATTTTTTTCGTGACTCCACATGATCATGGACCTAATAAAACATGAAATAACAATAAAAATAAAATTAGATAAATAAAAATTTGGTTGCCTCCCCAAAAGCGCTTCTTTAATGTCAATAGCTTGACAGTGGGCTCTCATGGAGCCTCACGGGTGATCAGGTCAATGTTGTATAGTCCCAACACCAAACTTCGAGTTTGGTTGTGGGGATTCAACACCAAACTTAGAGTTTGGTTGTGGCCTCCCAACACCAAACTTAGAGTTTGATTGTGGGGGCTCTGTTTGACTTTGTACTGAGAGAAGCTCTGCATGCTTACTCTCCCTTGTTACAGAAGGATAGCCGTATGCCTTAAACATAAGGTAGTCCCCATTCAATTGAAGGACTAATTCTCCTTTGTTAACATCTATCACAGCTTCTGCTGTGGCTAGGAAAGGTCTTCCCAGGATGATGCATTCATCCTCCTCCTTCCTAATGTCTAAGATTATGAAATCAGCAGGGATGTAAAGGCCTTTAACCTTTACCAACACATCCTCTACTAATCCATAAACTTGTCTTATTGACTTGTCTGCCAATTGTAATGAGAATAAGGCAGGCTGTACCTCAATGATCCCCAGCTTTTCCATTACAGAGAGTGACATAAGATTTATGCCTGACCCTAGGTCACACAGAGCTTTTTCAAAGGTCATGGTGCTTATGGTACAGGGTATTAAGAATTTACCAGGATCTTGTTTCTTTTGAGGTAAAGTTTGCTGAACCCATGTATCTAGTTCACTAATGAGCAAGGGAGGTTCACCTTCCCAAGTCTCATTACCAAATAACTTGGCATTCAGCTTCATGATGGCTCCTAGATATTGAGCAACTTACTTTCCAGTTACATCTTCATCCTCTTCAGAGGAAGAATAACCTTCAGAGCTCATGAATGGCAGAAGGAGATTTAATGGGATCTCTATGGTCTCTATATGAGCCTCAGATTCCTTTGGGTCCTCAATAGGGAACTCCTTCCTGCTTGAAAGATGTCCCATGAGATCTTCCTCATTGGGATTTGCGTCCTCTCCCTCCTCCTTGCATTCGGCCATATTGATTATATCAATGGCCTTGCACTCTCTTTTTGGATTTTCTTCAGTATTACTTGGGAGAGTACTAGGAGGGGTTTCAGTGATTTTCTTACTTAACTGGCCCACTTGTGCCTCCAGATTTCTGATGGAAGACCTTGTTTCATTCATGAAACTTAAAGTGGCCTTAGACAGATCAGAGACTAAGTTTGCTAAGTTAGAGGTATTCTGTTCATAATTCTCTGTCTGTTGCTGAGAAGATGATGGATAAGGCTTGATATTGCTGAGCCTATTTATTCCACCATTATTAAAGCCTTGTTGAAGCTTTTGTTGATCCTTCCATGAGAAATTCGGATGATTTCTCCATGATGAATTATAGGTGTTTCCATAAGGTTCACCCATGTAATTTACCTCTACCATTGCAAGATTTTCAGGATCATAAGCTTCTTCTTCAGAAGATGCTCTTTAGTACTATTGGATGCATTTTGCCATCCATTCAGACTTTGAGAAATCATGTTGACTTGCCGAGTCAACACTTTGTTCTGAGCCAATATGGCATTCAGAGCATCAATTTCAAGAACTCCCTTCCTCTGAGGCGTCCCATTATTCACGGAATTCCTCTCAGAAGTGTACATGAATTGGTTATTTGCAACCATGTCAATAAGTTCCTGAGCTTCTGCTGGCATTTTCTTTAGGTGAATGGATCCACCTGCAGAATGGTCCAATGACATCTTGGAAAACTCAGATAGACCATAATAGAATATATCTAATATGGTCCACTCTGAAAACATGTCAGAAGGACACTTTTTGGTCATCTGCTTGTATCTTTCCTAAGCTTCATAGAGGGATTCACCATCTTTTTGCTTGAAGGTCTGAACATCCACTCTAAGCTTGCTCAGCTTTTGAGGAGGAAAGAATTTATCCAAGAAGGCCGTGACCAGCTTATCCCAGGATTCCAGGCTATCTTTAGGTTGTTAGTCCAACCATGTTCTAGCTCTATCTCTTACAACAAAAGGGAAAAGCATGAGCCTGTAGACTTCAGGATCTACTCCATTCATCTTAACAGTCTCACAAATCTGCAAGAACTCAGTTAAAAACTGGTAAGGATCTTCAGATGGAAGTCCATGAAACTTGCAGTTCTGTTGCATTAGAGCAACTAATTGAGGTTTCAGCTCAAAATTGTTTGCTCCAATGGCAGGAATTGAGATGCTTCTTCCATCAAAATTGGACGTGGGTTTAGTAAAATCACCAAGCATCCTCCTTGCATTATTGTTGTTGGGTTCGGCTGCCATCTCCTTCTCTTGTTCGAAAATTTCAGAAAGGTTGTCTCTAGATTGTTATAATTTAGCTTCTCTTAGTTTCCTCTTTAGAGTCCTTTCAGGTTCAGGATCAGCTTCAACAAGAGTGCCTTTTTCCTTGTTCCTGCTCATATGAAAGAGAAGAGAACAAGAAAAGAAGAGGAATCCTCTATGTCACAGTAAAGAGGATCCTTATTATTAGTAGAAGAAGAAAAGAATAAAGAAAGGAGAATCCAAACACAAGGGTAAGGATAGAGGCAGTGATTGGAGATGAAGAGAGGTGAAGAGAAGTGTTAGTAAATGAATAAATAAATAGAAGAAGATGAGAGAGAGAATTCAAAAATTAATTTTGAAAAGGAGTTAATGATTTTCGAAAATTAAAGATGAGATAGAATTAAAATTAAAATTTAAAACAAATAGTTAATTAAAAAGAATTTTTGTAAAAGGGATGAGATATTTTTGAAAAGTAGAAATGGAAAAGTAGTTAGGTGGTTTTGAAAAAGATAAGAAACAAACAAAAAGTCAAATAGTTAGTTGAAAAAGATTTGAAAATCAAATTTGAAAAGATAAGAAGATAAGAAGTTAGAAAAGATATTTTAAAATCAAATTTTTAAAAAAGATAAAATTTTGAAAAATATATGATATAAAAGATAAGATAAGATAGATTTAATTTTTAAAATTAAAATTAATTACTTGACTAACAAGAAACTAAAAGATAAGATTCTAGAATTTAAAGATTGAACCTTTCTTAATAAGAAAGTAACAACTTCAAATTTTTGAATCAATCACATTAATTGTTAGCATAATTTTCGAAAATAAAGATAAAATTAAGAAAGAGATTTTGAAAAATATTTTAAATTTTCAAAAATCATAAGATAAAAATGAAAAAGATTTGATTTTTGAAAAAGTTTTGAAAAGATAAGATTTTTAAAATTGAAAATTTGACTTGACTTGTAAGAAACAACTAATTTTAAAATTTTTTGACTAAGTCAACTCAAATTTTCGAAAATTATGAGAAAATTAAGGAAAATATATTTTTTTAATTTTTGAATTTTTAAATATGAGAGAGAAAAACATAAAAATGACTCACAACATGAAAATTATGAATCAAAACATATGATGCATGCAAGAACACTATGAATGTCAAGATGAACACCAAGAACACTTTTAAAGATCATGATGAACATCAAGAACATATTTTTGAAAAATTTTTTATGCAAAGAAAACATGCAAGACACCAAACTTAGAATTCTTTAATGCTTGGACTCTAACAAACGAAAAATGCATATGAAAAACAACAAAAGACACAAAACAAGAAAAAATCAAGATCAAACAAGAAGACTTACCAAGAACAACTTGAAGATCATGAAGAACACTATGAATGCATGAATTTTCAAAAAATGTAAGAATTTTTAAAACATGCAATTGACACCAAACATAAAACATGACAGACAACTCAAACAAGAAACACAAAATATTTTTGGTTTTTATGATATTATTATTATTATTATTTTATATTTTTATTACTTTTTCGAAAATATTCTTTAGGAAAACGAAAAAAAGAAAAAAATTTTGAAAGATTTTTTGAAAACGTTTTTGAAAAGAAAATAAAAAGAAAATTACCTAATCCGAGCAACAAGATGAACCGTCAGTTGTCCATACTCGAACAATCCCTGGCAACAGCGCCAAAAACTTGGTAGGTGAAAATGTGATCATCAACAATGGCTCCAAAGACTTGGTGCTCTCAAACGTGAATCACACTTAGTCACAACTCTGCACAACTAACCAGCAAGTGTACTGGGTCATCCAAGTAATACCTTACGTGAGTAAGGGTCGATCCCACAGAGATTGTTGGTATGAAGCAAGCTACGGTCATCTTGTAAATCCCAGTCAGGCGGATTTAACTAATTTAAGAGATTATTGGTTTTTCGAATAATAATAATAAATTAAATAGAAAATAAAGATAAAGTTACTCATGTAATCCAATGGTGGGAATTTCAGATAGGTGTATGGAGGTGCTATGTTCCTGTTGAATCTCTGCTTTCCTACTGCTTTCATCCAATCCTTCTTAATCATTTTCATGGAAAGCTGTATGTAGGGCATCACCGTTGTCAATGGCTACATCCCATCCTCTCAGTGAAAATGGTCCAAATGCTCTGTGAAAGCATGACTAATCATCTGTCGGTTCTCGATCATGTTGGAATAGAATCCCTTGATTCTTTTGCGTTTGTCATCACGCCCAGCAATCGTGAGTTTGAAGCTCGTCACAGTCTTTCAATCCCGGAATCCTACTCAGAATACCACAGACAAGGTTAGACTTTTTGGATTCCCATGAATGCCGCCATCAATTCTAGCTTATACCACGAAGATTCTGATTAAGGAATCTAAGAGATATGCGCCCGGTCTAAGGTAGAACGAAAGTGGTTGTCAGTCACGTGCGTTCATATGTGAGAATGATGATGAGTGTCACGGATCATCACATTCATCAAGTTGAAGTGCAATGAATATCTTAGAACAAGAATAAGTCGAATTGAATAAAAAATAGAAGTACTTGCATTAAAACTCGAGGTACAGCAGAGCTCCACACCCTTAATCTATGGTGTGTAGAAACTCCACCGTTGAAAATACATAAGTGATGAAGGTCCAGGCATGGCCAAATGGCCAGCCCCCAAAACGTGATCAATAGTCTCCTAAGATGAATAATAAAATAAAACTGAGACCAAAGATGTGGTCAAAAGACGACTAATACACTAGTAAAAAGTTCTATTTATACTAAACTAGCTACTAGGGTTTACAGAAGTAAGTAATTGATGCATAAATCCACTTCCGGGGCCTACTTGGTGTGTGCTTGGGCTGAGCTTGATCTATCCACGAGCTGAGGCTTCTCTTGGAGTTGAACGCCAAGTTGTAACGTGTTTTGGGCCTTCAACTCTGGTTCGTGACGTGTTTCTGGCGTTTGACTCCAGAATGCAGCATAGAACTGGCGTTGAGCACCATTTACATCATTTAATCATAAATAAAGTATGGACTATTATATATTGCTGGAAAGCTCTGGATGTCTACCTTCCAACGCGGTTGAGTGCTCGCTATTTAGAGTTCTGTAGCTCCATAAAATCCATTTTGAGTGCAGGGAGGTCAGATTCCAACAGCATCAGCAGTCCTTTGTCAGCCTTTTATCAGAGATTTGCTCAGGTCCCTCAATTTCAGCCAGAAATTACCTGAAATCACAGAAAAACATACAAACTCATAGTAAAGTCCAGAAATGTGAATTTAGCATAAAAACTAATGAAAACATCCCTAAAAGTAACTATATCATACTAACAACTACCTAAAAATAATGCCAAAAAGCGTATAAATTATCCGCTCATCAGAAACCCAAGAGATATACATTCAAGCTTGTCTTCATGTAGAACGAAAGTGGTTGTCGATCATGTGTTCATAAGTGAGAATGGTGATAAGTGTCACATAATCATCACATTCATCATGTTCTTGTGTGCGAATGGATATCTTAGAATAAGAATAAGCATGAACTGAATAGAAAACAGTAGTACTTTGCATTAATACTCAAGGAACAATAGAGCTCCACACCTTAATCTATGGTGCGTAGAAACTCCACCGTTGAAAATACATAAGTAAAAATAGGGTAAGCATGGCCGAATGGCCAGCCTCCCAAAACGTGAACAATGGTCCAAAGATGTTCCAAAAGCTTCAAGATGTTCCAAAAGCTCCCTAGTACAATAGTAAAAAGTTCTATTTATACTAAACTAGTTACTAGGGTTACATAAATAAGTAAATGATGCAGAAATCCACTTCCGGGCCCACTTGGTGTGTGCTTGGGTTGAGCATTGAAGCTTTCACGTATAGAGGTCTTCCTTGGAGTTAAACACCAGTTTGTAACTTGTTTCTGGCGTTTGACTCTAGCTTGCAACTTGTTTCTGGCGTTTAACGTCAAAATAGGGCAGAAAGCTGGTGTTGAATGCCAGTTTGGGTCATCTAAACTCAGAAAGCTGGTGTTGAATACCAGTTTGAGAGCACGCCATTTGAATCTTTGTAGCTCCAAAAAATCCATTTCGAGTGCAGGGAGGTCAAAATCCAACAGCATCAGCAGTCTTTTGTCAGCCTCTGAATCAGATTTTTTCTCAGGTCCCTCAATTTCAGCCAGAAAATACCTGAAATCACAGAAAAACACACAAACTCATAGTAAAGTCCAGAAGTATGATTTTTGCTTAAAAACAAATAAAAATATACTAAAAACTAACTAAATCATACTAAAAACTATCTAAAAACAATGCCAAAAAGCGTATAAATTATCCGCTCATCACCGTCCAACACAACGTTCAAGTGGGTAAAATTCTTATCCTTGACCTTTACTTTCCCACTTGAATATGGGCTACTGGAGATGGATGGTCAACTTAGAGCTCTTTGTGGCATTAAGAGTAAGAGGAAGATGGTTCGTGGTAAGAGTTGTCCTGCAACATTCAATATGGTTGCATGCTCCAAATTGAGGTGTAAGGTTTGGTGTAAAGCTCAATTGAATGGGTTTAGGAAGCTGTTTAGATGCCTTAGTTAGAATTTGGATTGCTTACCACTCGGATGGAATCATCATGATCCACTTCGAGACGGGTGTAGAAACAAGATTGGGATCCCGACATACAAGAGGATCAACTTTGGGAGCTCAAAGCTTGTAGAGGACTTCATCAAGGCTTGGTGAATTTATCTGGAATTGATAGAGATTTTTGGAAGTCCAAGCATTGGCGGAAGTTTCAGGATGAGTTCAAGCACAAGCCACCACGACAAGGAGCTCACCATATGTCCAACTTAAGGACTTTAACTAAACGTGCTAGGTGGGAGACAACCAACAATGGTATGATCGTTCCTTTCTCTCTTCTTAATTTTATTCTAGTGACTCTTCTCAATATTAGTACATGTAGTTTGCATCTTCATCTGCATATTGTATAAAAAAGCGGCCACACCACGCGTGCGCGTAGGCCACGCGTGGGCGTCGATCTCATCAAATTGGCGTATCCATCCAACGACCAGAAAGTTATGATGGAATTGTGCGGCTGGTGTGCTAGAGGCACAATTCGAGCCACGCATACACATCTCTGATGCGTACGCATCAATTCATTTATTGCAGACCACACTCTCGCGTGCGAGACGCGCACACGTCGCATGTCACACCTAGCCCCCTCATTTTTAAACAGAGAGTTGTGCTAAAACGACGCCGGAAGCGTGCGTTTTGCACCATTTTGTCCGATGCGTGGGCATGATTCACACGTACGCATCATCTGTACTCACCCCCATTCATGCGTTCGCATCTACAACGCTTACGTGTCGATGCTCTTCTCACCTATCCATGCCCAGATGTGATGCACACGTACGCGTGAATTTGATTTCATTAACCCCCCTGACGTGAAAACCCTAACCCCTCGCGTACCTTTTCCCTCTCTTCTCTCCAACGTTTCTTTCTCCTCCCTCAATGATCCATCTTCTCCGGTCGGCCATAGCCACCGCAGCCCTTGCCGCCGTCGTGCCACCACCGTTGCCGACCACTGCCCACTTCCCTTCCTTCTTCTTCTCCTTCACACTCGCCCTCTTCCCCCCTCTTTCCTCTCTACCCTCTCAACCCCCCTGGTTCACCGAACCGGCCACGCCTCCCATCGCCGCTGCAGAGCCGCCGCGCTGCCGCCACTTCCGGTGACACCAATCCTCTTTCACCCTTCCCCCATTCTAGTATCACAGCACCTTCCGGGTTTCACTATCTTTATCTCTGCAAACTGAAATTCTACTTCTGTTAAATTAAGTTAGCTAGCTTAGCTACATTTTGTTTAAATAGGTTAGTAGAGATGCATGTCATAGTGGATTTTAGGTGGTTAGGTAGCTAGGATGTGGTTAGTGAATTTAGGTCTGATAATTGCGCCATTCCTATTTTTTTGAATTGGTTGATTTCATATCGCTTTGCTGAATGATTTGTATTGTTGCTCTGTGTATATCTTGTTGCTGCAATGATAAATTCTGATTCACATACATTGTTTTCCTGCTGCCTTGCTGAATGAATTTGTGTTTTTTTTTTGCTTGATGATGCTTGAACCACATGAATTGATTGATTATTTGCTTATTCGATGCTATCTGGTTCATATGCATGATCTTTCTGCTACTGTTTCTTACCCGGGAACATCCAATTTTTAGCCGGCATGCTGCCAAAATTTTTGAAAAATATATTTTAATTAAACTTGCACCTGCAAAATTAACCTTGGCACTTCTTGACTGGAAACTTCTTTTGATTCAGACCAAGGTCAATTCCTGGGTCAATTGGTTAGCTTCCGCTTTATTTTGGTTCCCTCTTATGTTCATTCGTCCTTACTAGCACTAATTGACAGAATTCTGAGTCAATTAGGTTTTTCATGCTATTTGCCAAATTACTGAATTTCATATGAGTTTTGCTGCTTGTTTGAATTTTTGGGAACGTCCATTTTACTGCCAGAATGCTGCCCACTTTTCCTGAATCCCATTTTCCATATCTTCCACTCATGAATTGACTTTGGTGCTTTTTGAAATTGTGATTTATTTGGTTTACACCACAGCCACTTCATGAGTTGCTGGGCTAGCATTCCCTTTCATTTGGATTCCCTTTTCGTTGTTGATGATTATTTTCCCTTTTATGCCTCTTGCTTTACATGATTAATCATCAACAATCTGCTTTATATACATGACTCACTTCTTGCTTTGGCTTTCATTCCTCTTTTGCCTATCCACTACAAATGATGCTTGCATATTATCTATTCCTCTGTTTCCTTGCTTCAGCCTGATAAACTGTATCCTGGAATTTCTATTTTTAGGATGTCTGATCCACAGGGAAAGGGTAAGGCTAAGGCTACTACCGGTAAGTGAAAAAGGGGCCAGTCATCGGCTTCTTTGATAGATATCCTTTCTAATGAATCTTGGAAGGAAAAGAACTTCACCCCCCAAGAAAAGGCCGATCAGGCTGTACAAGCGAATGACCCAATCAAGTTTGCAAACCGTTATTGCGAGCTCAAGTTTCCGATCTTTACGGAAAAGAGGCATCTACATTTGGAAAGGACCCTCAAAATCCCTGATGAATTAAAATAGTACACTGAGGAGCAAATCAAACAGCGGGGTTGGGTGTTTTTGGAGAGAAATCTGACTGAGGTAAACTCATCTTGGGTCCGTGAATTCTACTGCAATTACTATAAGACGACCCTTGATGCCGTTCATCTTAGAGGGAAGCAGATATTGGTCACTGAGGAGGCGATTGAGGATATCCTCAACTTCCAGCCTAAACCAGTTGATAAAGATGGTTATTAGCAGGCTAAAGAGTCTATCAGGTTCATGAGCTTTGATTGGTATGTTGTCAGACGCACCATAGCAGTTGATCCTGCTACTTCCTAGGCTATGGGAAAGTCTACAGTAACTCCTAGAGGTATGAAGATCATCTATCTCAATGATGAGGCTAGACTGTGGCAGCAAATCCTGAGCAATTATGTGATGCCCAGTACTCATGAGTCTGAGGTGCCAGCTGCCATGATTATCCTTATTTGGTGTGTTATGGAAGGAAAGGAATTATACCTTCCACGGTTCATCAGATAGTATATGGCCCGAGTCCATGTCCGAGGCACCCTCTCATTTCCATATTTAATTACCCAGCTGGCTCGCCGAGCTGAGGTACCTTGGGAGCTTGAGGATGAGAAGCCACCGGCTGTCGACTGCAGAAAGATTATACCGCACGACAAGCGGTTTGGTCCTCTGGGCCACAGAGTCCCCGCCATTACCGCCCCTACTGACACCGCCACATCTTCAGAAGCACCTTCAGCATCTATAGCCCCATCTACTCTCGATCACCATCACCAGTTTCTCAGCCTATCTACCACCTGGTTCACCGCCTCTTTGATCACCTGGATCAGATGGAGCACTGCAACCGGCGGCGTTATGAGAGATTTGAGCGTCGCTATAAGTGACGCTATGAGCATCTAAAGCTGATGATCAGGTCTGGACACATTGACATCCCACTACAAGAAACATTGTTAAAATCGACGGCAAAATCGACAGCTAAGCCGTCGATAATATTAAAAATCGACGGCAAAATGGACGGCAGAGGTGGTCGCTATTAAGCTTGTCGATTTTTCAAAATTTGAATAAAATCGCCGGCTTGCCTTGCCATCGATAATTTAATAAAATCGACGTCATTACCATCTACAATATGAGTTTAAGAACTTTAAATTCTTACTAAAATCGACAACGTTTCCGTCGATATTATTATATAAAATCGACGCCTCTTTTGTCGATATTTGATTCAATATAATCGACAACATTGCCGTCGATATTATTATTATATAAAATCGACGCCATTTTTGTCGATATTTGATTTAATTAAATCGACATAACTGCCGTCGATTTAATTATTTAAATACCGACAAATTCTTTGTCTGTATTTTTTTGTCTATTTTAAATTTAAAAAGCGACAACGTTACCGTCGATTTTAATAGCTATATTTTTTTATTATTTTTTCTATTTAAAAAATAATAAACTATTAATGCAAATAAACTTTTAAATATAGAAATAAAATTTATATAGAATATTAGATAACAAGACAAATAATATAGTCATTCAATAGCAATACACACACACCCCAGTGACTATCCACAAGAACTAATCATATCAAAAAGCAAAATTTTAAAAGAACTAGTTCTAGTGGTTGGAGATTTGCATGGGATTTCAGCGAAGATGTAGTGCCAGCTATTTCTTTATGTGCCTATCTCAGCTCAACAGTCCAATTCATCACATCCTCTGTAATATCCATCTGCAGTCTTGTAAGGACACTATAGAGTTGCTGGGACACTGTTCCAATACCTTCTCCATAGGATACCCTACAGTAGTTTAATAATGTCAATCATTGGTTCCAATTTGTTTTCCTAGATACCTACCTAATAAGCATTTAGCTAGCTAAATCGCATAGCCAATCACTAGAATGTTTTAACAAAGTTTGTGGTGCAATATTTTGTTAAAGATGAATGGAGGATGAGGGTGTGAATGATGGCAAATTGCTTCCTTATTACCAAAATATTTTATTTTGCATTTCCATCCTAACTTAATTCATTAATTAATGCACGGCATAAAAGTTGTTTGATGTAAATCACAAGAGATACCTGTTGGCAAGATAAGTAACACTGCCTACAGGTGACACAACCACAGCTGTCCCTGTGCAGAAGACCTCATCAGCATCTAGCAATTCATCCACAGAGACTAGTCGCTCCTCTACCTGCACATATTCCATAATAATTGGGAAACGAATAATGAATTTACTTTGTTTGGACTAATATAAATAGAAACAAGAAACCAAGTATATCAAAATCTAGAAACAAAAATTCAGATCATGACCTTGTGAATTAATACCAATCATTACATTTTCCAAAAGAAGGGGGGTGGGGGACCAAATATCATTCATTCTGATTAGTATGACAAATAATATTCCAACAATCATTTCCTAAACCAAAAGCCTGGTACCTGGAACCCTCGGCTTCGTGCAACATCTAAACTCCTAAGCCAAATCAATCTCCCACTCTTCTTTAGGCCTTTTGGCATCAATATGTCTAGACAGAACCCTTGTAAGGTGCTTTTCTAGCTCATCATCCAAACTCTTGAGATCAATCTTATCAGCTCTAAACAGCATATCTTTGCTACTTAGGTTCCAACTACGCTTTATCCTTGAATTCAACGCCTTAGCTCTTCCAATGCCCCATTTAGTGTCCCAACATCCCCACTTTCCGAATGCATCTTGGAGACCTCAATCTGGAAAGCAAATGAAAAATTAGCACCAAAGTTGTTCATACAAATTGAAAAGGACGATATGAAATCAAGAGAAACAGAGGCACAAGGAGCTTCATGTAAGCAAGTAAATCAATAGAGAGTTGTTTGAATGAAAAATGACAATTGCATCAGACTAAAATCAATCAGTACCTTCATCTGTTCATTGTTGTAAGGGGTATCCGGGGCTGTAATTCTTGTAATCTCAGCAATGCAAGATGTAACCGAAATCTTAACATCCTCATCTGTGTGCCTAAGAAGTTCATCAGAAATCAATGCTTTCATGGAAGGTACAAGTGCTTCCTGAATTGGCTCACTTGGTAATTGATTGACTGTTAACCCATTACAGATTAACCCCATCAAATCCTAAGGCAAATGCTAGTTAAATAAAAACCATCATCCTATAGATGATTTTCAATTTCTTTTGTAAACTATCAAGAATTTACATGTACTAATCCTTTGGATGTTAGAACTCCCAAACACACACTCACACACAAAATGTTCAAATTGTGAGCAAGACATAGATAATTAAACAAAACAAAGAACTCACACCAGAAACTAAAATTCCAATCAACAAGTAATCATTCAGCTGAACAAGGAATCCGTGATCAATTAAGAAAACAAAATAAAACTCATGACACAAAAACCAACCAGAAACAGAAACATATATAGATATTTCAAGAAAAGGGAAGAGAAGACATTACATCAAGCAGTTCAAGAAGCTCATCAACAGGAACATTGCATCTGAGAAGCTTGCTCTCGACATGTTTAAGCTTCTTCACAGTATCACTCTCACCTAGATTTTCAGTCTCATTAGTGGATGCCATTCTCTTTATGATCACAAAACACAAAGTCACTGAAAAACAGTAACTGGGATGGTCAAATTTATAGCCCTAAGCTATCAAATCAAATTAACACAGCTCAGGGGTTTGTAGCAAAGTGTTTGACATGCATCAATACACTTTATTGAACATAGATCCATCAATACACTTCATTGAACCCCACTGTTAGAAATATTAAGCACAAACAGAACACAGATCCATCAATACACTTTATTGAGAAGAGACAAAAATAGTTAAATCATCTAACTTAGTTGATCATTCACTAAAATAAAAAACAAGAGAAACCTAAAATGACATAAAGGTAGAAGCTTACTTCAAAATGACATAAAAAATTGCACTTATATAAGATATATAGGAAAAGTCATAAGTATGCCCAAAAGAAAAAATGGATAAACATAATCATTACATTGCCAAGATGAAATAAGCATGGAAAAATAAAATATATGAAAGAAGCAAGGACAAACCAGTTATTTTCCTGCTCATAGTAGCATATACAAACAGTTTTGGCTCCACTTCCCACTACGAACTTGTTTTCTGCTAGCAAAGAACTTAGACACATATTAGCTGTTAAAATAAAATAGAACAAAAAAAAACATGACCAGGATTTAACTATCGTTAGTTTATGGCAACAAATTAGTCATTGTAAAATCATGCAATAAATCTAATAAGCGCAAACAACTAATCAACCCGCAGAATGTAGGCAATGAAATAGAGAGATCTGAGCCCTACACAAAATGCAAAAAGCAACAACACCTATATTTAGTTTAGATTTTAGAAAACAAATTAAAGTCGCTCAATACAAACAGAATCATTGAAAAAAATAGTGAATAAAAAAAAACTTGAGTTTATGCTACAAAATAATTGAAGTGAATCTGAGAAATTAGGATTGAAGAAATTAGATACTAGGTTCTTCTGTGCTTTTTAAATTGCTTTAGGATCCAAATTAGATTAATGATTAGTACCAAATCAATCTTTAAAGACCTATTCTGTAGTAAAGCTGAGCAAATTTTTTATCCAAAAAATTGATAAAAGATTAATGAAGAATAAAGAAGAGAGAGTGAGTGAGTAACTAATTTTGATTGAGCAGCAACAACAACGGTGCAGAGAGACGAAGCGATGGCAGCAGCGGTGCAACGGTAGCAGCGGAGCGACGCAACAGCGATGCGACGGAAGCAGCGGAGCGACGGCGGCAATGGAGAAGGAGGGTTGAAGTATGCGAGGTGAATTCATGGGTAAAATAAGGGTAGGTGAAAATTGAAATGGTGAATTTGGGGGAAATGAAGGAAAGGCGGGGAGTGAGTTGGGGGAGATTTATTTTATTGATAAAAATCGACACCATCCCGTCGATTTTAATTTAAAAAAAAAACGACGTTCTAGGCGTTAGATTTTATACATTAAATCTATACCATTCATTTAATTTTAAAAAGAGATCAAGACCGTTTAAATTTATCGACGACAAAATATGACGATAATTTAAATAATAAAATAGACGCTATATTCGTCGATTTTAAAATAAACGTATTTTCCATCCACGCTCCGTCGACAATGTGTCGATAATACGAAAACGGTTAATGGATTACCAAAAAAATCGACGACTTTGTTGTCGATTTTAATATTTTAATTTTAATTATCTTTTTTAATAATATCGATGGCAGGCCGTCGAAAAATATCGACGGGAGAGATAACCGTCGATTTTTAGCATCGAAAAATACTCTTTTTCTTGTAGTGTCTCCTCCGAGCCTGACACACCATCCGAGCCTGACACCCCATCCGAGCATTCTGAGGAGGAGCATGACCAGGCCGAGGACAAGGAGGCAGCGACCCAGGCAGAGACCTAGGCAGGGACCCAGGCAAATATCCAGCAAGAGGAGTCTCAGCCTGTACAAATTACAGAGCCTCCGGCACCAGTCCAGCCACCAGCACCTACAAAGCCCACAGCAGAGCCTTTCGGAGCTGATGACTTTTCCCATCCGACCTGATTGAGCATCGAGGACGATGCTATTATATAAGTGTGGGGAGGTCGCCATCTCTGGCGTTGATTATATTTTTGGTGAACTATTTCAGACCTCTTTTCTCTTTTTATCCTATTTTTCTTTATTTTATTTTATTTTTTTCTTGGTATTTGGACATCTCTACTCTATTGTACTCTTATTTATTTTGATTTTGTTGCATTTTGCACTTTGAGCTATATATATATATATATATATATATATATATATATATATATATATATATATATATATATATATATATATATATATATATATATATATATATATATATATATATATATATATGAGATATTTGTGAATATGAAAAAAAACTAAAATATTTTGGTTTATCCCTATTTTCAATCAGACCAACTGCTCATATGTAAATGGGTAAACTAAGCTCAATGATCTATATTTTTTCATATCACAACTTAGTGCAATTCAAGCTAAATATCCAAGATATATTTATATATATATATATATATATATATATATATATATATATATATATATATATATAAAATAATAGATGTCGGTCAATTGATAAATTCTCAAGAAATATACCCTCTTCTTAAACCAGGCAATCATAGATTGACTCACATTGAATGAAGTTGAAACTTCTTAGTAGCTTGCATGATAGGTATAGGTAGTGGAACATGGACATGAGCTAAGAACACACAACCCGTGAGTTTTGAGTTTAATTACATGGTTACATTATTTAACCATAATATTTTATTCTTGTGTGTTTTCTTCTCTATGATTGTAATCTGTAATTTGTTTCATTCTATATGTCAATTATCTAGTGTATTTTCATACTTGCATATGATTGAGGCCATTATTGTTATTAGCTCACTTATCCCAATTAGCCTACCACTATAATCATCCTTGTTTGCCACCTTGAGCCTTTTAATCCCCATTTGTTTTGTATTTTACCACATCATTAGTTTTAAGCAGAAAAATAAAATTATTTATTCCATTGAATCTTTGGTTAGCTTAAGGTCGAGATTGTGTGTCAACTAAGTGTGGGAAAACTGTGGGAACTTGGGTTGATAAGAGGATGTTGAATTCTGTTGACAAGTTTTTAGGATTTTGGGATGCCTACTCATGAAAAACTAGAAATACCGTATGCATTGATTTTCTTATGTTGCGAAAAAAGGAGAGTTTTAAGTTCAACAAGTAGGGGATAAAATAACCCTAATATTAAATTAATAAAAGATCAATGCATACATGGTGAAAATAAAAAGATGTACAATACATGAGTATGTGAATTATGAAAGATTGGGAATTATGGGTAGCTAAGAATAATTTCACATATAAAACAGAGTATATGTATGATAGGTAAAAGTCTGAGTTAGCCAAAGATTCATATTATAGCTCACTTGGCCATACATATATCCTCACCCTTACTTTAGCCCCATTACAACCTTAAAAAGACCTATTGATGTTTGTATTTATACACTAAATTTCTGTTGATTGGTTAGATGAAGAACAAGTTTTAGAAAGCACGATTAGAGGAGATTTGAGATGTTTAACCCCAAACACTTGAGTGATTAGAGTGCATATACAAATCCAGTGAGGGTTCAACTGCTCATTCCATTATATCCACGTTTTATCATTGCTTGTCTTGCAAGTTGTGAACTCTTTTGATCAACTCAACTCAATTGTGAAAATGTTTTGATATGAATTAGCCTTTGATTGTACATATATGATTTCTTGGGAATTTGACTCATTCTAACCACATGTATGCTTATATATATAGAGAGAAATAGTAACTAGAATATCATGATGCATGACGAGCGGATTTTCTATCGGTAAAGAATTCAAAAATAAGTTCGCGTTGTAAGTATATTTTCTAAACCAACGGAGAATCCTTTCGTGCAAAAGTTTTGGTTATCACAAGTAATAAACCCAGTAAAATTTATAAACTGAAGTATTCAAACCTCGGGTCGTCTTCTCAAGGAATTACAGGGAGGTGTGTTTTATTATTGGTTATGGAAAACAATATTTTTGGGTTTTTGAAAAGTTTGAACAAGAGAAATAAAGTGCAAGAATTAATAAATCAATAGCTAAGAAAACTCTTGACAAGGTATGAAAATTAGAAGTCCTATCCTAGTATCCTTATCAATTGTGATGAGAATTGCTCGTTGCTCCCACTTAGTCAACCTCTAACTATGAAGGTAAGTCAAGTGGATAAATCAATATGAATCCTCAAGTCCTAGTCAATTCCCAAAGAAAGACCAGAGTTAGTGAAATTCAAGTCAATTAGCAACTTCCAATTATCAATCAACAAAAGAATTTGATAACTCAAGAGTCTCTAATTACTCAACCAAAGCCAAGAATATAGAAAGCTAAATAAAAATCATATATCTGAAATACCTCAAATTGCATTAATAAAAGAAATCAAATCTAACATGAAAAAGTTCATAAATTAAAGTAATAGAATAAATAAAAGTAGAAAATAAATTAAAGGAACATTGAACCTGGAATTGAGAAGAAGCAATCCTAAAATTAAGAGAAATCCTAAATCCTAAATCCTAAAAGAAAGGAGAGAACTTCTCTCTCTAGAAACGACATCTAAAACCTAAAATTATCAATTTGAATGTTGTACGAATTATTGAATGAATGGATGGATTTTCCCACTTTATAGCCTCTAATATGTGTTTTCTGGGCCGAAAATTGGGTCAAAAACAGCCCAGAAATCGCCCCCAGAGCAATTTCTGGTAAGTACAGGTCACGGCAAGGTCACGCGGAAGCATCGTCCACGCGTTAGCGTGGATTTGGTTTTTGCCAGGTCACGCATCCGCGTAATCCACATGTGCGCGTCGTCTGGCTTCGAGGCAGCTATGGCAAATTATATATCGTTACGAAGCCCCGGACGTTAGCTTACAAACGCAACTAAAACCACATTATTTGAATCTTTGTAGCTCAAGTTATGGTCGATTTAGTACTAAGAGGTTAGGCTGGACAGCTTAGCAATTCTTTCAGTTTCTTGTATTCCTTCCACTTTTGCATGCTTTCTTTCTATCCTCTGAGCCATTCCTGCCCTATAATCCTTGAAATCACTTAACGCACATATCACAGCATTGAATGGTAATAAGAGATGATTAAAATACACAAATATAAGGCCAAAGAAGCACATTTTTAATCATAGCACAAAATCAGGAAGGAGAATGTAAACCATGCATTTTGTATGAATAAGTGTATGAAAGATTGATAAAATCCACTCAATTGAGCACAAGATAAATCATAAAATAGTGGTTTATCAATCTACCCACACTTAAACATTCGCATGTCCTCATGCTAAGCTCAAGAGAAGCTATAAGAGAGTGAAGAGGAATGTTAAAACTTATGAAATGCAACCTATCTATATGAATGCAACTACATGCAAAATGCTTTTATCTACTTGGTTAAAGGTAAACGAATCTTTTAAGAACAAATATGAACTGGATTTCACTAATTCAAATCACAAAATAAAGTACAAATAGACTTGCAGAAGAAAATAGCTCATGAAAGCCGGGAACAAAGAATCGAGCATCGAACCGTTACTGGAGGTGTATACACTCTAATCACTCAAGTGTTTGAGGTTTGATTCTCTCAATTCTCTACTAACCTTTCTTTCTAAGGCTTGATTTTCATCTAACAATCAACAAAAATTTAATGCACAAAATACACATATCAAGAGGTCTTTTAAGGGTTGTAATGGGGTTAGGGTCAAGGTAGGATTGGGGTTAGGGTCAAGGTAGGATTGTATTTGGCCAAGTGGACTAAAATCTGAATCCTTAATTAACTTAAACTTTTTCCACTTAACTTTAGACAATCCATGTAATCATAATACCACATCTAACTATCCATTAACCATGTTTTCCACATATTCATGCATCCTAATTTCGAGTACAGTACATATGTATTGCTTTCACCACTTACTTTGGGGCATTTTGTCCCCTTTTATTATTTGCTCTTTTTCTTTTCTTTTTCTCTTTTTCTTCCCTTTTTTTATTTTTATATATACATATATTTTTTTGTATTATTTTTTTAATGCATATGATTAAATTATTGAATGCATGAACATGTCCTATTTCTTTCACATTTTCATAAAGATATATAACATACTTAATTTCCAAAACCAAAAGTTTCCAAACCAACTTTTTCCCACACTTAATTCATGAGCACTTTAACTAGTCCAAGCTAACCAAGGATTCAAATTAAGGACATTATTGTTTTCTGCTTAGAGTTAATGATGAGCTAAATTAAAGAACAAAGGGGTATAATAGGCTCAACATTGGTTTGCAAGGGATAATGAAAGGTAAGGCCATATGGATATGTAAGCTTAGTGGAATAAGGCCTCAATCATATAAGTGCATGCATACATCAAATAATGGAAATATAGAATTAAGTAAGACAAAGATCACAATTCTAGAGAGAAAAATACACACCAAAATTAAAATATTTGTTGATAAAATGCAACCAATCAAATAGGCTCAAAAATCTCACAGGTTTTTTGTGTTCGAGCTCTAAAGCATGTTCTAAAATAATATTTCTTCAAGCAAGTTTATCAAAAATTTTAAATCAAATTAGTGAAATATTATAAAAAGTTTCTTGAAAAAGAAAATATTACTTCAACCGAGTAGTTGGTAAAATATGCACACAATGTAACAAACATGCAATCAAAGATGCAAATGCAACAACTAACTACAAAGAAGAGTAAGAATTGATGTTGAAAAGGAAGTAGCTAACCACCAGAAGTCGGTATCGACCTCCCCACACTTAAAGATTGCACCGTCCTCGGTGCATGCTAAGATGTGCAAGTGGACAGGTTGCTTCAACTGATGCTTTTCTCCAACGATTGTGCAGATGGACTTGTTTGTCTCCCTATTTAGACGTCTTCCGGTTCTCTTCCCGTGGCCATCCTGAAAAAAGAGAAAAGGGAAGAAAAGTAACCCAAAAATAAAGATAGGAACAAATAAAATATGGTTGGGTTAATGCCAAATAATGAGGGTCTCAAGTACATGGTAGCTACAACATGTAATTGAGAAAACAATAGAAGCAAATGGCATATCAGTAGTGCAAACATTGCAATAAAGAGAAAGAGTGTGGGTAATGAAAGACAGTGTAAGTTCATGTCAATACAAAAGGAATACAGGTGTCGTAAAAGATTGACATTGACAGAAAAATAATATCACCCAACATTGGAAAACATGTCACTAACCACCAAAATAATACCAGAAAAGATATAACAGTTGAATATGAACAAGTAACACCAATGGAAAAATAATAAATTTAGAAAAAAAATAAACATATGCATAAAATTAAAATGCAATGAATGGAAGTATGCAAATAAATTAAGTAAAATAGAATGGAAGTGAAGAAGGATGAGAAGTTAAAGAGATGAAGAAGAAGAAAGTAAGAAAGGATAAGGAAGAAAGAAGGAATAAGAGAGAATTAAAAAAGGAGAAGAGAGAAATAGGATTGGGGAAAAGATAAGATATCTGGCACAGATGGCTACTGTGCGTCGCATGTGACGCGGACGCGTGGGTCACACGTTCGCGTGATTTCCAAAATTTTCAAGTGACGTGGACGCGTCAGTCATGCGGACGCGTAGCTTGATTTGCGCTAGTGGCGCGAGAGCAACCACGCGCTCGCGCAACTTTCTGTCTCAAACGCCTATTTGCCAAAATTTAGGGTGACGCGTGCGTGTGTGTGACGCACACGCATGGATGGCCTT
Source organism: Arachis hypogaea (assembly GCF_003086295.3). Lineage (NCBI taxonomy): Eukaryota > Viridiplantae > Streptophyta > Magnoliopsida > Fabales > Fabaceae > Arachis > Arachis hypogaea. The sequence goes on along the minus strand of NC_092042.1, from coordinate 61,017,603 downwards.
ACTTCTAAATTGACGCGGATGTGTGAGGTACGCGTTCGCACGATGGGGATTTGTGCTTCTAGCACCATTCCAGCCCCACTCCATCCTAACTCTCTGTCATACACCCCTTTACGTCGATTTCACGGGGTCACGCGTGTGCGTGGGTGACACGCACGCGTGGAGGGCTGGATTTGCAAACGACGCAGACGCGTTAGGGACGCGTTCGCGTGCATGTGTTGGTGCCAAAGGCACGCTTCTAGCCACGCTCCCGCATGACTTTCTATTCAAATCCCCTTTTTCGCTAATTCTCTTTTGACGCAGACGCGTCAGCATCGCTGACGCGTCGTGTGCAAATTTATTTTAATTTTTTTAATTTTTTTAATTTTTTAATTTTTTAATTTTTATTTTTTTGTAGTATGCAAAATGCAATACTAATATGGATGTTATGAATAATTCCAGGTTCAATAAAATAGAATAAAATAAAATAAAACTAAAAAACAAACAAAACGAAATAAAAATTGAAATTGAAAAAGGAATGATCATACCATGGTGGGTTGTCTCCCACCTAGCACGTTTAGTTAAAGTCCTTAAGTTGGACATTTGGTGAGCTCCCTGTTATGGTAGCTTGTGCTTGAATTGATCCAAAAATCTCCACCAATGTTTGGAATTCCAGTAGTGGTGGACGAAATTGTGATCACTATTCTTTGAGTTGTACTCATTGTAAAATTATGGAATTTATGAAATTGGCACGAGTAGACACAACTTCGTTCAACTAACCAGCAAGTGTACTGGGTCGTCCAAGTAATAAACCTTACGTGAGTAAGGGTCGATCCCACAGAGATTGTTGGTATGAAGCAAGCTATGGTTACCTTGTAAGTCTCAGTTAGGCAGATTAAATGGTTTATGGTTTCGAAAATAAAAATAAGAAAATAGATAGTAAAAAGGATAGAAGACTTATGCAGATTCATTGGTGGGAATTTCAGATAAGCGAATGGAGATGCTGCATGGCTCAAGGACGCCTGCTCTCCTACTGCTTCTACTCAATCCTTCTTACTCCTTTCCATGGCAAGCTTTGTATAGGGGTTCACCATCAGCTGTGGCTACTTTCAATCCTCTCAGGAAAATGATCCTATGCGGTTGTCAGTCGCACGACTAATCGTCTGGAGGCATCACCCATGGTTGATGGCTACATCCCATCCTCGCAGTGAAAACTAATGCTCACGCACTCTGTCACAGTACGGCTAATCACCGGTTGGTTCCCGCTCCTACTGGAATAGAATCCCTTGATTCTTTTGCGTCTGTCACTAACGCCCAGCAGGTTGCAAGTTTGAAGCACGTCACAGTCATTCATTACCGGAATCCTACTCGGAATACCACAGACAAGGTTAGACTTTCTGGATTCCCAGGATCCTACTCGGAATACCACAGACAAGGTGAGACTTTCCGGATCCTCATAAATGCCGCCATCTATCTAGCTTATACCACGAAGATTCTGTTGGGGAATCTAAGAGATACGCATTCAAGCTCTGTTGCATGTAGAACGGAAGTGGTTGTCAATCACGCGCGTTCATAAGTGAGAATGATAATGAGGGTTACTTATCATCACATTCATCATGTTCTTGGGTACGAATGAATATCTTGGAATAAGAATAAGAGAGATTTGAATAAAAGATAATAGAATTGCATTAATACTTGAGGTACAGCAGAGCTCCATACCCTTAATCTATGGTGTGCAGAAACTCCACCGTTGAAAATACATAAGTAAAAGAGGTTCAGGCATGGCCGAATGGCCAGCCCCCCTAACGTGATCAATGATCTCCTAAGATGAAGAATAAAACAAAACTGAGACCAAAGATGTCTAATACAATAGATAAATGTCCTATATATACTAGACTAGCTACTAGGGTTTACATGAGTAAGTAAGTGATGCATAAATTCACTTCCGGGGCCCACTTGGTGTATGCTTGGGCTGAGCTTGATCAATCCACGAGCTGAGGCGTCTCTTGGAGTTGAACTCCGAGTTATGACGTGTTTTGGGCGTTCAACTCCGGATCATGACGTTTTTCTGGCGTTTAACTCCAGACAGCAGCATGTACTTGGCGTTCAACGCCAAGTTACGTCGTCAATTTCCGAATAAAGCATGGACTATTATATATTGCTGGAAAGCTCTGGATGTCTACTTTCCAACGCCGTTGAGAGCGCGCCAATTGGAGTTCTGTAGCTCCAGAAAATCCATTTCGAGTGCAGGGAGGTCAGATTCCAACAGCATCAGCAGTCCTTTTGTCAGCCTTCTTCAGAGTTTTGCTCAAATCCCTCAATTTCAGCCAGAATTTACCTGAAATCACAGAAAAACACACAAACTCATAGTAAAGTCCAGAAATGTGAATTTAACATAAAAACTAATGAAAACATCCCTAAAAGTAGCTCAAACTTACTAAAAACTATATAAAAACAATGCCAAAAAGCGTATAAATTATCCGCTCATCACAACACCAAACTTAAATTGTTGCTTGTCCCCAAGCAACTGAAAATCAAAGAGGATAAAAGAAGAGAATATACTATAAATTACAGAATATCAATGAATATTAACTTAATTAGATGAGCGGGACTTGTAGCTTTTTGCTTCTGAATAGTTTTGTCATCTCACTTTTTCCTTTGAAGTTCAGAGTGATTGGCGTCTCTGGGAACTCAGAATTTCGGATAGTGTTATTGACTTTCTTAGTTAAGCATGTTGATTCTTGAACACAGCTACTTATGAGTCTTGGCTGTGGCCCTAAGCACTTTGTTTTCCAGTATTACCACCGGATACACAAATGCCACAGACACATAACTGGGTGAACCTTTTCAGATTGTGACTCAGCTTTGCTAGAGTCCCCAATTAGTGGTGTCCAGAGCTCTTAAGCACACTCTTTTTGCTTTGGATCACGACTTTAACCACTCAGTCTTAAGCTTTTCACTTGGACCTTCATGACACAAGCACATGGTTAGGGACAGCTTGATTTAGCCGCTTAGGCCTGGATTTTATTTCCTTGGGCCCTCCTATCCATTGATGCTCAAAGCCTTGGGTCCTTTTTACCCTTGCCTTTTGGTTTTAAGGGCTATTGGCTTTTTCTACTGCTCCTTCTTTTTCTTTCTATTTTTTTATTTTCGCCACTTTTTTTTTCGCAAGCTTCCTTTTTCACTGCTTTTTCTTGCTTCAAGAATCAATTCATGAATTTTTCAGTTCATCAATAACATTTCTCTTTGTTCATCATTCTTTCAAGAGCCAACAATTTTAACACTCATAAACAACAATATCAAAAGACATATGCATTGTTCAATCATTCATTCAGAAAACAAAAAGTATTGTCACCACATCAATATAATTAAATTAAATTCAATAATAATTTCGAAATTTATGTACTTCTTGTTCTTTTGAATTAAAACATTTTTCATTTAAGAGAGGTGAAAGACTAATGGATTTTATTCATAGCTTTAAGGCATGGTTACATACTAATGATCATGACACAAAACATAGATAAACACAATAATTAAAAACCGAAAACAGAAAGAAATAAGAACAAGGAATGAATCCACCTGAGTGAGGGTGGCGCCTTCTTGAAGGTCCAATGGTGCTTTTTGAGCTCCTTTATGTCTCTTCCTTGCCTTTGTTGCTCCTCCCTCCTTGCTCTTTGATCTTCTCTTAATTCTTGGAGAATGATGGAGTGTTCATAATGTTCCACCCTTAGTTGCTTCCAATATTTGTGTGGAGGATAACTTATTCCCTGAGGTATCTCAGGGATCTCTTGATTTGCAGCCACATGTTCTACCACTGAGCTATGACGGCTTATATTTTTTTTCATCTCCCAAGACTCAGAGGTGGAAGCTTTTGTCTTCCCTTTGAGGTTTCTCTGGCCTTAGGTGCCATTAATGGTAATGGAAAAGCAAAAAAGCTATGCTTTTACCACACCAAACTTAAAATATTGCTCGCCCTCGAGCAAGAGAAGAAAGAAGAGAGGAAGAAGAAGAAGAAGAAAATGGAGGTGAGTGAGGGGAGATGGATTCAGCTATATGGGTGGGATTGGGTGGGAAAGAGAAGTTGAATTGTAAAGGTAGGTGGGGTGTATGGGGAAGAGTGGATAGATGTAGGTGGTGAATGAAAATAGAAGGGATGACCATGAATGGAAAGAGAGAGGGCAAGGTAGGTGGGGATCCTGTGGGGTCCACAGATCCTGAGGTGAAAAGAAATACCATTCCTTCACCATATAGGCATGTAAAATGCCTTCGTGCATCATTCTGGCGTTTAAACGCCCATTGGTGCACGTTCTGGGCGTTCAACGCCCATGTAATGCATGTTTCTGGCGTTGAACGCCAGTTTCATGCTTGTTACTGGCGTTCAGCGCCAGTTTGTCCTCTCTGGGCACATTCCTGGCGTTCAGCGCCAGGATGTTGCTTGTTTCTGGCGTTCAGCGCCAGAATGGTGCTCTGTTCTGGCGTTGAACGCCGGCCAGATGCACCTTACTGGCGTTGAACGCCAGCCCGTGCGTCCTCCAGGGTGAAAAACTTTTTTCTTCTGTTTTTTCTTCTGTTTTTAATTTTTTTGATTTTTTCGTGACTCCTCATGATCATGTACCTAATTAAACACAAAAATAACAAAGAAACAAAATAAAATAAAATTAGATAAATAAAATTGGGTTGCCTCCCAACAAGCGCTTCTTTAATGTCAATAGCTTGACAGTGGCTCTCATGGAGCCACAAGGTGATCAGGTCAATGTTGTATAGTTGTCCACACCAAACTTAGAGTTTGGATATGGGGTCTTAACACCAAACTTAGAGTTTGGTTGTGGCCTCACAACACCAAACTTAGAGTTTGACTGTGTGGGATCTTCTTGACTCTGAACTGAAAGAAGCTCTGCATGCTTACTCTCTTTTGTCACAGAGGGATGGCCATGTGCCTGAAACACAAGGTAGTCCCCATTCAATTGAAGGACTAACTCACCTCTATTGACATCTATCACAGCTTCTGCTGTGGCTAGGAAAGGTCTTCCTAGGATGATGCATTCATCATCTTCCTTCCTAGTGTCTAGGATTATGAAATCAGCAGGGATGTAAAGGCCTTCAACCTTTACTAGCACGTCCTCTACTATTCCATAAGCTTGTCTCACTGACTTGTCTGCCAATTGTAATGAGAACAAGGCAGGTTGTACCTCAATGATCCCTAGCTTCTCCATTACAGAGAGTGGCATCAGATTTATCCCTGACCCCAGATCACATAGAGCTTTTTCAAAGCTCATGGTGCCAATGGTGCAAGGTATTAAGAACTTGCTAGGATCTTGTTTCTTTTGAGGTAGAGTTTTCTGAATCCAAGTATCTAGTTCACTAATGAGCAAGGGAGGTTCACTTTCCCAAGTCTCATTACCAAACAGCTTGGCATTCAGCTTCATGATAGCTCCTAAGTATTGAGCAACTTGCTCTCCAGTCACATCTTCATCCTCTTCAGAGGAAGAATAGTCTTCAGAGCTCATGAATGGCAGAAGGAGATTTAATGGAATCTCTATGGTCTCTGTATGAGCCTCAGATTCCTCAGGATCCTTAATAGGAAACTCCTTCTTGCTTGAAGGACGCCCCAGGAGGTCTTCCTCACTAGGATTTTCGTCCTCCTCCTCCCTAGTGCATTCGGCCACTTTGATCAAATCAATGGCCTTGCACTCTCCTTTTGGATTTTCTTCTGTATTGCTTGGGAGAGTACTGGGAGGAGTTTCAATAACTTTTCTTACTCAGCTGGTCCACTTGTGCTTCCAAATTTCTAATTGAAGATCTGGTTTCATTCATGAAACTGAAAGTGGCCTTTGACAGATCAGAGACTATATTGGCCAAATTAGAAGTGTTTTGTTCAGAATTCTCTGTCTGTTGCTGAGAAGATGATGGATATGGCTTACTATTGTTCAGCCTATTGCGTCCACCACTGTTAAAGCCTTGTTGAGGCTTTTGTTGATCCTTCCAGGAGAAATTTGGATGATTTCTCCATGATGGGTTATAGGTATTTCCATATGGTTCACCCATGTATTTAACCTCTGCCATGGCAGGGTTCTCAGGATCATAAGCTTCTTCAGAAGCTGCCTCTCTAGTGCTGTTGGATGCATGTTGCAGTCCATTCAGATTTTGAGAGATCATGTTGACCTGTTGAGTCAACACTTTGTTTTGAGCCAATATGGCATTCAGAGCATCAATTTCAAGAATTCCTTTCTTCTGAGGTATCCCATTATTCACGGAATTCCTCTCAGAGGTATACATGAACTGGTTGTTTGCAACCATGTCAATGAGTTCTTGAGCCTCTTCAGGCGTTTTCTTCAGGTGAATAGATCCACCTGCAGAATGGTCCAGTGACATTTTCGAAAATTCAGAGAGACCATAATAGAATATATCTAACATGGTCCATTCTGAAAACATGTCAGATGGACATCTTTTGGTCAGCTGCTTGTATCTTTCCCAAGCTTCATAGAGGGATTCACCATCTTTTTGTTTGAAGGTTTGAACATCCCCTCTCAGCTTGCTCAGCTTTTGAGGAGGAAAGAATTTATCCAAGAAGGCAGTGACCAGCTTATCCCAGGAGTCCAGGCTATCCTTAGGTTGTGAATCCAACCATATTCTAGCTCTGTCTCTTACAGCAAAAGGGAAAAGCATGAGTCTGTAGACTTCAGGATCAACTCCATTCGTCTTTACAGTCTCACAGATCTGCAAGAACTCAGTTAAAAACTGATAAGGATCTTCAGATGGAAGTCCATAAAACTTGCAGTTTTGTTGCATCAAAGCAACTAATTGAGGCTTAAGCTCAAAGTTATTGGCTCCAATGGCAGGAATGGAGATGCTTCTTCCATCAAACTTGGATGTTGGTTTTGTGAAGTCACCAAGCATTCTCCTTGCATTATTATTATTATTATTGTTTTCGGCTGCCATGTCCTTCTCTTGTTCGAAAATTTCTGAAAGGTTGTTTCTGGATTGTTGTAATTTAGCTTCTCTTAATTTTCTCTTCAGAGTCCTTTCAGGTTCTGGATCAACTTCAACAAGAGTGCCCTTTTCCCTGTTCCTGCTCATATGAAAGAGAAGAAAACAAGAAAAGAAAGAGGAATCCTCTATGTCACAGTATAGAGATTCCTTTATGTTAGTAGAAGAAGAAAGGGGTAGAAGAAAGAAGAAGGATGGATTCGGATTCTTAGATGAAGAGAGGTGAAGAGAAGTGTTAGTAATTAAATAATTAAATAGAATAAGGGAAGAGAAGAGAAATTTTCGAAAATAATTTTAAAAAGGGGTTAGTGATTTTCGAAAATTAAAGATAAAATATAATTAAAATTAGAATTTAAAACAAAAAGAATTTTTGAAAAAGAGAGGGAGGTAATTTCGAAAATTAGAGAGGAAAAAGTAGTTAGGTGGTTTTGAAAAAGATAAGAAACAAACAAAAAGTTAGTTAGTTGATTGAAAAAGATTTGAAATCAAATTTTGAAAAAGATGAGAAGATAAGGGGTTAGATAAGATGTTTTGAAATCAAATTTGAAAAAGATAAAATTTTGAAAAAGATAAGATAAAAAGATTTTTAAGAAAAAGATATTTTGAAAAAGATTTAATTTTAAAAATTACTTAACTAACAAGAAACTACAAGATAAGATTCTAGAATTTAAAGATTGAACCTTTCTTAACAAGAAAGTAACAAACTTCAAATTTTGAACCAATCACATTAATTGTTAGCTAAATTTTCGAAAATTTGATAAAAAGATAAGAAAAAGATTTTGAAAATATTTTGAATAATAATTTTTGAAATTTTCGAAAATTATATAAAAAATGAAAAAGATATGATTTTTGAAAAAGATTTTGAAAAGATAAGATTTTTAAAATTGAAATTTTGACTTGACTTGTAAGAAACAACTAATTTTAAAAATTTTTGACCAAGTCAACCCAAAATTTCGAAAATTTGGAGGAAAATAAGGAAAAGATATTTTTTTGATTTTTTTGAATTTTTAAAGAAAAACACAAAAATGACCCAAAACATGAAAATTTTGGATCAAGACACAAGATGCATGCAAGAATGCTATGAATGTTAAGATGAACACCAAGAACACTATGAAGATCATGATGAACATCAAGAACATAATTTTGAAAAATTTTTAATGCAAAGAAAACATGCAAGACACCAAACTTAGAAATCTTTAATGCATGGACTCTAACAAACAAAAAATGCATATGAAAAACAACAATCAACACAAAACAAGAAAACATCAAGATCAAACAAGAGGACTTATCAAGAACAACTTGAAGATCATGAAGAACACTATGAATGCAAGGGATTTTCGAAAAAAAATGCAAGAAAAATTTTAAAAGCATGCAATTGACACCAAACTTTAAAATTAACACAATACTCAAACAAGAAACACAAAATATTTTTTATTTTTATGATTTTCTAATTTTTTTGCATTTTTATTAATTTTTTTCGAAAATATAGTTTGGAAAAACGAAAAATAAAAAGAAAAATTTTTGAAAAAGATTTTTGAAAAGAAAATTACCTAATCTGAGCAACAAGATGAACCGTTAGTTGTCCATACTCGAACAATCCCCGGCAACGGCGCCAAAAACTTGGTGGACGAAATTGTGATCACTATTCTTTGAGTTGTACTCATTGTAAAATTATGGAATTTATGAAATTGGCACGAGTAGACACAACTTCGTTCAACTAACCAGCAAGTGTACTGGGTCGTCCAAGTAATAAACCTTACGTGAGTAAGGGTCGATCCCACAGAGATTGTTGGTATGAAGCAAGCTATGGTTACCTTGTAAGTCTCAGTTAGGCAGATTAAATGGTTTATGGTTTCGAAAATAAAAATAAGAAAATAGATAGTAAAAAGGATAGAAGACTTATGCAGATTCATTGGTGGGAATTTCAGATAAGCGAATGGAGATGCTGCATGGCTCAAGGACGCCTGCTCTCCTACTGCTTCTACTCAATCCTTCTTACTCCTTTCCATGGCAAGCTTTGTATAGGGGTTCACCATCAGCTGTGGCTACTTTCAATCCTCTCGGGAAAATGATCCTATGCGGTTGTCAGTCGCACGGCTAATCGTCTGGAGGCATCACCCATGGTTAATGGCTACATCCCATCCTGGCAGTGAAAACTAATGCTCACGCACTCTGTCACAGTACGGCTAATCACCGGTTGGTTCCCGCTCCTACTGGAATAGAATCACTTGATTCTTTTGCGTCTGTCACTAACGCCCAGCAGGTTGCAAGTTTGAAGCACGTCACAGTCATTCATTACCGGAATCCTACTCGGAATACCACAGACAAGGTTAGACTTTCCGGATTCCCAGGATCCTACTCGGAATACCACAGACAAGGTGAGACTTTCCGGATCCTCATAAATGCCGCCATCTATCTAGCTTATACCACAAAGATTCTGTTGGGGAATCTAAGAGATACGCATTCAAGCTCTGTTGCATGTAGAACGGAAGTGGTTGTCAATCACGCGCGTTCATAAGTGAGAATGATAATGAGGTTACTTATCATCACATTCATCATGTTCTTGGGTACGAATGAATATCTTGGAATAAGAATAAGAGAGATTTGAATAAAAGATAATAGAATTGCATTAATACTTGAGGTACAGCAGAGCTCCACACCCTTAATCTATGGTGTGCAGAAACTCCACCGTTGAAAATACATAAGTAAAAGAGGTTCAGGCATGGCCGAATGGCCAGCCCCCCTAACGTGATCAATGATCTCCTAAGATGAAGAATAAAACAAAACTGAGACCAAAGATGTCTAATACAATAGATAAATGTCCTATATATACTAGACTAGCTACTAGGGTTTACATGAGTAAGTAAGTGATGCATAAATTCACTTCCGGGGCCCACTTGGTGTATGCTTGGGCTGAGCTTGATCAATCCACGAGCTGAGGCTTCTCTTGGAGTTGAACTCCGAGTTATGACATGTTTTGGGCGTTCAACTCCGGATCATGATGTTTTTCTGGCGTTTAACTCCAGACAGCAGCATGTACTTGGCTTTCAACGCCAAGTTACGTCGTCATTCTTCGAATAAAGTATGGACTATTATATATTGCTGGAACGCCCTGGATGTCTACTTTCCAACGCCGTTGAGAGCGCGCCAATTGGAGTTCTGTAGCTCCAGAAAATCTATTTCGAGTGCAGGGAGGTCAGATTCCAACAGCATCAGCAGTCCTTTTGTCAGCCTTCTTCAGAGTTTTGCTCAAATCCCTCAATTTCAGCCAGAATTTACCTGAAATCACAGAAAAACACACAAACTCATAGTAAAGTCCAGAAATATGAATTTAACATAAAAACTAATGAAAACATCCCTAAAAGTAGCTCAAACTTACTAAAAACTATATAAAAACAATGCCAAAAAGCGTATAAATTATCCGCTCATCAAGTAGCCTCCGGGGTCCCAAACTAGGCGCAGAAAGCCTTCAAGCAAGTTAAAGCAAGTGACAAGGCCCCAAGAGTATTGATTGCTAGACTGAATTCCAGGGTCCCAAATCTTGCTTTTGCACTTGTTTTTTTGTTGATTATCATGATTCCATCCGGGTGGCACGCAATTGAAATTCTCACTAAGACATCCAAACAGCTTCCTAGACCCATTCAATTGAGCTTTATACCAAACCTTGCATTTCAACTTGGAGCATACAACCATGTTGAACCTTGCTTGACAACTCCAACCACTAACCAACTTCCTCTTGCTCTTAATGCCACAAAGAGCTCTAAGTTGACCATCCGTCTCTAGTAGCCCATATTCAAGAGGGAAAGTAAAGATTAAGGATAAGAATTTTACCCACTTGAATGTTGTATTGGACGGTAATGGCTTTGGGAGAGGTGCTTCCAATGGTCTTGCAAGCTCCACTCCCTTGTGCTCCTCCTTGAATTCTTCCACCTCTTTGCAAGCTTCTTCAATTTCAACATCTTCCTCTTGGTAGCTTTCTTCCAATTCGATCTCTTCTTCATTATTCACCAAGGGCATGGGAGGTTGTGCTTCTTCTTCTTTAATCTCCATGTCAAGTCCAATGGGAGAGGATTCAATTGTAGATAAGAATTCATCAATGATTGAATCCATCTCTTGATCGTCCCCTTTAAAGTCTTCAACCATAATATGCCTTGGAGGTTGTACACCTTCCTCAACATCAAATTCAAACTCCTTAGAAGGGGGCTCTATGGCTTGAGTTTTCCATGGAGGTTCCGCATCTCCTAAGTCTTCGACCACTTCTTCCTCTTCAATAATTTCGGCTTCCTCCAATTGTTCCAGTACAAAGTGATCCTCCTTACTGTCCACCGGAGTTTCTAGTATCTTGTTCATGCTACGTTCTTCATTAGATTGTGCACATGAAGCCATGGGGGTTCCTTGAGTGTCCAAACGTCGGGAGTCTAGTCGAATTATCGCTTGACCCAGTTGTTGAATGGTTGCATTGAGTCGATCCACTGTCTCCTTGAAATGCTCCTTTGACTCTTGTTTCGCTTGGATACTATAATTAGGATCATATGGCTCATAGGGTGGTTGGCATGATGGATATGGGTTAGGGTCATACTGAGGTGTTTGGTTGTAGGGGGCTTGTGAGTATGGTGGTTCAAAGGTGTGTTAGGGAGGCGGTTCATAAGCATATGGTGGTGGTTGTTGATAATCAATAGAGTGCTCACCATAGCCGTCATCTTGGTATGCCTCTTGGAAGGGCTCTTGGTTATAGTATTTTGGTGGAGGTTATTGCCAAGAGGGTTAATCAAATCCTTGTGGCTCCTCCCATCTTTGGTTGTCCCATCCTTGATGCATGTTCTCATTGTAATCTCCTCTCCCTGCAACATAATTGTAACCAGACTCATAGCCAAAGTTGTGAGAGTTCATGGTAGCTAAAGGAAATAAAAACTAATAAAAATTAATGAAAATAAACTCCTAAAACTAGAAATACTAACAACAATATAAGATAAAAATTTGAAAAAGGTTTAAATTTTGAAAAGGTTTGATTTTTAAAATTTTAAATTTAAATTTTGAAATTTGAATTTTGAAATTTGGAATTTAAATATTGAAATTTGAAATTTGATTTTGAAATAAGATAAGATAAGATTTTGAAAAAGATATGATTTTTGAAAAAGATTTGAATTTTGAAATTTAAAACTAAGATAAGATAAGATAAAAATTTTAAAATAAAAATCTGAATTTTTTTGTAATTTTCGAAAAAATCAATTAAAATAAAGAGAAATGATATTTTTGAAATTAATGAGGAAAGAGAAAAACAATAAAATGACACCAAACTTAGAATTTTTATATCAAAGCAAAGAAAACAAACAAGAAAAATATTTACAATAATCAATAATAAGGCACGCGTTTGCAATTCCTCGGCAACGGCGCCATTTTTGATGAGCGGATTTTCTATCGGTAAAGAATTCAAAAATAAGTTCGCGTTGTAAGTATAGTTTCTAAACCAACGGAGAATCCTTTCGTGCAAAAGTTTTGGTTGTCACAAGTAACAAACCTAGTAAAATTTATAAACCGAAGTATTCAAACCTCGGGTCGTCTTCTCAAGGAATTGCAGGGAGGTGTGTTTTATTATTGGTTATGGAAAATAGTATTTTTGGATTTTTGAAAGGTTTGAACAAGAGAAATAAATTGCAGGAATTAATAAATCAATAGCTAAGAAAACTCTTAGCAAGGTATGAAAATTAGAAGTCCTATCCTAGTATCCTTATCAATTGTGATGAGAATTGCTCGTTGCTCCCAGTTAGTCAACCTCTAACTATGAAGGTAAGTCAAGTGGATAAATCAATATGAATCCTCAAGTCCTAGTCAATTCCCAAAGAAAGACTAGAGTTAGTGGAATTCAAGTCAATTAGCAACTTCCAATTATCAATCAACAAAAGAGTTTGATAACTTAAGAGTCTCTAATTACTCAACCAAAGTCAAGAATATAGAAAGCTAAATAAAAATCATATATCTGAAATACCTCAAATTGCATTAATAAAAGAAATTAAATCTAACATGGAAAGGTTCATAAATTAAAGTAATAGAATAAATAAAAGTAGAAAATAAATTAAAGGAACATTGAACCTGGAATTAAGAAAAAGCAATCCTAAACTTAAGAAAAATCCTAAATCCTAAATCATAAGAGAGATGAGAGAAACTCTCTCTCTAGAAACTACATCTAAAACCTAAAATTATCAATTTGAATGTTGTATAAATTATTGAATGAATAGATGGATTTTTCCACTTTTTAGCCTCTAATCTGTGTTTTCTGGGCTGAAAACTGGGTCAAAAATAGCCCAACAATTGCCCCAGTGATTTCTGGTACGTACAGGTCGCGGCAAGGTCACGCAGAAGCGTCGTCCACGCGTTAGCGTGGATTAGGTTTTTGCTAGGTCACGCGTCCGTGTGATCCACGCGTGCGCGTTGCCTGGCTTCGAAGCAGCTATGGCAAATTATATATCGTTGTGAAGCCCCAAATGTTAGATTTTCAACGCAACTGGAACCACATCATTTGGATCTCTATAGCTCAAGTTATGATCGATTTAGTTCCAAGAGGTCAGGCTATACAACTTAGCAATTCTTTCAGTTTCTTGTATTCCTTCCACTTTTGCATGCTTCCTGTTTATCCTCTGAGCCATTCCTGCCCTATAATCTCTGAAATCACTTAACACACATATCACGGCATCGAATGGTAATAAGAGATGATTAAAATACGCAAATATAAGGCCAAAGAAGCATATTTTCAATCATAGCACAAAATCAGGAAGGAGAATGTAAAGCCATGCATTTTGTATGAACAAGTGTATGAAAGATTGATAAAATCCACTCAATTGAGCACAAGATAAACCGTAAAATAGTGGTTTATCAATGCATAATCCTACCATTTTGCCTTCACTCCATAATAGCTTCTCTTGAGCTTAGCATGAGGACATGCTAATGTTTAAGTGTGGGGAGGTTGATAAACCACTATTTTATGATTTATTTTGTGCTAAATTGAGTGGAATTTATCAGATTATTCCTACACTTATTCATAAAATTCACATGTTCTACGTTGCCTTCCTGATTTCATGCTATGATTGAAAACTCGCTTCCAGAGCTTTTAAATTGTCAAATTTTAACTCCTTTATATACCATTCGATGCTGTGATCTGTGTATTAAAGTGTTTCAGGCTTTCTAGGGCAAGAATGACTTGGAGAATGGAAAGGAAGCTTGCAAAAATGGAAGGAACACAAAGGAATAATGAAGCTGACCAGCGAAACATGACACGTACACATAGATGACGCGTACGCGTGACCAGCGCAAAAGAGGAGCGTCGCATACGCGTGATAAGGGATTTTGCCAAATGATGCGCACGCGTGATGTGCGCCACGTGTAGAAGTTGTAGAAATCACTCCCCAGTGATTTCTGGGCTCTTTTTTGCCCAGTTCCAGGCCCAGAAAACACAGATTAGAGGCTGGGAGTGAGGCAAAAAGAGGGTGACATTCATCATACACTTCTCATTCACACAAATTTTTAGGGTTTAGATGTAGTTTTTTAGAGAGGAAGGCTCTCTCCTCTCTCTAGGTTTTAAGATTTAGGATTTTCTCTTATACTCTTATTGATTACTCATTGTTATTATTTTATTGTGTGAACTTTTGATGTTAGATTCAATTTCCATATTAATGCAATTGATTGTTTGGATTTTATTATCTCTTATTGCTTTTCTATGTTTTTATGTTATGCCCTCCAAATACTTGACAAAATACTTAGAAGGATGTTAGAGTAGAATTTTATGTTCTTGGCTTGGTTGAGTAATTGGTAACACTTGAGTTATCAAATTCCTTTGTTGATTGATAATTGAAAGTTGCTGATTGATTTGGATTCCACTAAAGCTAGTCTTTCCTTAGGAGTTGACTAGGACTTGAGGAGTCAAATTGATTAGTCCACTTGACTTTCCTTCATTCGTAGAGGTTAACTAAGTGGGAGCAATGAACAATTCTGATCACAATTAATAAGGATAACTAGGATAGGATTTCCAGTTCTCATACCTTGCCAAGAGCTTTTCTAGTCATTAGTTTATTCCATTTGCAATTTACTTTTTCTTGTTCTCTTATCCAAAACCCACAAAACATACTTTTCCATAACCAATTATAAGCACACTTCCCTGCAATTCCTTGAGAGACGACCCGAGGTTTAAATACTTCGGTTATCAATTTTACTAGGGGTTTGTTACTTGTGACAACCAAATTTTTGCATGAAGGATTTTTGTTGGTTTAGAAACTATACTAGCAATGAGAGTTATTTGTGAATTATAGACCATACAAAGTTCTCTCATCAGTGACCTAGGGTCAAGCATTAACCTCATGCCACTCTTGTAATGGAGAAGCTGGGAATCCCTGAGGTACAAGCTGCACACATCTCATTAGAGATGGCGGACAAGACAATGAAGAAGCCAAATGGCTTAGTAGAGGATGTGTTGGTTAAAGTTGAAAACCACTACATCCCTGCAAACTTCATTGTCTTGGACATTGGAGAAGATGAGGATGACTGTGTCATCCTTGGCAGACCTTTCCTAGCCACTGCTAATGCTATCATTAATGTGGCTAAGGGGAAACTGACCCTACAATTAGGGGAGGATCACATCTTATTCAAGATGTCTCATTCCAATTATCCCTCTAAAACAGAGATAATCGTGCAACACCTAGTGTGCCAACCCTCTCTTTCTGTGTAGAGCATTACAAAGCCCCCAGACATCAATTCTAAGTTTGGTGTTGGGCGGCCGTCAACAAGCTCTAAGCACAAAGGTACTAAGAAGAAAGTACCTAAAGGCTACAGGAACAAAAAAGTTTCTACTAAAGGCCTGTCACCTGGCATGAGAGTTGTCTTTACTAACAAGCCAGTCTTACCACACATAGTGATTCGTGTCCTATCTCTAGAGCATGTGGAGCTCATTCATGAGAGGACAGGAAGAAAATTCACTGTAAAGGGCAAAAATCTAACCCCATACTCACCTCCGTAAGGAGCTAAACGTCAAGCTAGTAACGTAAAAAGTGCGCTTGTTGGGAGACAACCCAACCTTACTCAACTATATTTATTTTCATTTTGTTTTTCCTACAGTTATTAGAGTCATGATCATGTGCATTAGTCAAGAGACAAAATTCATAGCAGTGAAAATAGAACACTATGGATAGAGTGTTAAAGTTGAATGCCAGCCAGGGTATCCCTGCTGGGCGTTCAATGCCCCAAGAGGGGAACATTGTTGGCGTTGAATGCCAGCCAAGGAGCCCCTGGGCATTCAAACGCCAATACAGAGAAGCAGGGAATCGAGATTCCCTAGCCTCTCAGGACTGTGAGTCCCACAGCATCTTTCACCTACCCCACTCACTTTTACACTTCCCCATACACACTTCCCTAAAAACCCTAGCCCAATCACATCCATTCCATTTCCCCATGACCATCATAACTTTCACCTACCCCCACCTACTTCAAAATTGAATTTCCCACCCAAAACCCACCCTATGGCCAAAACCTAACCTACCCCCATCCTATAAATACCTCTCTCTATAACCCTTTATACACACACCTCTCATACTCTTACACACCCCCACAAGGCCGAGCCCTCTCTCTCCCTTTCCCTCCTTCTATTTTCTTCTTCTTCTACTCTATTCTTTTATTTTTTTTCGCTCAAGAACGAGCAAAGTTTTAAGTTTGGTATTGGAAAAGCATAGCTTTTTTCTTTCCATTACCATTCATGGCACCCAGGGTTGGAAACATGATAAATCCCAATTTGACGGTTTATCTTGTATTGAATTTAGAGTATTTTGTAGACCTTTTCTCAAATTTATCCAATGAATTAGCATGGTTTTGTATATTCTCCTTTAATTGTGCTTAAGAGTGAAAACATGCTTTTTAGGTCTTAAAATAAATAAATTTAATTCACCTTGATTCCATTAGATGCCTTGATATGTTTTTTAAGTGATTTAAGGTTTAGGAGGCAAAGATTAGATCAAGGGAATGAAGAAAGAAAGCATGAAAAGTTGGAGAACTCATGAAGAAATGAAAGAACCGGAAAGTTGTCAAACCGACCTCTTCGCACTTAAATGACCATAACTTGAGCTACAGAGGTCCAAATGATGCGGTTCCAGTTGGGTTGGAAATCTAACATCCGGGGCTTCGAAACGATATAAGATGTGCTATGGTTGAACTGCGCATGGTGACGCGTATGCGCATAGTACGCGCACGCGCCGTTGCTGGCACCTGGTTCACTTAAAGCAAAACGTGGCCAGCGAATTCTAAAGCCTTGTGGGACCAATCCAACTCATTTCTGATGCTATTTAACCCAAGGAGTGAAGAGGGAAACACATATGTTAGTTACCATTAGTTTAGTTTAGCTTAGTTTTTAGTTTTAGGGTAGTTTTAGAGAGAGAAGCTCTCACTTCTCTCTAGAATTAAGATTAGGTTTAGGTTAATCTCTCATCTTAGATCTAGGTTTAATTCATGCTTTGATGCATTTTTCCTTTATCAATTCTTAATCTTCTCCTCTTCCTCTCTCTAGTTATGTACTTTACTTCTTGTAATTCTTCATCTTGTTATGGATAGATTGTTGTTCTTTTATTTCCTCTTTCAATAATGCAATTTGAGGTAATTCATGATAATTGTGATTTTCTTGATTGTTGTTGTTAATTCATTTCAATAATTGTTGTTAGATTCTATTCTTGTTATCAATTTACTATGCTTTCCTTTTATGCCTTCCAAGTGTTTGATGAAATGCTTGGTTGGATTTTAGAGTAGAGTTTTATGTTCTTGGCTTGGAAAGGTAACTTAGGAACTCTTGAGTTACTAATGTCCAAGTGATTGATGATTGGGATCCATTGACTCTAGTTCTCACTAATTGAATTAGTGGAGAGTTAGGACTTATGGACAAGGATTGATATAGCTCATTTGACTTTCCTTTACTACTAGTTAGAGGATGATTTAATGAGATTAATCCTTGCCAATTCTCATATTGTGGTTAGTGATTAGGATAGAGATCCTTGACCACCAACCCTTGCCAAGACCTTTTTAGGCCTTAGTTTACTTTCTTGCCATTTATCTTACATGTTTCTTATTAAAACCCCAAAAATAACTCACAACTAATAACAAAACACTTCATTACAATTCCTAGGGAGAACGACCCGAGGTTCAATACTTCGGTTTATAAATTTAGGGGTTTGTACTTGTGACAAACAACTTTTTGTATGAAAGGATTATTGTTTGGTTTAGAAACTATACTTTACAATGAGATTTCATTAGTGAATTTCTAAGCCGTCAAAAATCCAATCATCAAAATGGCGCCGTTGCCGGGGATTTGCAATGGTGTTATGTTATTGGTTATTGTACATATGTGAATATTATGAATAGGTTTATCTTTTGTTTGTTTCTTAATTTTTGTTAGTTTTATTTTGTTCTCTCACTATGAATTCTCACTTTGGCTTTGAGTTTGGTTCTGATTGTGTTGTAGGAAATGTGGACTTTAATGGGAACATGTACCATGGATGGAACCATCAAAGATGGAAGGAGCCTCAAGGAATTGATCATTCCTATTGGCAACAATCTCCGGATACTTATAGGTATAATTCACATCCTAATGCATGTCAATTTAACGGCTATGATGACGCTTTTTGTGACACTCAACAACCACCATCATATGCCTATGAATCTCATCCTCAACATGGACCTCAACCATACTCACAAGCCCTTCCACATCAAGCACCTTCTTATGATCCATATCCACCATATGACCAATCATTCATGCCATATTCTTATAACCATTATGAGCAAGAACCTTTAGAACCACCACAACCCTATCAAGATTACTCCCAAGAACCACCTCAATACACACTATCTCCACAATTTTATCAAGAGGAACCACCATCCTACCATGAATCCTCTCTCCAAAATAATGAACCTTCTTACTCACCCCAAGCCCCAATGGACGATTCTCTCAATTTGTTACTTCAAGGGCAAGAAGCCATGAAGCGGGATACATTTGAGTTTGTGACCAATTTGACCAAGGTGGTGCATGCTCTAGCCTACCAATGTTTGAATACTCAAGTTTCCTCCGTAGCCACATGTGGAAAACCTAAAGAAGAGCAAAGTATGAAGGAGAGATTGGAAACTCCGGTGGGGGATGATGGATGCCATTTTGTATTGGAGCAACTAGAGGAAGCCATGATTATTGAAGAAAAGGAAGAAGTGGTCGAAGATTTAGGAGATGTTGAAAGTCCAAGGGAATGTAGCATCATGGAGCACTCTTCCAAGAAGCTTGATATTGATGTTAAGGAGGGTGCGCAACCTCCAAGGCATATCATCGTTGGAGATTTGGAAGAGGCTTATCAAGAGATGGATTCAATCATGGATGAATTTCTCTCTACAATGGAATCTTCTCCCATTGGACATGAAGTTGAAATTATAAAAGAATGTGCACAACCTCCCGTACCCTTGGTGAGCAACGAAAAAGAGAGTGAGTTGGAGGAGAGCTACCAAGAGTGAAAAGTTGGCATGGTGTATATCGAAATTGAAGAATATGAAGAGGTTGATCAAAAGATGGATTCATTCACCAATGAATTCCTATCCAAAATTGAATCACCTCCTATTGGGCAAGATAAAGTTCTTGAAGAAAACACCAAGCCAAGTGAAAAAGGGAAAAAGGTTGAAATTGAAGAAGCTTGCGAAGAGGTGGAAATAACTAAAGAAGAGCCTAAAGAAGCAGACCTTGCATTGTCTAAGTGTGGGGATGTCTCCCTCCCCAAGTCACCATCCAACACAACATTCAAGTGGGTAAAACTCTTATCCCTAAGCTTTACTTTCTCACTTGAATATGGTTTAATTGAAAATGATGGTCAACTTAGAGCTCTTTGTGGAGTTAAAAGTATAAGAGAGTTGTGTAGTGGTTGGAAACATCATTCTAAGCTCATGACGGTTGTAAGCTCAAAATTCAAGAGCAATGGTTGGTGTAGAACCAAATTGCATGGGTCTAAGGAGTTGTTTACAAGCTTCTTTGAGAATTCTAAGGTCATGCCACCCACATGGACTAATAATGATCAACTTAAAGATGGGTGTAGAAACAAGATATGGGATCCCGATATACATGAGGATCAACTTTGGGAGCCCCAAGCTTGTGAAGAACTCCATCAACACTTGGTGCAACAAATAAGAAGTCTTGGGGCACAATGGAGAACCAAGCATTGGTGGGAGTTCCAAGATGAGTACAAGCACAAGCCACCTTGAGAGGAGCTCTCCATAAGTCCAACTTAAGGATAATAAACAAAAGTGATAGGTGGGAGACACCCCACCATGGTAACATCTTTTCATTTTCTTTCTTTGTAAATATTGGTAGAATTAGTTTAATTTCATGTTTTTATTGGTTTGTTAAGTTTAGTTAGAAGTATAATATAATAAATAAGGTTTTAGGGTGTTTTGGTAGCTGTTTGGAGGATTGAAAGGCTTGGATTAGTGCAAGAACTTAGAAAAAAATTTTGAAAAAACAGAACACCATCCACGCGCGCACGCACATGACGCGTACGCGCACCTGAGCATTTTTTGACCATCCACGCGGACGCGCACTGTACGCGTACGCGTGGATGAAAAAATTCTACCTCAGCCAAAAACCCAAGAGTTAGGCCTGCACTGTGCGAACATTGGGCCTAAGGCATAAGTCTATGCACGCGTGCACGCACTTGGCACGTACGCGCACACGATCTTAAGTTCGCAATGAACACGCACGCACACTGTGCGCGCGCGCGTAGATTGCACCATCTGCACCCTCGATACTTTTACCCGAGAGTTGTGCCACTTTTGGGCCAACATTATACCTCTCGCCTAACTCGACGCACGCGTGCGCGCATCTGGCGCGTACACATCCTTAGCCCAATATGCACATCGACGCGTAAGCACGCATGACGCGTACGCGTCGGTAAAAAAAAAGCGTTTTTTTCTCCCCTTCCATTTTCTTTTGCTTATCACATTCGCATACTTCTACTCTTCCCATTTTCATTTAGTTTTTGTAGCATGTTTTCATTTTTTTAAGTCGTTTTAATAATGGTGTTGCATCTTCCTACTCAATTATTGATGATTCCTTGCATTACTTTGGTGCCTCTTGACTTGTTTCATATTGTTGGGTGATGTTTTTCTTCAAATCAATGCTCAATCTTTTATGCACTTGTGTTCTTTGTGCATTGATATGACCTTATATTGTCTTTCATGGCCCACTCTCTCTTGTTCGAACTTGATGCTCATCATGCTCTTCATGCTTTGACCTTACTCTTGCATCAAGTATCATTGATATGCCATTTTCTCTTATTGTTTCCTCCTCTACATGTTGTAGCTACCATGTAGTAGAGAACCATACTCCTACTTGGCATTAACCCCCGCCTATGTTCTATTTGCTATGATACCTTTGTCATAGGCTTAATATTCCTTTCCTTTTCTATCCTTTTAGGTTGGTCACCAAGGAGGGAGAAAGGAAAAGCTTTTAAATGGGGGCAACAAACAAGTCCTCCACGCAACCTTGTGAAGAAGCTCATCAATTGTAGCAACCTGTCCACTTTGCTCTTCTTTGCATGCACCGAGGACGGTGCAATCTTCAAGTGTGGGGAGGTCGTCTGACCGATCTCCGTGGGTAACAATTTCCTTGTCCAACACCAATTCTTAGTTTTCTTTGTTAGATTAGTTATTGCATTGCATGGTAGGTTGCATGTTAGTTAGAATTTGTACATATTTTTACCACTTCTTTTTTTTTGTTAGGACTACTTGGTTAGGGTAATAATTTCTTTCCAAAGAAACCGTTTTAGGGCAACCTACCAATTTGAAAAATTTTTGTTGAACTTGCTTGAATTATATATATTGTGGATCATGTTTTGATCTAAAAACACAAGCAAGTGAGTTTTGAGCTTAATGGTGTGGTTACATCTTATAACCACTTATTTTTCCTTCTTGTGTGCATTATTCTCTTCCTATGATTGTAATCTTTGATTTGTTTTATTCTTTATGTCCATTATTTTGTGTATTCATGCATTTATATGATTGAGGCCATCATTTTGTTAGCTCACTTACCCAAATGGCCTTACCTTTTATCTTCCTTTGTTAGCCAAATTTGAGCCTACGATTAACCCACTTTGTTCTTAATTTAGCACATTACAAGCCTTAAAGCGGAAAACAATAAAAGTCCTTATTTGGATCTTTGATTAGCTTAGGCTAGTGTATGTGAGTATCATTCAAGTGTGGGAACCTTGGGACATTGGGTGAATAAAAGGGTAGTTTTGTATTATTAGTGTAAATATTGGGAATTGGATACATACTCATGTATTGATCGAATGTAAAACCTTATGCATTGATGCTCTTGTATAAAAAAAATTGAGAAAAATAAAAGAAAAAGAAAAAATTATACATATATATATATATATATATATGAATTTGAAAAAGAAAAAGAAAAAGAAAAAAATAGAAAAGAAAGAAAAAGAAAAATAATAAAAAGGGGACAAAATGCCCCAAAGTGAAGCTCAAACAATAAAGAATCAATGCATATGGAATGTGAATCAAAAAGAAAATGCATGAGTATGTGAAAAAGTGAGGAATGGGTAGTTAGATTAGTATTTAATTGTATTAGGTCATTATATAGGTTATGTGGGAAAGTCTAGGTTAATCAAAGATTCAAAGCCTGGTCCACTAGCCATATATGACCCTACCTTAACCCTAGCCCCATTACAACCTAAAGAAAAGACCTCATGATAATTGTATGCGTACATTGAATAATTGTTGATTGTTAGATGAAAAACAAATCTTGGAAAGCATGATTAGGGGAGAATTAAGTGAATCAACCCCAAACACCGAGCGACTAGAGTGCAAACACTTCCGGTGAGGGTTCGATGCTCAATTCCTTGATTCCCGGCTTTCACGAGCGTTCTTCTTGCAAGTCTATGTGAACTTCATGTTTATACTTCAATTGGTAGGACTCATGAATCGTTATATGATCTTAAGCCCTACTTGTGCATGTATGTCTTGGAGATTGATTTATTTTTTTAACCAAGTAGGTAGAATCATTTTGCATTTAGTTGCATGCATATAATTTCTTTTCTTTGAAAATAAGTGTCATATCCCTTATTTCATTCTTGGTTTAGCATAGTACGCGCACGCGCCGTTGCTGCCACCTGGTTCACTTAAAGCAAAACGTGGCCAGTGAATTCTAAAGCCTTGTGGGCCCAATCCAACTCATTTCTGATGCTATTTAACCCAAGGAGTGAAGAGGGAAACACATATGTTAGTTATCATTAGTTTAGTTTAGCTTAGTTTTTAGTTTTAGGGTAGTTTTAGAGAGAGAAGCTCTCACTTCTCTCTAGAATTAAGATTAGGTTTAGGTTAATCTCTCATCTTAGATCTAGGTTTAATTCATGCTTTGATGCATTTTTCCTTTATCAATTCTTAATCTTCTCCTCTTCCTCTCTCTAGTTATGTACTTTACTTCTTGTAATTCTTCATCTTGTTATGGATAGATTGTTGTTCTTTTATTTCCTTTTTCAATAATGCAATTTGAGGTAATTCATGATAATTGTGATTTCCTTGATTGTTGTTGTTAATTCATTTCAATAATTGTTGTTAGATTCTATTCTTGTTATCAATTTACTATGCTTTCCTTTTATGCCTTCCAAGTATTTGATGAAATGCTTGGTTGGATTTTAGAGTAGAGTTTTATGTTCTTGGCTTGGAAAGGTAACTTAGGAACTCTTGAGTTACTAATGTCCAAGTGATTGATGATTGGGATCCATTGACTCTAGTTCTCACTAATTGAATTAGTGGAGAGTTAGGACTTATGGACTAGGATTGATATAGCTCATTTGACTTTCCTTTACTACTAGTTAGAGGATGATTTAATGAGATTAATCCTTGCCAATTCTCATATTGTGGTTAGTGATTAGGATAGAGATCCTTGACCACCAACCCTTGCCAAGACCTTTTTAGGCCTTAGTTTACTTTCTTGCCATTTATCTTTCATGTTTCTTATTAAAACCCCAAAAATAACTCACAACCAATAACAAAACACTTCATTACAATTTCTAGGGAGAACGACCTGAGGTTCAATACTTCGGTTTATAAATTTAGGGGTTTGTACTTGTGACAAACAACTTTTTGTATGAAAGAATTATTGTTTGATTTAGAAACTATACTTTACAACGAGATTTCATTAGTGAATTTCTAAGCCGTCAAAAATCCAATCATTAAAACACCTTTAGAAAGAGGAAAGGAAAGGCATTAGCCAATCCCTCTAAATTTTAGGATATGGAGAGATTCGTCATCAAAGCCCACCAAGACCACTTCTATGAAGTAGTGGTTGAGAAGAAAGTGATCCCTGAGGTCTCTTTCAATCTCAAGAAGAATGAGTATCCAGAAATCCGAAGAGAGATCCAGATAAGAGGTTGGAAAGTCCTAACCAATCCCATTCAAGATGTTGGGATTCTCATGGTGCAAGAGTTTTATGCTAATGCATGGGTTACTAAAAACCATGACACTAGTGTGAACCCAAATCCAAGGAATTAGAGCACCATGGTCCGAGGAAGAATCTTAGATTTCAGCCCGAAAAGTGTGAGGTTGGCATTCAACTTGCCTCTAATGCAAGAAGATCCTCATCCTTACACTAAGAGAGTCAACTATGATAAAATATTGGATCAAGTGCTCTCAAATATCTATGTAGAAGGTGCACAGTAGAAAAGGGATTCCCAAGGCAAGCCCATTTAACTAAGAAGGGCTGACCTCAAGCCCATAACTAGAGGATGGTTGGAGTTCATCCAAAGATCCATCATTCCTACTAGCAACCGGTCAGAAGTGACCATTGACAGAGCCATCATGATCAATTGCATCATGATTGGAACTGAGGTGGAAGTACATGAGGTGATTCCTCAAGAATTATACAAGATAGCTGAGAAGCCTCACACCAATGCAAGGTTGGCATTCCCGTACCTCATCTGTCATCTATGCAATTCAGCTGGAATTGTCATAAATGGAGATATCTCCATTGGGGAGGATAAGCCCATCACTAAGAAGAGGATGGAGCAAACTAGAGAGCATGCACAAGAGCTTGTGCATTGATGTGTGGAAAACGATCCAACACAAAACTCACCGGCAAGTGTACCGGGTCGCATCAAGTAATAATAACTCACATGAGTGAGGTCGATCCCATAGGGATTGAAGGATTGAGCAATTTTAGTTTAGTGGGTGATTTAGTCAAGCGAATCAAGTATTGGTTGAGTGATTTGTGTTTAACAGGAAGTAAATGACAGTAAATGTAAAGGGGGAAGGGAGAAGTGCAGTAAATTAAAGAACAGGAAAGTAAATGTGCAGAAACTTAGAGAACAAGAAAGTAAATGACTGAAACTTAAAGTGCAAGAAACATAAACTGCAGTAACTTAAATGGCAAGAAAGTTAAATTGCTAGAAAGTAAAAGGGAATTGAGGAATGGGATTGCAGGATCTAAACAAAGAAGAAGTAAATTGCAGCAATTGATTGAGCAGAAATTGAATCAGAAGCAAACAGCATTTAAACAGAAAGAAAATAAAATGTAGCAGAGGTTCACAGAAGAACCAAAAGTAAAATTGGGTCTTAGGTCTCAAGAGACTAGGTAGCAGAGCCTAGATCTCTATTTGCCTTCCTAGATCCAAGTTAACAAAGCAATTGACAAGAATTAGAAGAGAAAGCAGTAGAAGAACAGAAATCAGATTCAATTCTGCAGAAAACAAATTGAAAAGAGTTTGAATGGGAATTGAGACAGAATTTCCTCAATTTCACACACCCAAAACTCAAAAGCAGAAGAGTAGAATTGCCCAAGTAAGAATGAGGAAGGAGATCAATCAATTCTCCCTTGATCCTCTTGGTGCTCGGACAAGTCTCTCAAGAAAGCTCAAAGAAGATGCAAATTCAAAGACTAAGCCAAAAGTAAGTCAAAAGGTAAAAATTCAAAAGAAGGTAAAAAGGTCCTAATTACATCAAACTAGCTTCTATTTATACACTTTCTATTCTTAGATTTTGGGATTTGGATGGGCTTTTGATTTGGTGAAGAAATGAATTAAAATGGGGTTTTAATTTGAATTTTCGGCCCATGAAAATTCACTCCCAGGAGGCTGCCCTGCACTTGTGGAGGGCAGGGCAGAAAATTGGTGCTTGGTGCATGAGATTGGTGCGGCCTTGGTGCGGCTGGTGCGAGTTTGGTGCGGCTTGGTGCTGCCAGGAACGCAAAACGCTGCCCTGCCCGCGCCAAGGGCAGGGCAGAAAATTTTGGTGCGGCCAGATCGAAGAGTTGGTGCGCCAGGTGCTGCCAGGGTCGAAGATTGGTGCGCCAGATTCATGCGTGGTGCGCCAGGAACGCAAAATGCTGCCCTGCCCGCGCCAAGGGCAGGGCAGAAAATTGTGGTGCTGCCAGGGGAGGATCGTGGTGCGCGCTGGTGCTGCCAGGGACGAGCTTGGTGCGCCAGATTTGCTTCTTGGTGCGCCACACACAAAATGCTGCCCTGCCCGCGCCAAGGGCAAGGCAGAATTCTCTCCTTGCTTGTCCCGTGTTCGAAACACGGCTGGGACACAAATTCAATTAATTTCCTTGGCTTCTTGGCACGGCAATCAACCTTAGTTCTTGGCTTCCTCATGGTTCCTTGTTCGATCCTTGTAGCATGCATGGGTGACATTTTTCTCTTGAATTTCTTCCTTGGAGAGCCCGATTCTGCCCTCCACAAGGGCAGGGCAAGGTTCTCTTTCTCTTGGTCCCAAGGCACATTTCGTGCTCTGCCCTTGTAGTGGGCAGGGCAGATTTGCCTTCCTTGTTTGGTTCTCTTATTTTGCCCTCCTAGAGGGCAGTGTGCCCTTGTGGAGGGCAATGTTGCCTCCCCCTTAGTATGCGGCACGCTTCATATGGCTTTGGCCACGCTTTCCTTTCCTTAGGTCACACTTCTTAGGCCACGCTTTTCCTTTTCTTTTCTTTTCTTCACCTATAATAAACCAAAACAACCACTCCAAGTATCACTAAATTCAAGAGGCTTATAAATCAATTAAAGTTCAATTAAAATTAGCTTAAACCTCATGGATTATCATTAATTTCATGGTGGTTGCTTGATTTAAAGAAGTTATGCATTTTCACTCCAAATCACTTACTTAGGATGCAAGAAAGTGCATAAATGCTAACAAAATAAGTGAAATTAGCTTGAAAAATGGGTATATGATGACTTGTCATCACAACACCAAACTTAAATCTTGCTTGTCCCCAAGCAAGCCTCAAAACTAAGAGTAAATGAAATGAATAAGAAAAGGATATTTATCCTTATTATGCAGATAGCAGAATTTGATCTATGGGGCATTTATGCAGACAATGACAACTCAAGTTATTGTTCTTGTTACATGATATACATTTTGCATCAAAGGTTTGCTAAACTTGCTGTTATAAGACTCACTTTTTACTCACTCCCTTGCTAACTTTTCTTGGCTTACAAAGCTTAACAAGCTTATTATTCTTTTATAGGTTGGGTGTCAAATGCTGCAGCATAGCCTTTGGCTTTATTCTCTTTTCTTTTTGCTCAACATCTCTCCACCACAGACACTTGGCTCATTAATTCTTCCTAGGATCATTGATGCCCAGCATCTCTTTGGATAACTAAATGTTCTGTATCTAAATTGCTCTTTATTGTGAATTTTCAATTGGCCATCCCAAATCAGTTGATCTAAGTGACCGGGTTTCAAAATACCCCTTAGAATTTACTCATCCAAGCAGATCTTAGTACAAGAACACCACAGGCATATGTCCTAAGGTTCAAGCTATTGGTGTCCAACCTTTATTCTTTGTTTTTCTTGCCATTTTGGCTTTTTCTTTCCCTTTTTCTTTCTGTTTTTGTCACCAAGGGCTTTTTCATTCTTGATAAGAGTCTTTGTAACAGCAAGCTAACTCACAATTGGATGAGAATGATATTATGCAACACTTATTTCATGAGTCATGCATTTAATCAAACACATATACCACCACCAACTTCCATTCATACTTATGCAACATTGGATATTTCACTTTTCAATTCAAACCAAACTCTTTTATTTAAGCATATGGGAAACAAAACAATTTTCAAGCTAAGTGATGGATACAAGCATTATGCAGACTTGGCATTTTTAACAAACAATTTCACTTGCAACTAGATGAACACTTTAGCAAGACATACAATGGTTTCCAAATTCAAAACATCACACAGCAACAGGGATTAGGTTCAGATACAACCTTTGAGGTTGCAGCCCTTTGATTCTTCCTTCTGTTGTGTTCTCTTTGAGTTAAAATGCATAGTGTCTTCAATTGTTGACTCATGTCCTGCATAATCTTCAAAGTTGCTTGCTTCTCAAGCCCTTAATTATATGGTTAGTATGCATAAACTGAGTGTGGCTCCAGGATTGATTTTTGGTGTAGGGACACCAAACTTAGTTGTTTGCCACTACCTCAGATGTAACAAGTTAACCATAATTGAAACCATGTATCTTTGCTAAAGTTTAATGAAATAAAAGCTAGAAAACAATTCAACAGTTGAATAAAGTGTTTGATTGCTTTGAGCTAGAATCATGCAAGAGGTGAGAGTGTGTTTTTAAATGATATTTTTGGTGGAACACCAAACTTAGAAGTTTTCATTCTCCCTCAAATTGTTTTGGTGTGCAACACCAAACTTAGCTCCTTGCAATGCACAACAATTACTCAACATTTTTATTGGAAAAGCTATGAAAAGAAACTACCTCAGGTTGGGTTGCCTCCCAATAAGCGCTCTTTTATTGTCACTAGCTTGACATCTTCATTTTTGCTTATCATGGAGGTCGAAAATCACAGTGCCTTAGCTTGTCTGTCTTCACTGTGAACTTCCTTCCGGTTTCCTCTTTGATGACTTCTATAAATTCTTGTGGAAGGATCTTAGTCACAGTGTAGTGATCAGACAACTGTGGGGATACCTTCATGGTTTGACTATTGATCATCACTTGATCCCCTAGTGAAAACTTTCCAGTGGGGATTTTCTGCTTGGCTTTAGTTCTCTCCTCTGTCTCTCTTTGAAGGAATTCTCTGTTGTGTTTTTCTTGGCTGGTACTTCCTTTCTCATTGTCCTCTATGATCCTTTTCCATCCTTCCTTCTTTGTAGCATCTTCGTTGTTGGTTGGTTTATCTTCACTGGTTTTGAAGAAAGTATTTGGTTTCTTCTCACCCATTTCTGCAAAATACTTCGCCAATTGAGCTATCTGCTCCTCAATTCCTCTCATTAACATCTCTTGGTTCCTTGTTGTTTCCTCTTGATGTTTCATCATTCTCTCCATTAGGATCTCCAAGTTTGTGATTCTCTGAGAGTCTTGTGAGGTTGGTTGGTTATGACGTGTTGAAGGTAGGAAGGGTGGGTGTGGTGGCGGTATGTAGTGGTTGTTGTTGCTGTAATGGTGTTTTTGATGGTTTATGAAGTTCGGGTGGTTATAATGGAATTCCCTTGGTCTGTGATTTTGGTACTCACTCCTTCTCCAGTTGAGATGGGTTTGGGAGTGTCTGTGTTGTGAGGGCTGGCTTTGAATGGTATTAGTGGATGTGTGAATTTGATTGTTTGTGATCATGAGGTTGCCTTGGTGGAAACTTCCTTGTTCTTGATGTTGAAACTCCCTCATTCTCAGATAGGAATGGGGTCTCCATAGTGGAACTTTGGCATTCACTGCAGCAGATGTTTCCATGTTTTGCTGTGGTTGAGGATGCATTTGTCTGTTTAAGTCTTTGAACGCATTCACCCCTTCACTATTCATTACTTCTTTTTCTGAGATTGCATTTTGTGGTTTCTCAAATGACTGTTGGTTGTTGACTCCTTTGTCATCGAGGTCTGCAATTCCTTGGGCAGTTGTTGTTGCTTTGAGTAGGCCATCTGAGAAGTAATCCACTGCTTTTCTTGTTTCTGGGGTCAATCCTTCATAGAAAGCTCGGAAGCCCACTTTATCAGTCGCTTTCTTGTACCTTTCCCAAGCCTTAAAGAGTGGTTCTTCGTCCCCTTGTGTGAATAGAGGTTCCTCCTTTTTCAGCTGGATGATCTGTCTAGATGAGGTGAATTTGGCCAGAAATTTGGTAACCAAATCATCCCAACTAGTGATACTTCCTTGAGGAAAAGTTTCAAACCATTGTGCAGCTTCACCCTTTAATGAGAAGGGGAATAACAGGATCTTATAAGTGTCATGATCTGAACCATCGGTTTTGACTGCATTACAAGTCTTTAGAAAAGTGGATACGTGATGCTGAGGATCTTCCGATGGATTTCCGTCATAAGAACAATTGTTCTTGATGAGTGTAATGAGTGGTGGCTTCATGTCATGATATCCTTTGTCTGTAGAAACTTGATTTCCTGTGATATGCAAACAATCAGGATGACCAAACAACAACACGCTTGAGAATTAAGTGCAGTTATTTGAGATAAATTGTTAGTGAGTTAATAGAGGTAATTTCTCAAACAGTTAGTGTGTTAGTAGGAATTAGAATAACAGAAAAGAAAAATGCTTAATCTAGACCTCCACTTCACTTAATCATTGTCAATCTATTTCAATCCCCGGCAACGACGCCAAAAACTTGATGTGTGGAAAACGATCCAACACAAAACTCACCGGCAAGTGTACCGGGTCGCATCAAGTAATAATAACTCACATGAGTGAGGTCGATCCCACAGGGATTGAAGGATTGAGCAATTTTAGTTTAGTGGGTGATTTAGTCAAGCGAATCAAGTATTGGTTGAGTGATTTGTGTTTAACAGGAAGTAAATGACAGTAAATGTAAAGGGGGAAGGGAGAAGTGCAGTAAATTAAGGAACAGGAAAGTAAATGTGCAGAAACTTAGAGAACAAGAAAGTAAATGACTGAAACTTAAAGTGCAAGAAACATAAACTGCAGTAACTTAAATGGCAAGAAAGTTAAATTGCTAGAAAGTAAAAGGGAATTGAGGAATGGGATTGCAGGATCTAAACAAAGAAGAAGTAAATTGCAGCAATTGATTGAGCAGAAATTGAATCAGAAGCAAACAGCATTTAAACAGAAAGAAAATAAAATGTAGCAGAGGTTCACAGAAGAACCAAAAGTAAAATTGGGTCTCAGGTCTCAAGAGACTAGGTAGCAGAGCCTAGATCTCTATTTGCCTTCCTAGATCCAAGTTAACAAAGCAATTGACAAGAATTAGAAGAGAAAGCAGTAGAAGAACAGAAATCAGATTCAATTCTGCAGAAAACAAATTGAAAAGAGTTTGAATGGGAATTGAGACAGAATTTCCTCAATTTCACACACCCAAAACTCAAAAGCAGAAGAGTAGAATTGCCCAAGTAAGAATGAGGAAGGAGATCAGGAGATCAATCAATTCTCCCTTGATCCTCTTGGTGCTCGGACAAGTCTCTCAAGAAAGCTCAAAGAAGATGCAAATTCAAAGACTAAGCCAAAAGTAAGTCAAAAGGTAAAAATTCAAAAGAAGGTAAAAAGGTCCTAATTACATCAAACTAGCTTCTATTTATACACTTTCTATTCTTGGATTTTGGGATTTGGATGGGCTTTTGATTTGGTGAAGAAATGAATTAAAATGGGGTTTTAATTTGAATTTTCGGCCCATGAAAATTCACTCCCAGGAGGCTGCCCTGCACTTGTGGAGGGCAGGGCAGAAAATTGGTGCTTGGTGCATGAGATTGGTGCGGCCTTGGTGCGGCTGGTGCGAGTTTGGTGCGGCTTGGTGCTGCCAGGAACGCAAAACGCTGCCCTGCCCGCGCCAAGGGCAGGGCAGAAAATTTTGGTGCGGCCAGATCGAAGAGTTGGTGCGCCAGGTGCTGCCAGGGTCGAAGATTGGTGCGCCAGATTCATGCGTGGTGCGCCAGGAACGCAAAATGCTGCCCTGCCCGCGCCAAGGGCAGGGCAGAAAATTGTGGTGCTGCCAGGGGAGGATCGTGGTGCGCGCTGGTGCTGCCAGGGACGAGCTTGGTGCGCCAGATTTGCTTCTTGGTGCGCCACACACAAAATGCTGCCCTGCCCGCGCCAAGGGCAGGGCAGAATTCTCTCCTTGCTTGTCCCGTGTTCGAAACACGGCTGGGACACAAATTCAATTAATTTCCTTGGCTTCTTGGCACGGCAATCAACCTTAGTTCTTGGCTTCCTCATGGTTCCTTGTTCGATCCTTGTAGCATGCATGGGTGACATTTTTCTCTTGAATTTCTTCCTTGGAGAGCCCGATTCTGCCCTCCACAAGGGCAGGGCAAGGTTCTCTTTCTCTTGGTCCCAAGGCACATTTCGTGCTCTGCCCTTGTAGTGGGCAGGGCAGATTTGCCTTCCTTGTTTGGTTCTCTTATTTTGCCCTCCTAGAGGGCAGTGTGCCCTTGTGGAGGGCAATGTTGCCTCCCCCTTAGTATGCGGCACGCTTCATATGGCTTTGGCCACGCTTTCCTTTCCTTAGGTCACACTTCTTAGGCCACGCTTTTCCTTTTCTTTTCTTTTCTTCACCTATAATAAACCAAAACAACCACTCCAAGTATCACTAAATTCAAGAGGCTTATAAATCAATTAAAGTTCAATTAAAATTAGCTTAAACCTCATGGATTATCATTAATTTCATGGTGGTTGCTTGATTTAAAGAAGTTATGCATTTTCACTCCAAATCACTTACTTAGGATGCAAGAAAGTGCATAAATGCTAACAAAATAAGTGAAATTAGCTTGAAAAATGGGTATATGATGACTTGTCATCATGCATCCGCCTCAGTATGAGATCCCTGAGATGCCTCAAGGGATGTATTTTCCTCCCCAAAGCTATTGAGATCAATGGCAAACTTCTCTTGGAGAATTGAGCAGCAACATGGAGCAATTGAGGATGGAGTATCAAGAGCATGCTACCACCCTCAATGAAATAAGAGAAGATCAAAGAGCCATAAGGGAAGACCAAAGGGCTATGAGGGAAGAGCAGCAAAGGCAAAGGAGTGACATAGAAGAGATCAAGCATCACATTGGATCCTCAAGGAGAAGCACTAGGCACCACCATTAAAGGTGGACTCATTCTCTCTTACCTCTTTTCCTGTTTTATTTTTTCTGTTTTCTGTCTGTTATGTTTGTTCTCTTGTTCTCGTTTACATCATTTGCATTCATGTCTTAAAGTTGTAAAATGTTCTAATATATCTCTCACTTTGCTTAAAAAAGAAAATTTTATTTGAAAAGAATTGAGAGATTCATGAATTTCAATTTTAAAATAAGAGTAGTTTAATTATGTTGATGAGGTGTCATTTGCTTTTGTTTTCTGAATGTATGATTAACAGTGCATATTTGAAGTTGTAATTTTAAAATGTTGGCTCTCGAAAGAATAAGAAAAAAGGAAAAATATTATTGATAATCTGAAAAATCTAAAAATTGATTCTTGAAACAAGAAAAAGCAGCAAAAAGAAAAAGAAAAAGCATGTTGCAAAAGAATATATATATATGTGTGTGTGTGTGTGTGTGTGTGTGTGTGTGTGTGTGTGTGTGTGTGTGTGTGTGTGTGTGTGTGTGTGTGTGTGTGTGTGTGTGTGTGCAAGAAAGAAAAAAATGGCAAAAAAAGAAAAAAATAAATAAAAAGTAGAAAAATCCATTACTGCCCAAAAATGCAGAAAAAAGAGGGCAAATTGAAAAAGCCAGTAGCCTTTTAAACCAAAAGGCAAGGGTAAAAGGGCCAAAGGCTTTGAGCATTAGTGGTTAGGAGGGCCCAAAGGAATAAAATCCTGGCCTAAGCGGCTCAACCAAGCTGTCCCTAACCATGTGCTTATGGCATGAAGGTGTCAAGTGAAAAGCTTGAGACTGAGCGGTTAAAGTCGAGGTCCAAAGCAAAATGAGTGTGCTTAAGAACTCTGGACACCTTTACCTGGGGACTCTAGCAAAGCTGAGTCACAATTTGAAAAGGTTCACCCAGTTAAAGTGTCTGTGGCATTATTGTATCCGGTGGTAATACTAGAAAACAAGGTGCTTAGGGTCACGGCCAAGACTCTAAAAACTGTGTTCAAGAATCAAAAAGAGCTCAACTAGGAGAGTCAATAATATCATCTGGATTCTAAGTTCCTAGAGATGCCAACACTTTTAAGTTTCAATGGATAGTGAGATGCCAAAACTATACAGAAGTAAAAAGCTACTAAGTTCCGCTCATCTAATTGTTACTAAGCTTTATTTGAAACTTTTTAGAAATTTATTATATCTTAATTTTCTTTTTATCCTACTGTGGTTTTAGTTGTTTGGGTACAAGCAACGGTTTAAGTTTGGTGTTGTGATGAGCGGATATTTTATATGCTTTTTAGCATCACTTTCATATAGTTTTTAGTAGTTTTTGTTTGGTTTTTATAGGTTTTAGTGTTAAATTCACATTTTTGGATTCTACTATGAGTTTTTGTGTTTTTGTACAATTTCAGGTATTTTCTGGCTGAAATTGAGGAGCTTGAGTAGAAGTCTGATTCAGAGACAGAGAAAGCACTACAAATGCTGCCCAAATCTGACCTCCCTGCATTTGGAAGAGCTTTTCTGGAGCTATAGAAGTCAAAATGGAGCAGCAAGTACACTGGGTCGTCCACGTAATACCTGAGCGAGTCAGGGTCGATCCCACGAGGATTGTGGTTTGAAGCAAGCTATGGTTATCATGCAGGTCTTAGTCAGGTAGATCAGAAGGAGTAGAATTTAACGTATTTTAATATTATATAAATTACTTTTTATATCAATAGAGTCAGTAATGAAAATAAAGAAAAAAATTAATTAGAACTCAGAAGTCGTGTAAACTATGAAAAGAGAATAGTTAAGGGTTAGAGTTGCTTAGTGATAAACCGCTATTTTACGGTTTATCTTGTGCTCAATGGAGTGGATTTTATTAATCTTTCATACACTTGTTCATACAAAATGCATGGCTTTACATTCTCCTTCCTGATTTTGTGCTATGATTGAAAATATGCTTCTTTGGCCTTATATTTGCTAATATTAATGCTCTCTTATTACCATTAGATGTCGTGATATATGCGTTAAGTGATTTAAGGGATTACAGGGTAAGAATGGCTTAGAGAATAGGAAGGAAGCATACAAAAGTGGAAGGAATACAAGAAACTGAAGAAACTGCTAAAATTGTCCAGCCTGACCTCCTGGTACTAAATCAACCATAACTTGAGCTTCAAAGGTTCAAATAATGCGGTTCTAGTTGCGTTGGAAAGCTAACGTCCGGAGCTTTGCAACGATATATAATTTGTCATAGCTGCACCGAAGCCAGACGATGCGAATGTGTAGATCACGTGGACGCGTGACCTGGCAAAAACCCAATCCACGCTAACGTGTGGACGACGCTTCTGCGTGACTTTGCAGCGACCTGTATGAACCAAAAATCGCTGGGGGCGATTTCTAGACTGTTTTTGACCCAATTTTTGGTCCAAAAAATACAGAGTAGAGGCTATAAAGTAGGGAAATCCATCCATTCATTCATCAATTCACACAACATTCATAATTCACAATTTTAGGTTTTATATGTAGTTTTTACCTCTCTCTCTCTCTCTCTTAGGATTTAGGATTTAGATTAGGATTTAGGATTTCTATTATGATTAGGCTACTTCTCTTCATTCAAGGTTCAACATTCCTTTAATTTATTTTCTACTTTATTTATTCTATTACTTTAATTGTTATTTATCTTTTCAATTTGGCTTATGAACTTTCCATGTTAGAATTGATTTTCTTATTTAATATAAATTGAGATATTTCAGATCTAAAGATTGCTTTCTTCAAATTTATGTTATTAATGCTTTTAATTTAATTTATATTTTTTCCCCTTTGCTTTGGTTGAGTAATTGGTGACACTTGAGTTGTCAAACTCAGCGGTTGATTGAAGATTAGAAATTGCTGATTAATTTGGATCCCTCTAAAGCTAGTCTTTCCATAGGAGTTGACTAGGACTTGAGAAATCAAATTAATTAGTCCACTTGACTTTCCTTTATTTAGTAAGGGTTAACTAAGTGGGAGCAATAAACAATTTTCATCACACCTGATAAGGATAATTAGGATGGGATTTCCAGTTCTTATACCTTGCACTGGTGTTCATGATAATTAATTTACTTCCTTTCCATTTAAATTACCTGTTCCCTATTTCAAAAACCCAAAAATATGCCTTTTTCCATAACCAATAATAAATCATACTTCCCTGCAATTCCTTGAGAAGACGACCCGAGGTTTCAATACTTCGGTTATAAATTTTATTGGGTTTTGTTACTTGTGACAACCAAACTTTTGTACGAAAGGATTTTCGTTGGTTTAGAAACTATACTTACAACGCAATTATATTTGTGAATTTCTTTACTGGCAGAAATTCTCTCGTCAAAAATGGCGCCGTTTCCGGGGAATTGCAAACGTGTGCCTTATTATTGGTTATTGTAAATATTTTATTTTGCTTGTTTATTTGTTTTTATTTTTGTTTTTAATTTTTATTAGCTACTATGAGTTCTCACCCCCGTCGCTTTGAGTTTGGTTCTAATGTTGTTGAAAGGAATGGAAGCTATAACAGGAACATGCATCAAGGTCAAAACAATTAGAGATGGACGGAGCCACGAAGATCTGATCAACCATTTCGGCAACAACACCTTCCAAGATACCATGGACAACGACCATTCTACAATGCATGCCAAGACAATAGTTATGGCGGAACTCTTCGTGACAACCAACCTCCACCAAATTACTATGGTCAACAGCCATTCCAGGGAGCGTACCAAGATGATGAATATGGTAGACCCCTTGTAATTATCAGCAAGCCCCACCATATGCTTATGAATCACTTCCCCAACACACCTTTGAACCACCATACTCACAAGCCCTCTACTACCAAACACCCTCATCTGATCCTAACCCTTATCCACCATATCAACCACCCTATGCGCCATATGAGCCATACATAGATCCACCCTAATTCCAACCCAATTACTCCCAAGAACCACCACCTCCATATACACCACATCCATATCCATCAATCCAAGAGCCTTATGGTCCTACTTATGATATCCAAGCAGAACAAGAGTCAAGGGATCGTCTCAAGGAAATAGTGGATCAATTTCAAGCAACCCTTCGTCAATTGGACTAAGCGGTAAGCCGAATGGCACCCGAAGCTCTCATGGATAAAGAATCTCAATTTAAGAACAAGGAACTAAAGTGTGTGGTGCAACAAGTGGAAAAGATGGAGATTGATGAACCACCACATCCTTATCATGAGGAACCACCCTCTTATCATGAACCCTTCCTCCCAAGTAATGAACCCTCATATCCACCCCAATCTCCAATGGTTGACATCCTTCGTGGTCTTCTTCAATGGCAAGCAAAGATAAAAGGGATGTACTAGAATTCGTGACTGCCTTAACCGAGGTAGTAAATCAATTAGTTTCCCAACATCTGAGCACTCAAAATATTCCCATGGCTACATGTGAAGAATCAATAGAAGAGCATAGCATGAAGGAGACACTAGAAACTCCGGTGGGCAACGAGGAACATGGCTAGTGCACACCCTCCATAGAGTATTCCTCCAAGAAGATTGAGATTGATGTCAAGGAGGCTAGTACACACCCTCCATGGCATGTTCCCTATGAAGACTTAGATGAGATAGATCAAGAAGCAAGTTCCCTTGGTGATGAGGATCATAAATCAAGTCCTCCTAGTGATGAACCTACTGAATATGAAGATCCTTCTTCAATTGAATCCAAGAATAATGTGGGATTGGAAGTCCTTCAGGAAGGTTGGTCGGGAGTTGGAAATGCCTTGTCAAGGTCATTAGAGACCTCTCCACCTAGGTTGCCGTCTACTCCTTCACTTCAGTGGGTAAAACTTATCTCTGTTCATCTTCCTATCCCACTTGAGTACGGTATTCTTGAAACGGACGGCCAACTTAGGAAGCTTGGTGGCATAAAGCGTAAGAGGAGACTGTTTAGTGGTTGAAGTTGCAAATCAAGGCTCATAGAGGTTGATATTTCAAGAGCTAGATGTAAGGGCTCAACTGGTGATAATTTTGTTAGAAATAAAAGAAGAGTTTAGTACTTCGTAGTGAATTCAGACTGTTTTCCACCCGGTTGGGACAATGATGATCCACTTCAAGACGGGTGTAGATACAAGATTTGGGATCCGGGCATACATGAGGATCGTCTTTGGGAGCTCAAAGCTTGCGAAGAACTCCCTCAAGGCTTAGCAAATTTACTTGAGAATGATAGAGCTTATTGGAAGTCCAAGCATTGGTAGAAGTTTCAAGACGAGTTCAAGCACAAGCCACCATGACAAAGAGCTCACCATATGACCAACTTAAGGACTTTAACTAAAAGTGCTAGGTGGGAGACAACCCACCATGATATAATCGTTCCTTTTATTCATAGTTTATTTTATTTTAATTTTATTAGTGTCATTCATAATGTTTGCATTAGCATCTGCATTTTGCATAAAAAAACTGAACAAAAAGTTGCTTGGGAACTGTGCAGGAAGTGTGCCAATCGCACAAGCATCACCACGCATACGCATCCCTCACGCGTACACGTCCCTCACGCGTACGCGTCATTTGAGATTATGGCCCTTCACGCGTACGCATCAATGACGCGCACGCGTGGCCCCGAAAAATCGATGTAAAAGGTGTATTGGCCAAAAGTTAGGCTGGCTTGGTGCTGGCACTGTGCCCGGGGCACAAATCGCATCACGTGAACGCGTCGTGGACGCATGCGCGTCACTTTCACAATAAGCACTACCACGCGTGTGCGTGCCTAACGCGCACGTGTCATTTGACATGTTAGCACACATCCCAAAATGAGTAGAGGGTTGTGCGAGTGCCATGTTGCCCACACGCTAGTA
Source organism: Arachis hypogaea (assembly GCF_003086295.3). Taxonomy (NCBI): domain Eukaryota; kingdom Viridiplantae; phylum Streptophyta; class Magnoliopsida; order Fabales; family Fabaceae; genus Arachis; species Arachis hypogaea. Next base: position 60,978,793 of record NC_092042.1, on the reverse strand, counting down.
TCACAAACATAGTCACGCGTACGCGTGACCGACGCCTACGCGTCGCCCCCCTCAGTGCGCAACCCATGCGTACGCGTCTTGCGCGCAACACACCCAGAACCCTGCACAACCCTGTTTTCTTATCTTATCTTTCCAAATCCTAATTTCCTTCTCTCTTCTTTCTTCTTCTTTCTTTTCTTTCTTCACTCTTTTCTTCTTCTTATCATATTTTCTTCACCTCCCATTCTCCATTACCTCTCTTTCTCACCTTCTTCCCAAGGTTCTTTCTTTTTATTTTCTTTTTCTTCTTCTTTTTTATTTATTTGTTTTTGCATTATTCTAATTGGTGTTAGGAATCTAAATTGGGTGATTATTTTCATATAATTTGTTGTGGATTATTAAGGAATTGTTTGACAATTTTTATTAATTATTTTTGGATTGCTTGCATGCTTTTAGTTTTAATTATTTCCTTATCATATTAAACATGCATACTAAGTGTTTGTGAAAAAGCCCATATGGCATTTTGCATTTTTAATTGTTTCATTCTTCTACTCTAATGCCTGTCTTTCAGTACACCCTTACAATGCTTTTTATTAATTGAAAATAATTGTCAATACAAACGTGATTATCAGTTTGTTATGAGTTATAATACATTTTAGTTATTGATGCTTGATCTATGCTACTCATGGCTTTACCGGCATGCCAATGAACATCTTGCATCTAATCGCCATAATTTGCACTTGCTATATTACCATTGATGAACTAATTGCATATAGTCGCAACAATGTATTTAGCTCATTACCTTTACCTTGGCAAGATTATCACTCGTACTGTCTCCTTCCTTGCTCTATCCCTTTGAACTCATACACCTTTCTTCTTTTTCCCCTTTTTAGGATCACAACCAAGAAGGGTAAGGAGAAAGCTGCTTCCAACCCACCGGCAAAGAGAGGAACAAAAAAAAAATACCAGCTGAGGAACCACCACACCCATCCACTTGCACGTCTCTGCATGCACCGAGGACGGTGCAATATTTAAGTGTGGGGAGCTCAATACTGACTTCCGGTGGTTAGCTACTTCCTTTTCAACACTAATTCTTACTTCTTTGTACTTAGTTGTTGTATTTGCATCTTTGATTGCATGTTTGTTACATTGTGTGCATATTTTACCACTACTTGGTTGAAGTAATATTTTCTTTTTCAAGAAACCTTTTATAGCATTTCACTAATTTGAATTAAAATTTTTGAGAAACTTGTTTGAAGAAATATTATTTTGGAACGTGGTGTAGAGCTCGAACACACAAAACCAGTGAGATTTTGAGCCTATTTGATTGGTTGCATTTTATCAACCAATATTTTATTTTTTTATGTGTGTTTTTCTCTCAATAATTGTGATCTTTGTCTTGCTTAATTCTATATTTCCATTATTTGATGTATGCATGCACTTATATGATTGAGGCCTTATTTCACTAAGCTTACATATCCATATGGCCTTACCTTTCATTATCCTTTGCAAACCAATTTGAGACTATTTGACCCCATTTGTTCTTTATTTTAGCACATCATTAAATCTAAGCGAAAAACAATAATGTCCTTAATTTGAATCCTTGGTTAGCTTAGACTAGTGAAAGTTTTCATGATTTAAGTGTGGGGAAATTGGTATTGAAAACATTTGGTTTGAGAATTGGGTGTTGTGTATTCTTGTGAAAATGTGCAAAACAATAATTGAGCATATATTCTTGCATTCAATATCTTAATCGTATGCATTGAGAAAAACAAAAGAAAAGAAAAATAAAAAAAAGAGGAGAGAAAAAGAAAAGAAAAAGAACAAATAATAAAAGGGGACAAAATGCCCCAAGTTAAGTAATAATATCAATGCATATGAGTTGTACTTAAATTTTGGATGCATGAATGTGTGGTAAACATCGTTAATGGGCAGTTAAATTTTGCATTGTAATTACATGGATTATCCTAAGTTAGGCGGAAAGTTTAGGTTAATTAATGATTTAGATTTTAGTCTACTTGATCCAATACAATCCTACCTTGACCTTGACCCCATTACAACCCTTAAAAGACCTCTTGATTTGTGTATTGGTGCATTAAATTTTTGTTGATTGTTAGATGAAGAGCAAGCCTTAGAAAGCAAGATTAGTAGAGAATTAAGAGAATCGAACCTCAAACACCTGAGCGATTAGAGTGTATACACTTCCAGTGAGGGTTCGATGCTCGATTCCTTGTTCCCTGATTTCATGAGCTATTTTCTTTTGCAAGTTTACTTGTACTTTATTGTGTGATTTGAATTAGTGAAATTCAGTTCATATTTGTTCTTAAAAGATTTGTTTACTTTTAACCAAATAGATAAAAGCATTTTGCATGTAGTTGCATTCATATAGATGGGTTGCATTTCATAAGTTTTACCATTCCTCTTCACTCTCTTATAGCTTCTCTTGAGCTTAGCATGAGGACATGCTAATGTTTAAGTGTGGGGAGATTGATAAACGCTATTTTACGGTTTATCTTGTGCTCAATTGAGTGGATTTTATCAATCTTTCATACACTTGTTCATACAAAATGCATGGCTTTACATTCTCCTTCCTGATTTTGTGCTATGATTGAAAATATGCTTCTTTGGCCTTATATTTGCTAATATTAATCCTCTCTTATTGCCATTAGATGCCATGATATGTGCGTTAAGTGATTTCAAGGATTACAGGGCAGGAATGGCTTAGAGGATGGGAAGGAAGCATGCAAAAGTGGAAGGAATACAAGAAACTGAAGAAACTGCTAAAGCTGTCTAGCCTGACCTTCTGGTACTAGATCGACTATAACTTGAGCTACAGAGATCCAAATCACGCGGTTCTAGTTGCGTTAGAAAGCTAACGTCCGGGGCGTCACAACGATAAATAATTTGCCATAGCTGCCTAGTTCACGAAATTGTGATACACAATGGTGCCAACAACTTGGTACGCACAATTGTAATCTCACTCTTTTTCACAACTTCGCACAACTAACCAGCAAGTGCACTGGGTCGTCCAAGTAATAAACCTTACGTGAGTAAGGGTCGATCCCATGGAGATTATCGGCTTGAAGCAAGCTATGGTCATCTTGTAAATCTCAGTCAGGCGAATTCAAATGGTTATGGAGTTTTAATAATTAAAAAGATAAATAAAACATAAAGTAAAGATAGAGATACTTATGTAATTCATTGGTGAGAATTTCAGATAAGTGCATAGAGATGCTTTGTTCCTATTGGATCTCTACTTTCCTACTGCCTTCATCCAATCCTTCATACTCCTTTCCATGGCAAGCTGTATGTTGGGTTTCACCGGCGTCAATGACTACCTCCCATCCTCTCAATGAAAAAGGTCCTCTACAGTTTCCCGCATGGCTAATCAGCTGTTGATTTTCGATCATATAGGAATAGGATTTACTATCCTTTTGCATCTGTCACTATGCCCTATAGTCGTGAGTTTGAAGCTCGTCATAGTCATCCCTTCCCAGATTCTACTCGGAATACCACAGACAAGGTTTAGACTTTCCGGATCTCAGGAATGGCTGCCAATGGATTCTAGCTTATACCACGAAGACTCTGATCTCAAGGAGTTGAAGGCTCTATTGTCAGGAGAGGCAATCAACACGCAGGAGCCAGGAATCCAAGAGATACATGCTCAATCTTAAGTAGAACAGAAGTGATTGTCGGCCACGCGTTCATAGGTGAGAATGATGATGAGTGTCATGGATCATCATATTCATCAGGTTGAAGTGCGAGTGAATATCTTAGAACAAGAATAAGCTTGAATTGAATAGAAAATAGTAGTAATTACATTAATACTCAAGGAACAGCGGAGCTCCACACCTTAATTTATGGTGTGTAGAAACTCCACCGTTGAAAATACATAAGTGGTCTGGAGGTCCAGGCATGGCCGAATGGCCAGCCTCCCCAAATATGAGAATGTATCTAGAATTTTCTCTATTATCCAAAGATGAGAATACAATAGTAAAAGGTCCTATTTATAATGAAACTAGCTACTAGGGTTTACAGAAATAGGTAAATGATGCAGAAATCCACTTCCGGACCCACTTGGTGTGTGCTTGGGCTGAGCATTGAGCTTTACACATGTAGAGACCTCTCTTGGAGTTAAATGCCAGCTTTGGTGCCAGTTTGGGCGTTTAACTCCAACTTTTATGCCAGTTCTGGTGTTTTGACTTCAGAATAGGACATAGAATGGGAATTTGAACACCAGTTTGTGTCATCAAAACTTGAGCAAAGTATGGACTATTATATATTGCTGGAAAGCCCTGGATGTCTACTTTCTAAAGAAATTGAGAGCGCGCCATTTGGAGTTATGTAGCTCTAGAAAATCTACTTCGAGCGCAGAGAGGTCAGAATCCAACAGCATCAGCAGTCCTTTGTTAGCCTCTGAATCAGATTTTTGCTCTGGTCCCTCAATTTCAGCCAGAAAATACCTGAAATCACAGAAAAACACACAAACTCATAGTAAAGTCCAGAAATATGAATTTTGCATAAAAACTAATAAAAACATCCCAAAAAGTAGCTAGATCCTACTAAAAACTACCTATAAACAATGCCAAAAAGCGTATAAATTATCCGCTCATCACAACACCAAATTAAATTGTTGCTTGTCCCCAAGAAACTGAAAACAAAATAGGATAAAAAGAAGAGAATATACAATGAATCCCACAGTATCAATGAAACTTAGTTCTAATTAGATGAGCGGGGCTTGTAGCTTTTTTCTTCTGAATAGTTTTGGCATCTTACTGTTTTCTTTGAAATTCAGAATGATTGGAATCTATAGGAACTTAGAATTTTATGTAACACCCTACCATACAGAGTCTTATGCTTAAGTCATAATTCAGAGATGGCAAGGTATTACGACCTCTAAAAATAAAAATTTAGTACGTATAGTAGTATGAATAATTAGTTATAACTAGGAGCCTTTGTAGAAAAAGGGGTAAACAAAAACCAATCGCAACTGAAAGCGCAACACTCCGATCGATAACGTAACGAACAAGGATAACCAACGCGTGATTATATATATACAAAGGAGTGTCAAAAATAGGAATATCAAGACTCAAGATCCGGCTGCAAAGATAACCGATCCGAGCATAACAATATATACATATGATAAAAATAAGGAAAACCCCAAAGGAAACCCAAAGGGACACAAATACATAAAACCTATTCTCCAAAATCTCCCATAAGAGGAGTCATCACAGTTTGTATTATTTAATGGAGGTAAAAGTATCTAAGCAAAACATATAAACCAAAACATAGCCCCGAGAACAAAGGATCTTCGCAATTATAGAAGTCTCCAGCATGCCTCAACGGGAAACATCACGTCCTGCATCTGAAAACCACAAAATCCGCATGGGTGAGAACCAGAGGTCCCCAGCATGGTAACAGCTTCCACATATATAATACATAATAATGGAGGAAAGCCGAAGGCAATCCTAGAACTTCCTCCAAATAATATCAAAGCTTATAAACAAGCTAAACCATAAAGGGCATCTGACTAAAGATACTTCAGTCTAACTAATACTTCCCTTTCCAATTCCTTCAGACCTCCCAACCACCAGCAGGAGTATAATATAGCAAACACAGTTATATCAAGCAAGAAATATACAATTAGGAACAAGTAAGGCATTTAGACAATTAGCAAGTAATATGCAGTCAAATAGGCAATCTCAAACAATTCACGTAATGTGCATATGATGAATGCCTGTCCCTAGTGGCTGATGATATCATCTTGTCGGTTATAGAGCCAACCCGACAAGTCCTGGTCGCTAACCATTGGACTGTCCCTCTGTCACGCATCCCCAACTCGAGTTATACTCGTTATAAACTTGATCATAATCATGATCTATATCCATCACCCTCACTGGTGAATATTTACGGGGGCGAGCTCATCCGGGTCTTTCACAGTGCCCGGCCACACTTATGACATAGGGTCAATAGAGTATCAAGTCTCAACCTGGAGCACGTGGTGGCTAGCCACTGCTACTACCCAGGGAAACTCGTATCTCAGATAGTGGAAGTGCAAATCACAATTATCCATAATTCAGCATAAACATGCATGAATTCTCATCCATGGATCAACATCCATATCAGCCATTCCGGCTCACGGTTAAATCCATAACCAGCCAATATTCATAGCATACGCAGCTATTCCGGCTCATGGTTCAGTCCAGAACCAGCCAATATTCATAGCATACACAGCTATCCCGGCTCACGGTTCAATCCAGAACCAGCCAATTCATAAACAATTACGGCCCTTCGGTCAATGGCATAACAAGCACCTCCACCACCATCCTCCACATCTCACATAATCATCAATAATCCTCATTGATTATTCATTTTCCCTTGCTTCACTCGCAAGTTACCACATCCACTAGCTCCTTCTCTCATAGCTAGGCATATCATAATGATTTAAGATATAAGTGGTGAGATCGGAGGCTTAGAAGTATGAAATTTGGCTTTTAAAACTCAAAAATCAACTTTGGGATGAAAACAGGTCCGCGCGTACGCGCACTCCACGCGCACGCGTGGATGGCCGCAAAAACTTCATCGACGCGCAAGCGTCATGCACGCTAACGCGTGGATTAAAAATTTGCCAATCGACGCGTAAGCGTCAACCACGCGTACGCGTGGGTGTTCTCGTGCCCCAGGCACAACACTAGCACATTTCTGGCATAACTCTCTGGAAAATGGCTGGGCATGGGGTGCAGCACCATCGGCGTGCCCGCGCACATCACGCTCACGCGTGGATGGCATTTTCGGGAAGAACAGCGCGCACGCGCCAAGTGCACCCACGCGCAAGGGGTCATTCTGCTAAAAAATTTTCTAAGTTAAAAGCTGCAGAATTCACCAATTTAAACCCCAAACTTCCAACGAACATAACTTTCTCATTTTAAATCGTTTTTCACCCGTTCTTCGAACGGCATGGACATCCCGGATCCAATTTTATTTCTAAAAAGATTTGGTACAAAACAGAGATCCGTAGTCCAAGTTATGTCCCGCCAAAGTATGCCCAAAAACCATCTTTTTCGTAAAAACTACAAAGTGCCATTTTCAAAACAAGCCATTTCCAACTCTTTTCAAAATCAATCAAAACATGCCATTCTCATCCCTTTCCTTTGAAATCAATCAAAATACATCAATTTCAACATCAAGCCTCCTCAACTCACACATTGACACTTTACCACAAATTACAAAATCACTATCTCATCATTCTAACCCACTTCACCCAAGTGGCTCAAACTCAAATATATTGACATATCATATACCCTTACTCATGCCAATTCTCAACAACACCAATTCCAATAAATCATCATTGTACATAATCAATATCATACTCACCATCAACATGGTCCAACCCACAATTCAACCATAACCAATCATCAAGCATATATCACAACATGCATATTTCTCATACATCATACCATCAAGGCATCATTAATCATCATCACATATATGACCACATCATATATCTCAATCATTCAACAACATCAACATTTCAATGCCTATCTTAGGGCCTCTAGCCTAAGTATTTCCTACCACATTACATATTAGATACGGGAAACCGAAACCATACCTTAGCCGATTTTCCCAAGCTCCACCGGAGCACTTCCAAACCACTTATCCACAAGCTCTCAAGGCCTCAATACCTCCAAGAACAGATTTTTCACCACCAAGCCTTTTCAAGCTTTTCAAAATCACCAATCAAGCTCCAATATCCACACATACACAACCTAAGCCACAACCATCATACCCATACACAACATCTCAAAACCAAAACATCATAAAACAACAAAATACACTAGGGTTGAGAATCTTACCACACCCAAGGTCCAAGGAGACAAGATTAACCTTCTCCTTCAAGAGAGTTGGGTCCTATAACATCAAAGAACCCAAAATCTCAACATTTCACCCATGAAACTCGAAAATAAGGGCTGAGATTTCGAACAGCAACACGTGGCTTACCTCAAGATTGGTTGTATGGGTTTTGTAGAGCTCTCCACAGTGAACGCGTGGCCGCAAACGGAGCGGCAATCGGAGCTCTAGATCAAAAGTTATGGTGGTTTGAAGATCAACCAAGGGAGAGAACTTGAGAGAGTGTTCTTCCTCCCTTTCTCTCTAATTTCAGCTTGTGTGTGTAACAAATGAAGAGAGAGAGTGCTGAAAACTAGGGTTTTGGTTAAGTTGTGCTGGGCCAAGGGCCCACTTTGGGTCCAATTGGCCCGGTTTTGCCCGTTCGGTCCAATCTTGGTCCGAATTCTATAAAATTGGTACCGAAATTCTCGTCTCAGTCTCCTCTATCACATTTAGCCATAAAAATCACATTTTAGGCTTTCTAGAATAAATTCTCATTTATGGGTTAATTAGCCGTTAATTAACCGGGTTTTACATTCTACCCACCTAATTGGGAATTTTGCCCACAAAATTCAAATGCAATTACCTGAGAATAAATGCGGATAATCCGTTCGCATCTCCGACTCAAGTTCCCAAGTGTGTTCCTCAACACCGCCTCGACTCCAAGCCACTTTGACTAATGAAACCTCTTTTCCACGCAACCGTTTGATACTAGTATCATCAATTCTGACCGGAGCCACTGGAAGCGTCAAATCTTCCCTCAACTGAACCGACTCAGGTTCTAACACATGGCTAGCATCAGGTGTGTACTTCCGAAGCTGCGACACGTGAAACACGTCGTGCAGATTCGAAAGATGAGGTGGTAGAGCCATCTGATACGCCACCGGTCCAATCCTCTCCAGGATCTGAAATGGACCAATGTATCGAGGATTCAACTTCTTTGCCTTAATCGCCCTACCTACTCCCGTAGTCGGAGTAACCTTAAGAAAAACATGATCTCCTTCCTCAAATTCTAAGGGCGTTCGCCTCTGGTCGGCATAACTCTTTTGACGACTCTGCGCCGTAAGCATCCTATCACGGATTTTCTTGACTTGTTCAGTAGTCTCAGCTATCATTTCCGGCCCCAACAAGCTTTTCTCTCCAGCTTCATACCAACATAGCGGAGATTGACATTTCCTCCCATACAAGGCCTCATACGGAGCCATTCCGATGCTCGCATGATAACTATTATTGTATGCAAACTCCACTAATGGCATATACCGATCCCAACTCGCCGGTTGGTCCAAAACATAAGCTCTCAACATATCCTCTAGTGTTTGGATCGTCCTCTCGGATTGACCATCTGTTTGAGGATGGTAAGCCGTGCTCAAGCTTAATCGGGTTCCAAAAGCTTTCTTAAATGCACCCCAAAACCTTGAAGTGAAACGAGGATCTCTATCAGAGATTATAGTAGCAGGTACACCATGAAGTCTCACAATCTCCTTTATATATAACCGTGCTAGCTCCTCAAGGGTGTAAGTCATCCGAATGGGCAAAAAGTGAGCTGACTTCGTTAGTCGGTCCACAATCACCCAAATAGCATCAAAACCAGCCCTAGTCCTTGGCAATCCCGACACAAAGTCCATCGCAATACTTTCCCACTTCCATTGTGGAATCTCTAAAGGTTGCAACATCCCGGAAGGTCTTTGATGTTCAATCTTCACCTTCTGACAAGTTAAGCACTTTGAAACATATTCCGCCACATCATTCTTCATACCCGGCCACCAAAACATCGCCTTTAAATCATGGTACATCTTAGTACTTCCCGGGTGAATGGAGAATCCGCTTTTGTGTGCCTCCTTTAAAATATCTTGTCTCAAAGTGCCCACATCCGGCACAATGATCCTACCTTTGAATCTCCATAACCCATCTTTTTCTTCCGACACTCTCCATTGTTTTCCTTGCTCAATAGCCGGTAACACCTTCCATAGAGCGTCATCATTTTGATGAGCCTTTAGGAGTTCGGACTTAAAATCACTTGAGATCTCTAATCGGCTCAAACACAAGGTTCCAGATACTTCTCGAGCACCAATTTTCAGACTCTCGAATCCCTTGAGCAACTTCTCCTCTTGAAGCATCATCCAAGCCGCATATAACGACTTCCGACTAAACGCATCCGCCACTACGTTCGCCTTTCCCGGATGGTAATGCAACTCAAAGTCGTAGTCCTTCAACAATTCCATCCACCTTCTCTGCCTCATATTAAGCTCTTTCTGATCCATGAGATCATCAATTCTCGGCAATGGGTACTTATTCTTTATTGTAACCTTGTTCAGTTGCCTGTAATCCACACAGAGCCGCATACTCCCATCCTTCTTCTTCACCAGTAATACTGGAGCACCCCACGGAGATACACTTGGTCGTATAAAATTCTTTCCCAACAAATCCTCTAATTGAGACTTTAGCTCGTTCATCTTTAACGGTGAAACACGTCCTGCAAATTCGAAAGATGAGGTGGTAGAGCCATCCGATACGCCACCGGTCCAATCCTCTCCAGGATCTGAAATGGACCAATGTATCGAGGATTCAACTTCTTTGCCTTAATCGCCCTACCTACTCCCGTAGTCGGAGTAACCTTAAGAAAAACATGATCTCCTTCCTCAAATTCTAAGGGCGTTCGCCTCTGGTCGGCATAACTCTTTTGACGACTCTGCGCCGTAAGCATCCTATCACGGATTTTCTTGACTTGTTCAGTAGTCTCAGCTATCATTTCCGGCCCCAACAAGCTTTTCTCTCCAGCTTCATACCAACATAGCGGAGATTGACATTTCCTCCCATACAAGGCCTCATACGGAGCCATTCCGATGCTCGCATGATAACTATTATTGTATGCAAACTCCACTAATGGCATATACCGATCCCAACTCGCCGGTTGGTCCAAAACATAAGCTCTCAACATATCCTCTAGTGTTTGGATCGTCCTCTCGGATTGACCATCTGTTTGAGGATGGTAAGCCGTGCTCAAGCTTAATCGGGTTCCAAAAGCTTTCTTAAATGCACCCCAAAACCTTGAAGTGAAACGAGGATCTCTATCAGAGATTATAGTAGCAGGTACACCATGAAGTCTCACAATCTCCTTTATATATAACCGTGCTAGCTCCTCAAGGGTGTAAGTCATCCGAATGGGCAAAAAGTGAGCTGACTTCGTTAGTCGGTCCACAATCACCCAAATAGCATCAAAACCAGCCCTAGTCCTTGGCAATCCCGACACAAAGTCCATCGCAATACTTTCCCACTTCCATTGTGGAATCTCTAAAGGTTGCAACATCCCGGAAGGTCTTTGATGTTCAATCTTCACCTTCTGACAAGTTAAGCACTTTGAAACATATTCCGCCACATCATTCTTCATACCCGGCCACCAAAACATCGCCTTTAAATCATGGTACATCTTAGTACTTCCCGGGTGAATGGAGAATCCGCTTTTGTGTGCCTCCTTTAAAATATCTTGTCTCAAAGTGCCCACATCCGGCACAATGATCCTACCTTTGAATCTCCATAACCCATCTTTTTCTTCCGACACTCTCCATTGTTTTCCTTGCTCAATAGCCGGTAACACCTTCCATAGAGCGTCATCATTTTGATGAGCCTTTAGGAGTTCGGACTTAAAATCACTTGAGATCTCTAATCGGCTCAAACACAAGGTTCCAGATACTTCTCGAGCACCAATTTTCAGACTCTCGAATCCCTTGAGCAACTTCTCCTCTTGAAGCATCATCCAAGCCGCATATAACGACTTCCGACTAAACGCATCCGCCACTACGTTCGCCTTTCCCGGATGGTAATGCAACTCAAAGTCGTAGTCCTTCAACAATTCCATCCACCTTCTCTGCCTCATATTAAGCTCTTTCTGATCCATGAGATCATCAATTCTCGGCAATGGGTACTTATTCTTTATTGTAACCTTGTTCAGTTGCCTGTAATCCACACAGAGCCGCATACTCCCATCCTTCTTCTTCACCAGTAATACTGGAGCACCCCACGGAGATACACTTGGTCGTATAAAATTCTTTCCCAACAAATCCTCTAATTGAGACTTTAGCTCGTTCATCTTTAACGGTGAAACACGTCCTGCAGATTCGAAAGATGAGGTGGTAGAGCCATCCGATACGCCACCGGTCCAATCCTCTCCAGGATCTGAAATGGACCAATGTATCGAGGATTCAACTTCTTTGCCTTAATCGCCCTACCTACTCCCGTAGTCGGAGTAACCTTAAGAAAAACATGATCTCCTTCCTCAAATTCTAAGGGCGTTCGCCTCTGGTCGGCATAACTCTTTTGACGACTCTGCGCCGTAAGCATCCTATCACGGATTTTCTTGACTTGTTCAGTAGTCTCAGCTATCATTTCCGGCCCCAACAAGCTTTTCTCTCCAGCTTCATACCAACATAGCGGAGATTGACATTTCCTCCCATACAAGGCCTCATACGGAGCCATTCCGATGCTCGCATGATAACTATTATTGTATGCAAACTCCACTAATGGCATATACCGATCCCAACTCGCCGGTTGGTCTAAAACACAAGCTCTCAACATATCCTCTAGTGTTTGGATCGTCCTCTCGGATTGACCATCTGTTTGAGGATGGTAAGCCGTGCTCAAGCTTAATCGGGTTCCAAAAGCTTTCTTAAATGCACCCCAAAACCTTGAAGTGAAACGAGGATCTCTATCAGAGATTATAGTAGCAGGTACACCATGAAGTCTCACAATCTCCTTTATATATAACCGTGCTAGCTCCTCAAGGGTGTAAGTCATCCGAATGGGCAAAAAGTGAGCTGACTTCGTTAGTCGGTCCACAATCACCCAAATAGCATCAAAACCAGCCCTAGTCCTTGGCAATCCCGACACAAAGTCCATCGCAATACTTTCCCACTTCCATTGTGGAATCTCTAAAGGTTGCAACATCCCGGAAGGTCTTTGATGTTCAATCTTCACCTTCTGACAAGTTAAGCACTTTGAAACATATTCCGCCACATCATTCTTCATACCCGGCCACCAAAACATCGCCTTTAAATCATGGTACATCTTAGTACTTCCCGGGTGAATGGAGAATCCGCTTTTGTATGCCTCCTTTAAAATATCTTGTCTCAAAGTGCCCACATCCGGCACAATGATCCTACCTTTGAATCTCCATAACCCATCTTTTTCTTCCGACACTCTCCATTGTTTTCCTTGCTCAATAGCCAGTAATACCTTCCATAAAGCGTCATCATTTTGATGAGCCTTTAGGAGTTCGGACTTAAAATCACTTGAGATCTCTAATCGGCTCAAACACAAGGTTCCGGATACTTCTCGAGCACCAATTTTCAGACTCTCGAATCCCTTGAGCAACTTCTCCTCTTGAAGCATCATCCAAGCCGCATATAACGACTTCCGACTTAACGCATCCGCCACTACGTTCGCCTTTCCCGGATGGTAATGCAACTCAAAGTCGTAGTCCTTCAACAATTCCATCCACCTTCTCTGCCTCATATTAAGCTCTTTCTGATCCATGAGATCATCAATTCTCGGCAATGGGTACTTATTCTTTATTGTAACCTTGTTCAGTTGCCTGTAATCCACACAGAGCCGCATACTCCCATCCTTCTTCTTCACCAGTAATACTGGAGCACCCCACGGAGATACACTTGGTCGTATAAAATTCTTTCCCAACAAATCCTCTAATTGAGACTTTAGCTCGTTCATCTCTAACGGTGACATCCTATAAGGAGCACTTGAGATTGGTCCCGCCCCGGGCACCAATTCAATAACAAACTCAACCTCTCGGTTAGGTGGAAACTCATCAATATCATCAGGAAATACTTCCAGAAACTCACACACAACTGGAATCTGTTCCAACCTTTGATCATCACCCGAAACACCCGCGGTTAACAACAGGATACCCTGACATTCGTTTCCGGAACAGTTCACCATCATCGAATTCAAGTAATAATTATTCACCATGACCGGCCCTTCTGTATCTTCCGGCATAAAGTACACCGACTTTGTAGAACAATCTAGCAGAACATGGTTCTTAGATAACCAGTCCAATCCCAAGATAAGATCAAGACCAATCATCGGTAAGCAGATTAAATTATGAACAAAATCACGCTGCTTGAACCTAAAGGAAACTTCCGGGCATCCTAGCCTAGTTACCATGGCTTCATGGGTAGCATTGTACACTCTTAGATCATAACCTAAAGTTACAATCTTCAATCCTAACTCATGGGCTTTCTCAAATACAATGAATGAATGCGATGCTCCCGAATCAAATAAAGCATTTAAAGTTTGACCAGCCATTTCACAGTTACCTCGAATAAGTGTCTCAGATCCCTCAGCTCCTACAGCTGAAGTGGTGAACACCCGACCAGTCTGTTGTGCCTTTCCAGCACCTTGCTTTTGCCTCTCGGGACAATTTGCGGCTTTATGCCCCGCCTTTCCACAAGTGTAGCACAAACCCCATCCGGCCTTGCATGGTGCTCCCGGATGGTGACTCCCACATCTAGTACAAGCTTGATCATTTTGAGGCTGCTTCCCAAACTTCCTCCCTTGGGAGTTGTTGTTGTTGTTGGGCCTCCTAAAAGAGCTTCCTCTCTTGAAAGACGGACCTCTAGGTGCAAAGCTCTTCCCTCGGTTCTGTGGGAATGATCCCTTTTGACTCCCTTTCTCAGCGGTTGCCCTCTTCACACACTCTTCAGCAACCCTACACTTGTTTACCAACTCGGAGAAAGTCCTAATCTCCATTGGTCCCACTGAACTGAAAATATCACTCCGGAGTCCCCCTTCATACTTAACACACTTCCATTCCTCATATTCCACCGGAGTACCTTGGCACATACGAGAGAACCTGAACAACTCCTCAAACTTGTCAGTATACTCTGATATGGACATAGTACCCTGCTTCAACTGTAACAATTCAAGTTCCTTGGCCGTCCTAGCAGAAGTCGGAAAGTACTTCTTATAGAACTCCTCTTGGAAAACATTCCAAGTGATATAGTCATCACCCTGCTGCAGAAGACGTCGGATGCCTTGCCACCAATGGGACGCTTCACCGACAAGCATATAGGTAGCAAACTCGACACGCTGTCCTTCAGGCACCACTTGTGCTTGCAGTGCTCGCTCTATAGCCTGAAACCACGTATCAGCCTCAGTCGGACTAGTAGTTCCCTTGAACTTAGGTGGATTAACCTTCAAAAAGTTTGCCAGCGTCATCGGGCC
Source organism: Arachis hypogaea (assembly GCF_003086295.3). Classification (NCBI taxonomy): domain Eukaryota; kingdom Viridiplantae; phylum Streptophyta; class Magnoliopsida; order Fabales; family Fabaceae; genus Arachis; species Arachis hypogaea. The sequence goes on along the minus strand of NC_092042.1, from coordinate 60,963,694 downwards.
ATGAACTCCACCTCCATCATTACCATGGTTGTTCATCTGTTGACCAAGAGCCTCAGCAGTGGCTTGCATAGCAGCAGCCATGTTCTCCAACGCAGTCATAAAGTTCACCGGGTCATGAGGGTTATTCTTCGGCACACGAGCATTCGTACGACCTCTCACACTACCTCTACCGCGTCCACGAGGTGCCATCTGGTTCCTATACATACCAAACAATCGATATTAAGTTGATCAGTCTCAATATCGGAAGTCTAGTACTTCAAGGTCCCAAATGCATGCTCATGAACGTTTATGCCAATTATATCAAGCAGATATACTAATAGCACATAACACACACACAGAGAATGCAAAGAAGCATAATCAGTCCATCCCTCAGGCTCTACAGGAACGAACTGCTCTGATACCATAATGTAACACCCTACCATACAGAGTCTTATGCTTAAGTCATAATTCAGAGATGGCAAGGTATTATGACCTCTAAAAATAAAAATTTAGTACGTATAGTAGTATGAATAATTAGTTATAACTGTAGAAAAAGGGGTAAACAAAAACCAATCGCAACTGAAAGCGCAACACTTCGATCGATAACGTAACGAACAAGGATAACCAACGCGTGATTATATATATACAAAGGAGTGTCAAAAATAGGAATATCAAGACTCAAGATCCGGCTGCGAAGATAACCGATCCGAGCATAACAATATATACATATGATAAAAATAAGGAAAACCCCAAAGGAAACCCAAAGGGACACAAATACATAAAACCTATTCTCCAAAATCTCCCATAAGAGGAGTCATCACAGTTTGTATTATTTAATGGAGATAAAAGTATCTAAGCAAAACATATAAACCAAAACATAGCCCCGAGAACAAAGGATCTTCGCAATTATAGAAGTCTCCAGCATGCCTCAACGGGAAACATCACGTCCTGCATCTGAAAACCACAAAATCCGCTTGGGTGAGAACCAGAGGTCCCCAGCATGGTAACAGCTTCCACATATATAATACATAATAATGGAGGAAAGCCGAAGGCAATCCTAGAACTTCCTCCAAATAATATCAAAGCTTATAAACAAGCTAAACCATAAAGGGCATTTGACTAAAGATACTTCAGTCTAACTAATACTTCCCTTTCCAATTCCTTCAGACCTCCCAACCACCAGCAGGAGTATAATATAGCAAACACAGTTATATCAAGCAAGAAATATACAATTAGGAACAAGTAAGGCATTTAGACAATTAGCAAGTAATATGCAGTCAAATAGGCAATCTCAAACAATTCACATAATATGCATATGATGAATGCCTGTCCCTAGTGGCTGATGATATCATCTTGTCGGTTATAGAGCCAACCCGACAAGTCCTGGTCGCTAACCATTGGACTGTCCCTCTGTCACGCATCCCCAACTCGAGTTATACTCGTTATAAACTTGATCATAATCATGATCTATATCCATCACCCTCACTGGTGAATATTTACGGGGGCGAGCTCATCCGGGTCTTTCACAGTGCCCGGCCACACTTATGACATAGGGTCAACAGAGTATCAAGTCTCAACCTGGAGCACGTGGTGGCTAGCCACTGCTACTACCCAGGGAAACTCGTATCTCAGATAGTGGAAGTGCAAATCACAATTATCCATAATTCAGCATAAACATGCATGAATTCTCATCCATGGATCAACATCCATATCAACCATTCCGGTTCACGGTTAAATCCATAACCAGCCAATATTCATAGCATACACAGCTATTCCGGCTCATGGTTCAGTCCAGAACCAGCCAATATTCATAGCATACACAGCTATCCCGGCTCACGGTTCAATCCAGAACCAGCCAATTCATAAACAATTACGGCCCTTCGGCCAATGGCATAACAAGCACTTCCACCACCATCCTCCACATCTCACATAATCATCAATAATCCTCATTGATTATTCATTTTCCCTTGCTTCACTCGCAAGTTACCACATCCACTAGCTCCTTCTCTCATAGCTAGGCATATCATAATGATTTAAGATATAAGTGGTGAGATCGGAGGCTTAGAAGTATGAAATTTGGCTTTTAAAACTCAAAAATCAACTTTGGGATGAAAACAGGTCCGCGCGTACGCGCACTCCACGCGCACGCGTGGATGGCCTCAAAAACTTCATCGACGCGCAAGCGTCATGCACGCTAACGCGTGGATTAAAAATTTGCCAATCGACGCGTAAGCGTCAACCACGTGTACGCGTGGGTGTTCTCGTGCCCCAGGCACAACACTAGCACATTTCTGGCATAACTCTCTGGAAAATGGCTGGGCATGGGGTGCAGCACCGTTGGCGCGCCCGCGCACATCACGCTCACGCGTGGATGGCATTTTCGGGAAGAACGGCGCGCACGCGCCAAGTGCACCCACGCGCCAAGTGCACCCACGCGCAAGGGGTCATTCTGCTAAAAAATTTTCTAAGTTAAAAGCTGCAGAATTCACCAATTTAAACCCCAATCTTCCAACGGACATAACTTTCTCATTTTAAATCGTTTTTCACCCGTTCTTTGAACGACATGGACATCCCGGATCCAATTTCATTTCTAAAAAGATTTGGTACAAAATAGAGATCTGTAGTCCAAGTTATGTCCCGCCAAAGTATGCCCAAAAACCATCTTTTTCATAAAAACTACAAAGTGCCATTTTCAAAACAAGCCATTTCCAACTCTTTTCAAAATCAATCAAAACATGCCATTCTCATCCCTTTCCTTTGAAATCAATCAAAATACATCAATTTCAACATCAAGCCTCCTCAACTCACACATTGACACTTTACCACAAATTACAAAATCACTATCTCATCATTCTAACCCACTTCACCCAAGTGGCTCAAACTCAAATATATTGACATATCATATACCCTTACTCATGCCAATTCTCAACAACACCAATTCCAATAAATCATCATTGTACACAATCAATATCATACTCACCATCAACATGGTCCAACCCACAATTCAACCATAACCAATCATCAAGCATATATCACAACATGCATATTTCTCATACATCATACCATCAAGGCATCATTAATCATCATCACATATATGACCACATCATATATCTCAATCATTCAACAACATCAACATTTCAATGCCTATCTTAGGGCCTCTAGCCTAAGTATTTCCTACCACATTACATATTAGATACGGGAAATCGAAACCATACCTTAGCCGATTTTCCCAAGCTCCACCGGAGCACTTCCAAACCACTTATCCACAAGCTCTCAAGGCCTCAATACCTCCAAGAACAGATTTTTCACCACCAAGCCCTTTTCAAGCTTTTCAAAATCACCAATCAAGCTCCAATATCCACACATACACAACCTAAGCCACAACCATCATACCCATACACAACATCTCAAAACCCAAACATCATAAAACAACAAAATACACTAGGGTTGAGAATCTTACCACACCCAAAGTCCAAGGAGACAAGATTAACCTTCTCCTTCAAGAGAGTTGGGTCCTATAACATCAAAGAACCCAAAATCTCAACATTTCACCCATGAAACTCGAAAATAAGGGCTGAGATTTCGAACAGCAACACGTGGATTACCTCAAGATTGGTTGTATGGGTTTTTTAGAGCTCTCCGCGGTGAATGCGTGGCCGCAAACGGAGCGGCAATCGGAGCTCTAGATCAAAAGTTATGGTGGTTTGAAGATCAACCAAGGGAGAGAACTTGAGAAAGTGTTCTTCCTCCCTTTCTCTCTAATTTCAGCTTGTGTGTGTAACAAATGAGGAGAGAGAGTGCTGAAAACTAGGGTTTTGGTTAAGTTGTGCTGGGCCAAGGGCCCACTTTGGGTCCAATTGGCCCGGTTTGGCCCGTTCGGTCCAATCTTGGTCCGAATTCTATAAAATTGGTACCGAAATTCTCGTCTCAGTCTCCTCTATCACATTTAGCCATAAAAATCACATTTTAGGCTTTCTAGAATAAATTCTCATTTATGGGTTAATTAGCCGTTAATTAACCGGGTTTTACATTTTAGATAGTTTTATTGATTCTCCTAGTTTAGTACGTTGATTCTTGAACACATGTACTTTATGAGTCTTGGCTGTGACACTAAGCACTTTGTTTTTCAGTATTACCATCGGATACTTAAATGCCACAGACACATAACTGGGTGAACCTTTTCAGATTGTGACTCAGCTTTGCTAAAGTTCCCAGTTAGAGGTGTCCAGAGTTCTTAAGCACACTCTTTTGCTTTGGATCACGACTTTAACCACTCAGTCTCAAGTTTTTCACTTGGACCTTTATGCCACAAGCACGTGGTTAGGGACAGCTTGATTTAGCCGCTTAGGCCAGGATTTTACTCCTTTAGGCCTTCCTATCCGTTAATGCTCAAAGCCTTGGATCCTTTTTACCCTTGCCTTTTGGTTTAAAGGACTATTGGCTTTTTCTGCTTGCTTTTTCTTTTTCTTTCTTTCTCTTTTTTTTTCCGCCAATTTTTTTCACTGCTTTTTCTTGCTTCAAGAACCAATTTCATGATTTTTCAGATTATCAATAACATTTCTCTTTGTTCATCATTCTTTCAAGAGCCAACAATTTTAACATTCATAAACAACAAGATAAAAAATATGCACTGTTCAAGCATTCATTCAAAGAACAAAAAGTATTGCCACCACATCAAAATAATTAAACTAGTTTCAAGATAAAATTTGAAATCCAAGTACTTCTTATTCTATTATAGTTAAGCACATTTTTCATGTAATAGAGGTGAAGGATTCGTGGAGTTATTCATAGCTTTAAGACATAGACACTAGACTCTAATGATCATGTAGTGAAGACACAAACATAGATAGAACATACAACATAAAGCCGAAAAACAGAAAATAAATAGATAAGGAGATTAAGGAATGAGCCCACCTTAGTGAGGGTGGCGTCTTCCTCCTCTTGAAGAACCAATGGTGCTCTTGAGCTCCTCTATGTCTCTTCCTTGCCTTTGTTGATCATCCCTCATAGCTCTTTGATCTTCTCTAATCTCATGGAGAATGATGGAGTGCTCTTGGTGTTCCACCCTTAATTGGTCCATATTGTAACTCAAGCTTTCCAAAGAAGTGTTGAGTTGCTCCCCATTAATTGTGTGAAGGAAATTGCATCCCTTGAAGCATCTCAAAGATTTCTTGATGAGAGACTTCCTCATGCTCTTGTTAAGTGCCATGAATGGGCTTGTGAGATGAATCTCTCCATCTCCCATGACTTAGAGGTGGAAGCAATTGCCTTCCCTTTCCTTTTTTCAGAGGTTTCTCTAGCCTTAGGTGCCATAAATAGCTATGGAAAAACAAAAAGCAATGCTTTTACCACACCAAACTTAAAATATTTGCTCGTCCCCGAGCAAAAGAAGAAAGAAAGATGTAGAAGAAGAAGAAAATAGAGAAGATGGAGGGTGTATAGGGTTCGGCCAAGAGGGGAAGAAGGTGTTTGTGATGTGTGAAAATGAAAGAGTGAAGGGGGTAGTTATAGGGAAGAGATATGGAGTTAATTGGTGAAGGGTATTTGGGGAAGAGTATTGTAGAAAGGTGTGAAGAGGAGAGAGAGTGAGTTGAGGTTGGTGGGGATCCTGTGGGGTCCACAGATCCTGAAGGGTCAAGGAATTCTTCATCCCTGCTCCAATTGGGCGTTCAAAACACCTTAGAGTGCAATTCTGGCCTTTAAACACCAGTCTGCTGCCCTGTTCTGGCGTTTAAACGCCAGTTTTCCTTCCTGTTCTGGCATCTAAACGCCAGTTTGTTGCCCTGTTTTGGCATTTAAATGCTAGTCTGGTGCCCTATTCTGGCATTTAAACGCCCATAAAGGTGCCAGATTGGGCATTTAAATGCCCATTTTACTACCCTTACTGGCGTTTAAACGCCAGTAAGTCCTTCCTTCAGGGTGTGCTGTTTTCAATGTTGTTTTTGATTTTTTCTTTATTTTTGTAATTGTCTTTGTGACTTCACATGATCATCAACCTAAAAGAAAACAAAATAATATAGATAAAATTAAAATAAAATTGGGTTGCCTCCCAATAAGCGCTTCTTTAATGTCAATAGCTTGACAGTGAGCTCTCATGGAGCCTCACAGATGATCAGAGTATGGTTGAGATCTCTCAACACCAAACTTAGAGTTTGGCTGTGGCTTCCTAATACCAAACTTAGAGTTTGAATGTGGGGGCTCTGTTTGACTCTGTATTGGGAGAAGCTCTTCATGCTTACTCTCCATGGTTACAAATGGAGAACCTTGAGTCTTTACTACAAGGCATTCTTCATTCACATGAAGGATCAACTCTCCTCTGTCAACATCAATCATAGCTCTTGTTGTGGCTAGGAAGGGTCTTCCAAAGATGATAGATTTATCCTCATCCCTCCTAGTGTCTAGGATTATGAAATTAGCAGGGAAGTAAAGGCCTTCAATCTTCACTAGCACATTCTCTACTAGTCCATAAGCCTTTTTTATAGATTTATCTGCCATCTCCAATGAGAATTTGGTAGCCTGTACCTCATAGATTCTCAGTCTCTCTATTATAGAGAGGGGGCATCATGTTTATCCCTGACCCCAGGTCACACAGAGCTTTTTCAAAGGTCATGGTGCCTATGGTACAGGGTATTAAGAATTTACCAGGATCCTGTTTATTTTGAGGTAAATTTTGCTGAACCAATGTATTCAGTTCATTGGTGAGCAAGGGAGGTTCTTCCTCCTAAGTCTCATTACCAAACAGCTTGGCATTCAGCTTCATGATTGCTCCTAAATATTGGGCAACTTGCCCTTCAACAATGTTTTCATCCTCTTTAGAAGATGAATAGTTATCAGAGCTCATGAATGGTAAAAAGAGATCCAAGGGAATCTCTATGGTCTCTGTATGAGCCTTAGATTCCTTTGGTTCCTCATTTGGGTATTCCATATTGACCATTGGACGTCTCCTGAGGTCTTCCTCAATTGGATTCACATTATCCTCCTCAATGGCCTTGCACTCTCCTTTGGGATTCTCTTCTGTATTGCTTGGGAGAGTGCTAGGAGGAGTTTTAGTAATCCTTTTACTCAGCTGGCCCACTTGTGCCTCCAAATTTCTAATGGAGGATCTTATTTCAGTCATGAAACTAAGAGTGGCCTTAGATAGATCAGAGACTATGTTTGCTAAGCTAGAAGGATTCTGCTCAGAATGCTCTGTCTGTTGCTGAGATGATGATGGAAAAGGTTTGCTATTGCTAAACATGTTTCTTCCACCATTGTTATTATTGAAGCCTTGCTTCTGTTGATCCTTCCATGAAAAAATTTGGATGATTTTTTCATGAAGGATTATAAGTGTTGCCAAAGGCTTCACCCATGTAATTCACCTTTGCCATTGCAGGGTTCTCAGGATCATAAGCTTCTTCTTCAGAAGATGCTTCTTTAGTACTGTTGGATGCATTTTGCAATCCATTCAGACTCTGAGAGATCATATTGACTTGTTGGGTCAATATTTTATTATGGGCCAGTATGGCATTCAGAGCATTCATTTCAAGAACTCCTCTCGTTTGAGGCATCCCATTACTCACAGGATTCCTCTCAGAGGTATACATAAACTGGTTATTTGCAATCATTTCAATAAGTTCCTGAGATTCTGCAGGCGTTTTCTTTAGGTGAATGGATCCACCTGCAGAGTGGTCCAGTGACATCTTGGAAAATGTAGACAGACCATCATAGAATATATCTAATGTGGTCCATTCTGAAAGCATGTCAGAAGGATACTTTTTGGTCAGGTGCTTGTATCTTTCCCAAGCTTCATAGAGGGACTCACCTTCTTTCTGTCTGAAGGTTTGAACATCCACTCTAAGCTTGCTCAGCTTTTGAGGAGGAAAGAATTTGGCTAAGAAAGTTGTGACCAGCTTATCCCAAGAGTCTAGGCTATCTCTGGGTTGTGAGTCTAACCATGTTCTAGCTCTGTCTCTTACAGCAAAAGGGAAAAGCATAAGCTTGTAGACTTTAGGATCAACTCCATTGGTCTTAACAGTATCACAGATCTGCAAGAACTCAGTTAAAAACTGATAAGAATCTTCTGATGGAAGTCCATTAAACTTGCAGTTCTGTTGCAGTAGAGAAACTAATTGAGGCTTTAGCTCAAAATTGTTTGCTCCTATGGCAGGGATTGAAATGCTTCTTCCATAAAAGTTAAAAGTTGGTGTAGTAAAATCACCAAGCATCTTCCTTACATTGTTGTTTGGTTCGGCCATAATTGTTTCTCTTGCTGCTTCCTTTTCAAAAATTTCAGTGAGGTCCTCTTCATAGTTTTGTGCTTTAGCTGCTCTTAGATTCCTCTTTAGAGTCCTTTCAGGTTCAGGATCAGCTTCAACAAGTATGTCTTTATCTTTGTTCCTGCTCATATGAAAGAGAAGCGAACAAAGAAAATATAGAATCCTTTATGTCACAGTATAGAGATTTCTTGAGGTGTCAGAGGAAAACAAGAATGGAAGGATAAGGTAGGTAAGGAAGAATTCAAACACACAAAGAGAGATGGTGTTCGAATTAACAATGGAGGAAGAATGTTAGTGTTTAAAAAGAAAAAGATAAGAGAAGGGGGATAATTTTCGTAAATAAAAAGAATAAAATTTAAAATAAATTTTTGAAAAATTGGTTGTGGTCTTGAAAAAGATAAGAAATAGTAAAACAAACAAAAAGTCAATTAGTTAGTTGAAAAAGATTTAAAAATCAATTTTGAAAAGATAAGAAGTTAGAAAAGATTTTGAAATTGATTTTGAAAAAGATATGATTTGAAAAAGATATGACTGAAAATGTTTGATTTGAAAAAGATTTGATTTTGAAAAAAATATGAAAATTTGAAAAAGATTTGATTTGAGAACAAAATTCCTCTCCTTGTGTCATCCTGGCGTTAAACGCCCAGGAGCTGCATGTTTTGGGCATTTAACGCCCGATTTCTGCATGGTTTGGGCGTTTAAACGCCCAGCCAGGTACCCTGGCTGGCGTTTAAATGCCAGTTTTCTTTCTTCACTTGGCATTTTGAACGCCCAGCTTTTTCTCTGTAAGTCCTCTGCTTTATGTTCTTGGATCTTCATTTTGCTAAATCCTTTATTCAAGAAGATACGTTTTCAATTTTTGAAAAACAACAAAATGAGTCAAAACATATAATTCTTGGAAAAAACACAAGATATATGCAAGAACATTATGAACGTCAAGATGAACACCAAGAACAATCTTAAAAATCAAGATGAACATCAAGAACTCAGTTTTCTTAATGAAAGAAAACATGGAGGACACCAAACTTAGAACTTTCTCATGTTTGGGCCATATGAATGCAAGAATGCATATGTAGAACATCATGTAGTGCAAATCAATAAATCATGAAGATCAAACAAGAAAATTCATCAAGAACGACTTGAAGATCATCAAGAACACAATGTATGTGTTTCGAAAATTGCAAGACACTTAAAATCAGGCAATTGACACCAAACGTAAAATTTGGCCCTAGATTCAAACAAGAATCATGAAATATTTTTGGGTTTTTATGATTTTATGATTTTTTTTGGATTTTTCAAAAATTATATTTGGAAAAATGAAAAAAAGAAGAAATTTTTTTTGAAAGATTTTTGGAAAACATTTTGAAAATAAAATAAGGATTAAAACAAAAAGAAAATTACCTAATTTGAGCAACAAGATGAACCGTCAGTTGTCCAAACTCGAATAATCCCCGGCAACGGCACCAAAAACTTGGTGCATGAAATTGTGATACACAATGGCGCCAACAACTTGGTACGCACAATTGTAATCTCACTCTTTTTCACAACTTCGCACAACTAACCAGCAAGTGCACTGGGTCGTCCAAGTAATAAACCTTACGTGAGTAAGGGTCGATCCCACGGAGATTGTCGGCTTGAAGCAAGCTATGGTCATGTTGTAAATCTCAGTCAGGCGGATTGAAATGGTTATGGAGTTTTAATAATTAAAAAGATAAATAAAACATAAAGTAAAGATAGAGATACTTATGTAATTCATTGGTGAGAATTTCAGATAAGTGCATAGAGATGCTTTGTTCCTGTTGGATCTCTGCTTTTCTACTGCCTTCATCCAATCCTTCATACTCCTTTCCATGGAAAGCTGTATGTTGGGTTTCACCAGCGTCAATGGCTACCTCCCGTCCTCTTAGTGAAAAAGGTCCTCTACGGTTTCCCGCATGACTAATCAGCTGTTGGTTCTCAATCGTGTAGGAATAGGATTTACTATCCTTTTGCATCTGTCACTACGCCCTACAGTCACGAATTTGAAGTTCGTCACAGTCATTCCTTCCCAGATTTTACTCGGAATACCACAGACAAGGTTTAGACTTTCTGGATCTCAAGAATGGCCGCCAATGGATTCTAGCTTATACCACGAAGACTCTGATCTTAAGAAGTTGAAGGCTCTGTTGTCAGGAGAGGCAATCAACATGCAGGAGCCAGGAATTCAAGAGATACACGCTCAATCTTAAGTAGAACGGAAGTGGTTGTCAGCACGCGTTCATAGGTGAGAATGATGATGAGTGTCACGGATCATCACATTCATTAGGTTGAAGTGCGAGTGAATATCTTAGAATAAGAATAAGCTTGAATTGAATAGAAAGTAGTAGTAATTGCATTAATACTCGAGGAATAGCAGAGCTCCACACCTTAATCTATGGTGTGTAGAAACTCCACCGTTGAAAATACATAAGTGGTCTGGAGGTCCAGGCATGGCCGAATAGCTAGCCTCCCCAAATATGAGAATGTATCCAGAATTGTCTCTATGATTCGAAGATGAGAATACAATAGTAAAAGGTCCTATTTATGATGAAACTAGCTACTAGGGTTTACAGAAATAGGTAAATGATGCAGAAATCCAATTCTGGGCCAACTTGGTGTGTGCTTGGACTGAGCATTGAGCTTTACACGTGTAGAGACCTCTCTTGGAGTTAAACGCCAGCTTTGGTGCCAGTTTGGGTGTTTAACTCCAACTTTTATGCCAGTTCTGGCGTTTTGACTTCAGAATAGAGCATAGAAGGGGCGTTTGAACGCCAGTTTGCGTCGTCAAAACTCGAGCAAAGTATGGACTATTATATATTGCTGGAAATCCCTGGATGTCTACTTTCCAACACCATTGAGAGTGTGCCATTTGGAGTTCTGTTGCTCTAGAAAATTCACTTCGAGTGTAGGGAGGTTAGAATCCAATAGCATCAGTAGTCCTTTGTCAGCCTCTGAATCAGATTTTTACTCAGGTCCCACAATTTCAGCCAGAAAATACCTGAAATCACAGAAAAACACACAAACTCATAGTAAAATCCAGAAATATGAATTTTGCATAAAAACTAATAAAAATATCCCAAAAAGTAGCTAGATCCTACTAAAAACTACCTAAAAACAATGCCAAAAAGCGTATAAATTATCCGGTCATCATTGCCCCGTAGCCAGGCGACGCGAACGCGTGGATCACGCGGACGCCTGACCTCACAAAAACCCAATCCACACTAACGCGTAGACGACGCTTCTGCGTGACTTTACAGCGACCTGTACAAACCAGAAATTGCTGGGGGCAATTTCTGGACTGTTTTTGACCCAATTTTTTGTCCAGAAAACACAGAGTAGAGGCTATAAAGTGGGGGAATCCATCAATTCATTCAACAATTCACACAACATTCATAATTCACAATTTTAGGTTTTAGATGTAGTTTTTAGAGAGAGAGAGAGGCTCTCTCCTCTCTCTTCGAATTTAGGATTAAGATTAGGATTTAGGATTTCTATTATGATTAGGATACTTCTCTTCATTCTAGGTTTAATGTTCCTTTAATTTATTTTCTACTTTATTTATTCTATTACTTTAATTGTTATTTATCTTTTTAATTTGGCTTATGAACTTTCCATGTTAGAATTGATTTTCTTATTTAATATAAATTGAGATATTTTAGATCTAAAGATTGCTTTCTTAAAATTTATGTTATTAATGCTTTTAATTTAATTTAGATTTTTCCCCCTTTGCTTTGGTTGAGTAATTGGTGACACTTGAGTTGTCAAACTCAGCGGTTGATTAAAGATTGGAAATTGCTGATTGATTTGGATCCCTCTAAAGCTAGTCTTTCAATAGGAGTTGACTAGAGGAATCAAATTAATTAGTCCACTTGACTTTCCTTTATTTAGTAAGGGTTAACTAAGTGGGAGCAATAAACAATTTCCATCACACCTGATAAGAATAACAAGGATGGGATTTCCAGTTCTTATACATTGCAGTGGTGTTCTTGATAATTAATTTACTTCCTTGCCATTTAAATTACCTGTTTCCTATTTCAAAAACCCAAAAATATGCCTATTTTCATAACCAATAATAAATCATACTTCCCTGTAATTCCTTGAGATGACGACTCGAGGTTTCAATACTTCGTTTATAAATTTTATTGGGTTTTATTACTTGTGACAACCTAACTTTTGTACGAAAGGATTTTTGTTGGTTTAGAAACTATACTTACAACGCGATTATATTTGTGAATTTCTTTATTGGCAGAAATCCTCTCGTCACTTAGTCTTTCTGAATTAATGCTGGTAGTACTATCTTCTCTGCTTGTGAATGATCTATTCTATGGCAAGCTGTATGTGATCAACGCCATGGGCCGTGGTCATTAATCTCCTCTGCTACAGATTGAACGCCATTGGTCGTGGTCATCCAATCTGATGAAGGGTGAAGCGCTAGCAAGTCATTCTCCTAGCGATCATACTTAAAGTGCTACAGATAAGGTTGAATCTTCTGGATCAGAGAACGCTGATTCTTTGGATTTTAGCCTATACCACAGAGACCCTAATCTCCCTAGAAATTGGCTGAACTGGTGTCTCGAGAAGTCCCCAACGAAGTCGTGAATTAACCATCTGAGAGATGTATAAATGATGAGCGGATATTTTATACGCTTTTTGGGGGTAATTTCATGTAGATTTTAGCATGTTTTAGTTAATTTTTAGTAAAATAATATTAGTTTTTAGGCAAAAATCATATTTCTGGACTTTACTATGAGTTTGTGTGTTTTTCTGTGATTTCAGGTATTTTCTGACTGAAATTGAGGAAGCTGAGCAAAAATCTGACTTAGGCTGAAAAAGGACTGCTGATGCTGTTGGATCCTGACCTCCCTGCACTCGAAATGGATTTTCTGGAGCTACAGGAGTCCAATTGGCGCGCTCTCAACGGTGTTGGAAAGTAGACATCCAGGGCTTTCCAGCAATATATAATAGTCCATACTTTGCGCGAGGATAGACGACGTAACTTGGCGTTAAACGCCAAGTTCATGCTGCTGTCTGGAGTTAAACGCCAGAAAAACGTCATTATCCGGAGTTGAACGCCCAAAACACGTCATAACCTGAAGTTTGACGCCAAGAAAGGCCTCTACACGTGGAAAGCTTTAGTCTCAGCCCCAGCACACACCAAGTGGGCCCCAGGAGTGGATTTCTGCACCAATTATCTTAGTTTATTCATTTTCTGTAAACCTAGGTTACTAGTTTACTATTTAAACAACTTTTACAGACATATCTTGTACCTCATGACATTTTCAGATCTGAATTACATACTTTGTGACGGCATGAGTCTCTAAACTCCATTGTTGGGGGTGAGGAGCTCTGCAGCGTCTCGATGATTTAATACAATTCCTTCGTTTTCCATTCAAACACGCTTGTTCTTATCTAAGATGTTTATTCGCGCTTAACTGTGGAGAAGGTGATGATCCGTGACACTCATCACCTTCCTTAACCCATGAACGTGTGCCTGACAACCACCTCCGTTCTACATCAGATTGAATGAATATCTCTTAGATTCCCCAACAGAATCTTCGTGGTATAAGCCGGATTGATGGCGGCATTCATGAGAATCCGGAAAGTCTAAACCTTGTCTGTGGTATTCCGAGTAGGATTCTGGGATTGAATGACTGTGACGTGCTTCAAACTTTAACCTGCTGGGCGTTAGTGACAGACGCAAAAGAGTGATTCTATTCCAGTAGGAGCGGGAACCAACCGGTGATTAGCCGTACTGTGACAGAGTGCGTGAGCATAGTTTTCACTGCGAGGATGGGAAGTAGCCACTGACAACGGTGACACCCTACATAGAGCTTGCCATGGAAGGGACCTGCGTGTGAGAAGAGGATTCCAAGGAAGAGTTGAAGTCAGAGGACAAAGCATCTCCAAAACTCCAACATATTTCCCAGTGCTGCAAATCAAAGTAACATTGTTCCCTCTTTTATCAATTCCAGTAATTCCACTTTTAATCCAAATTAATCCTTGTTGACATCCTAACTAAGACTAATAAAATAAATATTGATTGCTTCAAACCAATAATCTCTGTGGATTCGACCCTTACTCACGTAAGGTATTACTTGGACGACCCAGTACACTTGCTGGTCAGTTGAACGGAGTTGTGAGCTTCTCTAATCAGTTAGTTAAATTAGTTTAACTTTTTGGCACATGCCAAGGAGCCATTAATTAAGGATCACAATTTCGTCCACCAAGTTTTTGGCGCCGTTGCCGGGGATTATTGAGTTTGGACAATTGAAGGTTTATTTTATTTCTTAGATTAGGAATAATTTATTTTTATAGAGTCATTAAATTTTGATAGGATAGTTTCTTTTCAAAAAAAATTTCTTTTCAAAAATTTTTTTTTTTGAATTTATTGTTAATTTTCGTGAGTTTAGTGTCTTGTTCTAAGTTTGGTGTCAATTGCATCTTTTATATTTTTCTTGGAAATTTTCGTGTGAGTGTTCTGTGTTCTTCCTTGATCTTTAAGTTGTTCTTGATAATTGGTTATACCCTTTGGAACCTTTTTCAAAAATAATTTTTCTTGGATTGAATCTTGTGCCAAACTTTAAGTTTGGTGTTTTCTTGTTAATCTTTTTTTTTATAATTTTCGAAAATTTTCTTAAAAGTTTTCTAAAAATTTTAAGTTTGGTGTTCTTTCTTTTGTTCTTGGTGTTCTTGTGAATCTTCAAGGTGTTCTTGAGTTTTTCTTATATCTTGATCTTAAAATTTTTAAGTTTGGTGTTCCTTGGTGTTTTCCCTCCAAAAATTTTCGAAAAATAAGGAGCACTAGATCTAAAAATTTTAAATCTTGTGTCTTTTGTGTGTTTTTCTCTTTCATCAAAAAAATTTTCAAAATTCAAAAAAATTTTGTTTTCTAACCAATTTTTTTTTAAAAAAAAAAAACTACTTTTTCGAAATTTTTAATATAAAATCCAAATTTCAATTTCAAATTTTTTCGAAAATTTTCACAAAGTACTTTCAAAATATTTTTACCAATTCCATTTTTATTTATTCCATTATTATAACACAGATAATAGCAACATACATATCATCTCTTTTATTCCATTATGGAATTAAATGGGAGTGATCAGTCCAAAAGGACTCTGGGGTCATATGCTAACCCCACTACTGCTTTATATGGGAGTAGTATCTGTATACCTTCCATTGGAGTTAGTAGCTTTGAGCTGAATCCTCAGCTCATTATCATGGTGCAGCAAAACTGCCAGTATTCTGGTCTTCCACATGAAGAACCTACAGAGTTTCTGGCACAATTTCTGCAAATTGCTGATACAGTACATGATAAAGAAGTAGATCAGGATGTCTACAGATTACTACTGTTTCCATTTGCTGTAAAAGATCAAGCTAAGAGGTGGTTAAACAACCAGCCTAAGAACAGCATAAAAACATGGAAACAGCTGTCAGAAAAATTCCTGAATCACTATTTCCCTCCCAAACGGATGACACAGCTAAGGCTAAGCATCCAAGGCTTCAAACAAGGAGATAATGAATCCCTTTATGATGCATGGGAGAGATACAGAGAGATGCTAAGAAAATGCCCCTCTGAAATGTTTTCAGAATGGGTGCAATTAGACATCTTTTACTATGGGCTTACAGAAAAAGCTCAGATTTCTCTAGACCACTCAGCTGGTGGATCTATACACATGAGAAAAACAATTGAAGAAGCTCAAGAGCTTATTGATACAGTTGCCAGAAATCAGCATCTGTATCTAAACAGTGAATCTTCCATGAAAGAAGAAGCTAAAACAGTAACTGCAGAACTCAATCCGATGGATCAGGCCAATGAATTCAATCAGCAATTAGATTTTCTAACTCAGCAGCTAGCCGAATTCAAGGAAATATTACAGGAAACAAGAATGGCTAACAGGAACATGGAAGTACAATTAAAGCAGACAGAAAAGCAACTGTCAAAGCAAATAACAGAAGAATGCCAAGCAGTTCAATTAAGAAGTGGGAAAACATTAAATACCTCACTTCAAAGTAGCAAGAAGACAGGAAATGAACAAATGGCTACTAAAAATCCCTCTGAGGACAAGCAGAGCCCAGAAAGGGATAAAGCTGGCGCTGAACGCCCAAACCATGCTTATTCCTGGCGTTCAACGCCAGAAACAAGCATGGATCTGGCGTTGAACGCCCAAAAGGAGCATGGTTCTGGCGTTCAAACGCCAGTAACAAACAAGGAAGTGGCGTTTGACGCCACTCCAGCTCCCACCACTAGCATTCAAATGCCAGTGGGGAATCAGTCACATACAAGTGCTGACCTTTCTAAAAAGGCTTCCCAACCCACTTCTGTAGGTAATAAAACTGCAGCAACTAAGGTTGAGGAATACAAAGCCAAAATGCCTTATCCTCAAAAGCTCCGCCAAGCGGAACAGGATAAGCAATTTGCCCGCTTTGCAGACTATCTCAGGACTCTTGAAATAAAGATCCCGTTTGCAGAAGCACTTGAGCAAATACCATCTTATGCTAAGTTCATGAAAGAGATCTTAAGTCATAAGAAGGATTGGAGGGAAACTGAAAACGTTTACCTCACTGAAGAATGCAGTGCAGTCATTCTGAAAAGCTTACCTGAGAAGCTTAAAGATCCTGGGAGCTTTATGATACCATGCACATTAGAAGGTGTTTGTACCAAGCAAGCTTTATGTGATCTTGGGGCAAGTATCAACCTAATACCTGCATCTACTATCAGGAAGCTTGGTTTAGCTGAAGAAATTAAACCAACCAGGATATGTCTTCAACTTGCTGATGGCTCCATTAAATATCCATCAGGCGTGATTGAAGACATGATTGTCAAGGTTGGGCCATTTGCCTTTCCTACTGACTTTGTGGTGCTGGAAATGGAAGAGCACAAGAGTGCAACTCTCATTCTAGGAAGACCTTTCCTAGCAACTGGCCGAACCCTCATTGATGTCCAAAAAGGGGAAGTAACCTTGAGAGTCAATGAGGAGGAGTTCAAGTTGAATGTTGTTAAAGCCATGCAACATCCAGACACCCCAAATGACTGCATGAGTGTTGATCTTATTGATTCTCTGGTAAGAGAGGTCAATATGGCTGAGAGTCTCGAATCAGAGCTAGAGGACATCTTTAAAGATGTTCAGCCTGATTTGGAGGAATCAGAGAAGATAATAGAACCTCTGAAAATCCCTCAAGAAGAGGAGAAACCTCCAAAACCCGAGCTCAAACCATTGCCACCATCCCTGAAATATGCATTTCTGGGAGAAGGTGAAACCTTTCCTGTAATTATAAGCTCTACCTTAGAGCCACAGGAAGAAGAAGCACTAATTCAAGTGCTAAGGACGCACAAGACAGCTCTTGGGTGGTCCATTAGTGATCTTAAGGGCATTAGCCCAGCCAGATGCATGCACAAAATCTTGTTGGAGGATGACGCCAAGCCAGTGGTTCAACCACAAAGGCGGCTGAACCCAGCTATGAAAGAAGTGGTGCAAAAAGAGGTCACTAAATTACTAGAGGTTGGGATTATTTATCCTATTTCTGACAGCCCCTGGGTGAGCCCTGTTCAAGTTGTCCCTAAGAAGGGTGGCATGACAGTGGTTCATAATGAAAAAAATGAACTGGTTCCTACAAGGACAGTTACAGGGTGGCGTATGTGCATTGATTACAGAAGACTCAATACAGCCACCAGAAAGGATCATTTTCCTTTACCATTCATAGACCAGATGCTAGAAAGACTAGCAGGTCATGAATACTACTGCTTCCTGGATGGATATTCAGGTTATAATCAAATTGCAGTAGATCCCCAGGATCAGGAGAAAACGGCCTTCACATGTCCATCTGGAGTATTTGCATACAGAAGGATGCCATTTGGCCTGTGCAATGCACCTGCAACCTTTCAGAGGTGCATGCTCTCAATTTTCTCTGATATGGTGGAAAAATTTCTGGAAGTCTTCATGGATGACTTTTCAGTATTTGGAGACTCATTCAGCTCCTGCCTTAATCATTTAGCACTTGTTCTGAAAAGATGCCAAGAGACTAACCTGGTTTTAAACTGGGAAAAATGTCACTTTATGGTGACTGAAGGAATTGTCCTTGGGCACAAAATTTCGAACAAAGGGATAGAGGTGGACCAAGCTAAAGTAGAAGTAATTGAAAAATTACCACCACCTGCTAATGTTAAGGCAATCAGAAGCTTTCTGGGACATGCAGGGTTCTACAGGAGGTTTATAAAGGATTTTTCAAAAATCGCCAAACCTCTGAGCAACCTGCTAGCTGCAGACACGCCATTTATCTTTGATGAAGAGTGTCTGCAGGCATTTGAAACTCTGAAAGCTAAATTGGTTACAGCACCAATCATCTCTGCACCAGACTGGACATTACCATTTGAACTAATGTGTGATGCCAGTGACCATGCCATTGGTGCAGTGTTGGGACAAAGGCATGACAAGCTTCTGCATGTCATTTACTATGCCAGCCGTGTGCTAAATGATGCACAGAAGAATTACACAACCACAGAAAAAGAGCTACTTGCAGTGGTTTACGCCATTGACAAATTCAGATCCTACTTAGTAGGATCAAAAGTGATTGTGTACACTGATCATGCTGCTCTTAAATATCTACTCACAAAGCAAGATTCAAAACCCAGACTCATCAGATGGGTGCTGCTTCTGCAAGAGTTTGATATAGAAATAAGAGACAGAAAAGGGACAGAAAATCAAGTAGCAGATCACCTGTCCCGAATAGAACCAGTGGAAGGGGCGTCCCCCCCTCTCACTGAAATTTCTGAAATCTTTCCGGATGAGCAATTACTAGCCGTCCAGGAAGTGCCATGGTTTGCAGACATTGCAAACTACAAAGCAGTAAGATTCATACCCAAAGAGTACAGTAAGATGCAATCAAAGAAATTAATCACAGATGCAAAGTACTATCTTTGGGATGAACCATATCTCTTTAAGAGATGTGCAGACGGAGTAATCCGTAGATGTGTGCCTAAAGAAGAAGCACAAAAGATCCTTTGGCACTGCCATGGATCACAGTATGGAGGACATTTTGGAAGTGAACGAACAGCCACAAGAGTCCTCCAAAGTGGCTTCTACTGGCCTACTCTCTATAAAGATTCCCGAGCATTTGTGCTTAACTGTGATAGTTGCCAAAGATCAGGCAACCTGCCTCACAGTTATGCCATGCCTCAACAAGGAATCTTGGAGATTGAGTTGTTTGATGTATGGGGCATTGACTTCATGGGACCTTTCCCACCATCATACTCAAACACCTATATTCTGGTGGCAGTGGATTATGTATCCAAATGGGTGGAGGCTATTGCAACACCCACTAATGACACTAAAACAGTGTTAAAGTTCCTCCAGAAACATATCTTCAGCAGATTTGGTGTCCCTAGAGTGTTAATCAGTGATGGGGGCACTCATTTCTGTAATAAACAGCTTTATTCTGCTCTGGTACGTTATGGAGTCAACCACAGGGTGGCTACTCCATATCACCCACAAACTAATGGGCAAGCTGAAGTCTCAAATAGAGAACTTAAAAGAATCCTGGAACGGACTGTAATTAACCGTAGAAAGGATTGGGCAAGAAGCTTGGATGATGCTCTGTGGGCATACAGAACAGCATTCAAGACCCCCATAGGGACCTCTCCATACCAGCTTGTGTATGGAAAGGCATGTCACTTGCCAGTGGAACTGGAACACAAGGCCTACTGGGCAACCAGATTCCTAAACCTTGATGCCAAGTTAGCTGGAGAAAAACGATTGCTCCAACTAAATGTGCTAGAGGAATTTAGACTCAATGCTTTCGAGAATGCAAAAATTTACAAAGAGAAAGCAAAAAGATGGCATGATAAGAAATTGTCATCCAGAGTCTTTGAGCCAGGGCAGAAAGTTCTGTTATTCAATTCTAGGCTCAAATTATTCCCTGGGAAATTAAAATCCCGGTGGAGAGGTCCATATGTAATTACAAGTGTATCACCGTATGGATACGTAGAGCTTCAGGATAATGAATCTAACAAAAGGTTCATTGTTAATGGACAGAGAGTTAAACATTATCTTGAAGGCAATTTTGAGCAAGAATGCTCAAAACTGAGACTTGATTAAAAGCTCAGTAATAGTCTAGCTAATGACATTAAAGAAGCGCTTGCTGGGAGGCAACCCAGCCAATCACAAAATTTAATTTTATTCGTTTTACAGGTAGATGCTACAGTATCTTCAAAAGGTGAAATAGCAATTGGTTGAAGTCACAGAGTTACAGGGAAATTTGGAAGCTCACTGGCGTGAAAAAGCCAGTGAGAAACATTTTGGGCGCTGAACGCCCAAAAGAAGCACCCACTGGGCGTTTAACGCCAGTAAGGGTAGCCTTCTGGGCGTTAAACGCCAGAAAGGAGCATCTTCTGGGCGTTAAACGCCAGAAAGATGCACCTTCTGGGCGTTTAACGCCAATCTACTAGCATTCTGGGCGTTTAGAAAAACGCCCAGTAAAGAAGGACTTCCTGGCGTTCAACGCCAGAAAGAAGCATCAGCTGGGCGTTGAACGCCCAGGAGAAGCAGCATTTTGGCGTTAAACGCCCAAAACATGCATCGTTTGGGCGTTTAACGCCAGGATGGTGGGGAGGAGGTAAAATTCGTCTCTCTTTACAAATTTTCTAATTTTTTATGTTTCAATTCATGTTTTCTTGCATAAACATGTTTCAAATTATTATCCCTCAAATCAAATTAGTGTTCTAAAAATCCTAATTTCTAAAATCCCTTTTTCAAAAATTATCACATGTATCTTAATCCATAAAAACAAATTAATTTTCAATCCAATCAAACTCTTTTAAGTTTGTTTTAAAAACTCAATTATCTTTTTCAAATCTTTTTCAACTCATCTTATCTTTATTTGACAATGCCTTCCCTTCTACTTCTCTCCTTTCCTTTCTTTTGCTTGAGGACAAGCAAACCTCTAAGTTTGGTGTGATTTGCCATGATCACTGAGCTAAAACTCATTAAGACCATGGCACCTAAGAGAACAGGAAGAGCAAGGATGTGAACTTAAGGGAGCTGAAGCGTCAGAAATTAATTCTTGAAGGCACCCCACAGACTAGAGGAACATCCACTTCCCAAAATACAGGTTGTTAAGTTCTAATTCCAGCTTTAACTCTGTGATAGTATTATTTTAGAAATTGACCTTAGAAGATATTTAGTAGTAATTAGGATGTCTATTTTGATTTTATTTCCAATTAAGCTATAATTTATTTTTCTCATCATCATTAGGCATGAATAAAGTAGTAGATTTTCTTTTAGAATAAAGAAGTAATTTATGTTTTTCGAGTTCTTAATAAATAAAATTATAATTAATTATATGTGGTGGCAATACTTTTTGTTCTCTGAATGAATGCTTGAACAGTGCATAATATGTACTTTGAATTTGATGAATATTGGCTCCTGAAAGGATGAGGAACACGAAAAATATTGTTGATGATCTGAAAAATCATGAAATTGATTCTTGAAGCAAGAAAAAGCAGTTCAAAAAAAAAAAACACAATATTCACAAGCCATGGGCACTAGCCAAGAATAAAAAAGGATCCAAGGCTTTGAGCATCAATGGATAGGAGGGCCCAAGGAAATAAAAAAAAAATCCAGGCCTAAGCGGCTAAACCAAGCTGTCCCTAACCATGTGCTTGTGTCATGAAGGTCCAAGTAAAAAGCTTGAGACTGAGTGGTTAAAGTCGTGATCCAAAGCAAAAGAGTGTGCTTAAGAGCTCTGGACACCACTGACTGGGGACTCTAGCAAAGCTGAGTCACAATCTGAAAAGGTTCACCCAGTTATGTGTCTGTGGCATTTATGTATCCGGTGGTAATACTGGAAGACAAAGTGCTTAGGGCCACAGCCAAGACTCAGAAAATAACTGTGTTCAAGAATCAACATACTACACTAGGAGAGTCAACAATACTATCTGAATTCTGAGTTCCTAAGGATGCCAATTATTCTGAAAATTTAAAGATACAGGGAGATGCCAAAACTGTTCAGAGACAAAAAGCTACAAGCCCCGCTCATCTAATAAGAATCTGAGCTTCATTTAAAACTTGAGAATATTATTACTTCTTTATTTCTGTTAGAACCTATTTTATTCATCTAGTTGCTTGAGGACAAGCAACAGTTTAAGTTTGGTGTTGTGATGAGCGGATATTTTATACGCTTTTTGGGGGTAATTTCATGTAGATTTTAGCATGTTTTAGTTAATTTTTAGTAAAATAATATTAGTTTTTAGGCAAAAATCATATTTCTGGACTTTACTATGAGTTTGTGTGTTTTTCTGTGATTTCAGGTATTTTCTGACTGAAATTGAGGAAGCTGAGCAAAAATCTGACTTAGGCTGAAAAAGGACTGCTGATGCTGTTGGATCCTGACCTCCCTGCACTCGAAATGGATTTTCTGGAGCTACAGGAGTCCAATTGGCGCGCTCTCAACGGCGTTGGAAAGTAGACATCCAGGGCTTTCCAGAAATATATAATAGTCCATACTTTGCGCGAGGATAGACGACGTAACTTGGCGTTAAACGCCAAGTTCATGCTGCTGTCTGGAGTTAAACGCCAGAAAAACGTCATTATCCGGAGTTGAACGCCCAAAACACGTCATAACCTGAAGTTTGACGCCAAGAAAGGCCTCTACACGTGGAAGGCTTTAGTCTCAGCCCCAGCACACACCAAGTGGGCCCCAGGAGTGGATTTCTGCACCAATTATCTTAGTTTATTCATTTTCTGTAAACCTAGGTTACTAGTTTACTATTTAAACAACTTTTACAGACATATCTTGTACCTCATGACATTTTCAGATCTGAATTACATACTTTGTGACGGCATGAGTCTCTAAACTCCATTGTTGGGGGTGAGGAGCTCTGCAGCGTCTCGATGATTTAATACAATTCCTTCGTTTTCCATTCAAACACGCTTGTTCTTATCTAAGATGTTTATTCGCGCTTAACTGTGGAGAAGGTGATGATCCGTGACACTCATCACCTTCCTTAACCCATGAACGTGTGCCTGACAACCACCTCCGTTCTACATCAGATTGAATGAATATCTCTTAGATTCCCCAACAGAATCTTCGTGGTATAAGCCGGATTGATGGCGGCATTCATGAGAATCCGGAAAGTCTAAACCTTGTCTGTGGTATTCCGAGTAGGATTCTGGGATTGAATGACTGTGACGTGCTTCAAACTTTAACCTGCTGGGCGTTAGTGACAGACGCAAAAGAGTGATTCTATTCCAGTAGGAGCGGGAACCAACCGGTGATTAGCCGTACTGTGACAGAGTGCGTGAGCATAGTTTTCACTGCGAGGATGGGAAGTAGCCACTGACAACGGTGACACCCTACATAGAGCTTGCCATGGAAGGGACCTGCGTGTGAGAAGAGGATTCCAAGGAAGAGTTGAAGTCAGAGGACAAAGCATCTCCAAAACTCCAACATATTTCCCAGTGCTGCAAATCAAAGTAACATTGTTCCCTCTTTTATCAATTCCAGTAATTCCACTTTTAATCCAAATTAATCCTTGTTGACATCCTAACTAAGACTAATAAAATAAATATTGATTGCTTCAAACCAATAATCTCTGTGGATTCGACCCTTACTCACGTAAGGTATTACTTGGACGACCCAGTACACTTGCTGGTCAGTTGAACGGAGTTGTGAGCTTCTCTAATCAGTTAGTTAAATTAGTTTAACTTTTTGGCACATGCCAAGGAGCCATTAATTAAGGATCACAATTTCGTCCACCAATAAACATAGCTGTTGGCTCGTGCTTTTCAGTCACGTATGCACACGAACTCAAGTATACGCGGGTATTTGTTAGGCACATTTGTCTTAGTGTGATGAACAGAGCTATTTTGTCAGACCATCCTATTCACCACGATGAAGATCGGGTATACATCTTAGAAATAGATCAAACACGGATCGGAGAAGAAATAGTAATACTTTTATTAATTCATAGGACTCAGCAGGGCTCCCCTCCTCAACCTAGGAGGTTTAGAAACTCATACTAAAAGTAAAAATGTGTATGATGGTAAAGATGAAGTAAAAGTGTACGAATAACATGAATAAAATCCCTTAAATACTAAACAATGACTAGTAAGGGTAAAACAGTCTATTTAGTGTTAAAATCCACTTTTGGAGCCCACTTGGTGAGTGCTTGGGCTGAACTTTGATGAGATCCACGTGCTATGAGGCTCTTTGGGCGTAGAAAATCAGCTAGGGGGTCCTCTCTGGGCGTTTGGACATTAGTCTTTGCTCTTTGGGAGCTGGACTCCTGGAAGGGGGCAGGTAGCTGGCGTTGAACGCCAGTTTTGGGCCTTCTAATCTGAAGCAAAGTATAAACTATTATATATTTCTGGAAAGCTCTATAAGTCAGCTTTCCATAACCGTTGAGATCTCTCCATTTGGATTTCTTTAGCTCTAGAAAAGCTCTTCCAAATGCAGGTAGGTCAGATTTGGACAGCATCTGCAGTGCTTTCTCTATCTCTGGATCAGACTTCTGCTCCATCTCCTTAATTTTAGTAAGAAATTACCTGAAATTGTACAAAAACACAAAAAATCATAGTAGAATAAAAAAATTTGAATTTAACACTAAAACCTATAAAAACATAACAAAAACTAAACAAAAACTTCAAAAAACTATATGAAAATGATGTAAAAAATTGTATAAAATATCTGCTCATCACAACACCAGACTTAAACTGTTGCTTGTCCCCAAGCAACTAAAAACACAGTAGGATAAAAAGAAAATTAAGATACAATAAATTTTTAAGTTTCAAATGAAGCTTAGTTACAATCAGATGAGCGGGACTTAGTAGCTTTTTGCTTCTGAATAGTTTTGGCATCTCACTATCCATTGACTTTTCTAGTTAATCTTATTTTGATTCTTGAACACAGCTTTCAGAGTCTTGACTGTGATCCTAAGCACTCTGTTTTTCAGTATTACCACCGGATGCATTTATGTCACAGACACTTTAACTGGATGAACCTTTTCAAATTGTGATTCAGCTTTGCTAGAGTCCCCAGATAGAGGTGTCCAGAGTTCTTAAGCACACTCTTTTTGCTTTGGACCACAACTTTAACTGCTCAGTCTCAAGCTATTCACTTGACACCTTCACGCCATAAGCACATGGTTAGGGACAGCTTGGTTGAGCCGCTTAGGCCAGGATTTTATTTCTTTGGGTCCACCTAACCACTGATGCTCAAAGCCTTGGGCCCTTTTACCCTTGCCTTTTGGTTTAAAGGGTTATTGGCTTTTTGCTCTTGCCTTTTAGTTTAAAGAGCTTTTGACTTTTTCTGCTTGCTTTTTATTATTTTTATTTTTTTCTTTTTATTTTTTGCCACTTTTTTTTTGCATGCAAGCTTTTTTTTCTTTTTGCTGCTTTTTCTCTCTTTAAGAATCAATGTTTAGATTTTTCAGATTATCAATAATATTTTTTCTTATTTCTTATTCTTTCAAGAGCCAACATTCTAAAATTATAACTTCAAATATGAACTATTTAATCATACATGCAGAAAACAAAAGCAAATGACACCACATCAAACTAATTAAACTAATCTTATTTTAGACTTGAAATTCATGCATCTCTCAATTCTTTTCAATTAAAAAAATTATTTTAAGCAAGGTGGGAGATATATGGAACATTTTACATCTTTAAGACATCAATTTAAATGATCATGCAATAAGAACAAGAGAACAGATAACATAACAGAAAATAGAAAAATGACAGAAAAGGAGATAAAGAGAACGAATCCACCTGGATGATGATGGCTACTACTCCTCTTTGAGGATCCAATGTAATGCTTGATCTCTTCACTGTCACTCCTTTGTCTTTGTTGAGGTGGCTGCACAGGCTCATGTGCATGCTCCCTAGTTTGCTCCATCCTCTTCTTCTGTACTTAAGAGTGGTAGAAGTCACAAAGCAGAGCTTTTGCAACACCAAACATAAGAGTTTTGCTCATTCTTGAGCAAATATGGTCAATGGGTAAGAAGAAGGTGGGGTAGGTGGAGCTTCTGTGGGACCTACTGGTCTCGAGAAGCTAGGGAATCCCAGATTCCCTGCTCCTTTGCACTGACGTTTAAATGTCCAGAGGCTGCTCCATGGTTGGCATTCAACGCCAGCAATGCTCCCCTCTTGGGACGTTGAATGCCCAGTGGGGGCTTCCTCACTAGCGTTCAACTTTGAAACTCCATCCAGAGTGTTCTATTTTCATTGCTGTGAATTCTGTCTCTTGTTTGATACACATGATCATGACTCTGACAACTGAGAGGAAAAAAATAAAATAAAATAAATATGGTTGAGTAAGGTTGGGTTGCCTCCCAACCAGCGCTCTTTTAACATCACTAGCTTGACTTCACTGCACTTAACTTAGTAGCAGTGTTGAGTCTCCTGGCTCTATATCTCCTTCAAGGTAATGCTTGACCCTCTGTCTGTAAGAACCCACGTTTTTACGTAAAACCGTTTTAATAAAATAATTTTAGTGCCCGAAATAGATTCAAAATTTATAAGTTTTAATTTAAAAATATAAATGTGAAATTTGATTTCAGTGAATTTTTCTGAGTTGAAAAATGTATTTTCTGAGAAAAACCGACAAAAGCTGTGAACCGGCAGCCAAACTGGTCGAACCGATTCAAGTCTATCCGGTACCGTATTTTTAGAAAAATAATATTCTGGAAAATTAGTTTATTGTTTTAAAAGGACAAAATAATTTTAGAATCGAAAACCGGACTCTAATCTTAAAGGTTTTGGCCCAAAGTAGGCCAAACGGACCAAAAACGCTAACGGATTAGACCGGGCTAAAACCGGGCCCAAGGTCAACATATATAAGCTCACTTAATGAGCTTTTCAGCTCATTCATGCCCTCATTTGATGAGAGGGGAGCAGCTGCCATGAGAGGGGAAGAAGAAGAAAGAGTACTATTCACCCTCACCTTCTTTTGCTTGTAACTTGAGCTACGAACATCCGATTGACAACCCGTTTGCGGTCACGTGAAGCTCTCGACAAGCTCTTTCTTTCTATCTAAAAAAATCTGGTAAGGAATCGCATCTCACTCTCCAGTTTTGTGCCCTAAGTTCTGCACGTTTTCGAGGTTATGATTTTGAGTAGATTTTGTGGTTTTTCTTGTTTAGGTGAGCTCTAGTAGCGGGTAATTATTAGATTTTACCCCTAATCTCATTGGATAAGGTAAGATTCCACTAAAGCCTTGTGTTTAGTTGTTTTGTGTATCTTAGGTTTTGATTTTGGTGATATATGTGTTGTTAGTTTGAGCTTTGGTGTTGGTTGAAGTTGGTTGAGGCTTTGGATCAAGCTTGGTGGCTTCGTTTTGGTGTTTGGTGTGTTTGGAAATCGACCAAGGTATGATTTTGGTTTCCTTTATGTAATATGTAATGTTCATGGATATTTAGGCTAGTGGCCTATAGGATAGGATTGAATTGGAAATGTGGTTGTTGTGGTATATGTATGATGATGGTGATTGTTGAGGATTATTGGTGCTAATGACGTATTATGGTATTGGTTAATGTTAGTTATTATTTGGTGATAAATTGTTGGAAATTGGTGAGGATTTATAGTGGTTGTTGATGTTGGTTGGTTGATAATACTTGATGAATTGATTTTGTAAATGTTGTTAAATAATGATATTGAGGTATGAAGTATATTGAATTTTGAATGAGTGTATATTGTTGATTTTTGGTACAAAGCATGAATAAGGTTGTTGATGAATATTGATAGTGAAAGAATGATGATTGGTGAAGGTGTTGGTGGAAGATTGATTTTAGGGTTTTATATTTGATGTTTGGATTGATGAGTGTTGAAGGTGTTGATGATTTGGGATATTAAATGTTGGATGTGGTATAGTTGAATGATGATGGAAGTGGTGAGAAGTCATGTTGATGTTAATAAGGTTAATGGAAATTTGGAAAATGTGAATTAGATTGGATTTAGATTTATTGGATGGTTTAGAAGGGTGTGTGAGTGAGGCAATAGTTGAGGCAGTGTTTGTATGAATTTTGGAGTGTTTTGGTGTGGTTGATATGTGATTGAATTGGTATTGGATTGAGGATTGGTCAAAAATTGAGTTTGTGATATTTTGGGTAAAAGTTGGTTTTTGATGAACTTTGTCTGATCATAACTTTTTCCTTGATTTTAAAAATATGATGAAACTTACCTAAAATTAAAGATCTTTGAAAACCCTTTAAATTGATATAAAGTTTGTGAAATTTGGAATTTTGTAGAGAAAGTTATGATCATTCAAATTTGGTGTTAAAAATCTAAAATTCAGCAAAGTTGCAGAATTTCAGGATTTTCTTATATGTGCGCACGCACAGCCTTGTGTGCACGCACAACCCTGTGAAAATCATGTTCTGTGCGAACGCACAGACCTATGCGTACGCACAGGCAGGGAAAGGCTTACTGCTTGTAGCATTAGCACAACGTGTGTGCGTGCACATCAATGAAGAATTACGACCTGTGCGGACGCACAGCCCTGTGCGCACGCACAAGTCGGGGAGGGACGTCTATTAGGGGCTCTCTGTATATTTCTATTTGTAACTAGTCGGCTTAAACTTCGCAAGCTGCGGCTAGTTCTCCACTTTATTATATTCGTATATTTATATATATTTTATTCTCTTATACCTATACCTTGTATCTTATGCGTTAGCTTCGTGTGAACGTCTCACGCTTTTGAAATTCTGTTTTGAGCTTACTCCTTCATCAGGCTTCTAGATTATATTATTTCCTTTCATATATAAATACGTATAAGTCTTAGAATTGTCGTAACCTCTGATTAATCTTTGCTTTATGGCTAGAGGTAAAGCTTAGGGTAATTGGGGTGTTACATTATCCATTAACAGTGAACCTTCTTTCTTTACCTTGAAGCTCTATGTGCCCATAAAGTGATACACTAGTAATCACAAACGGTTCTGTCCAACAAGATTTAAGTTTCCCAGGAAACAGTTTGAGTCTTGAGTTGAAGAGCAGGACTTTTTGTCCTGGTTCAAAGACACTGGAAGATAACTTCCTGTCATGCCACCTTTTTGCCTTTTCCTTATAGATTTTTGCATTTTTCAAATGCATCTAAGCGGAATTCATCCAACTTATTAACTTGGAGCAGCCATTTTTCCCCTACTGTTTTAGCATCAAGGTTGAGGAATCTAGTAGCCTAATAGACTTTGTGTTCTAGTTCCACTGGCAAATGACATGACTTCTCATATACTAACTGATATGGTGAAGTTTCAATGGGGGGTTTTGAAAGCTGTTCTGTATGCCAATAGAGCATCATCAAGCTTTCTGGCCTAATCCTTTCTAGAGGCACTTACTGTCCTCTCAAGGATTCGCTTTAGTTCTCTATTTGATACTTCAGCTTTCCTATTCGTTTGAGGATGATATGGTGTTGCTACTTTATGGTGAACTCCGTATCGGCTTAAGACAGAATCCAGCTGTCTGTTGCAGAAATGAGGTCCTCCATAACTAATTAGTTTCCTAGGGACACCAAATCTACTAAAGATGTTCTTTTGAAGGAACTTCATTACTACTCTGGTGTCATTGGTGTGTGTTACTATTGCTTTAACCCATTTAGACACATAATCTACTAACACAAGGATGTAGATGTTTGAGTATGAAGGCGGGAAGGGTCCCATAAAATCTTGCCCCATACGTCAAATAACTCAATGTCTAAGATTCCTTGCTGAGGCATGCTATGACCATGAAGAAGATTCCAACCCTCTGGCAACTATCACAGTTACGAATGAACTCTCTAGAATCTTTGAAGAGAGTAGGCCAGTAAAAGCCACTTTGGGGTACCTTAGTGGCTATCCGCTCACCTCCAAAGTGTCCTTCATAGTCAGAGCCATGGCAATGCCATAGAATTCTCTGTGCCTCTTTTTCAGACACACAGCATCGGATTATTCCATCCGAGCATCTCTTAAAGAGATATGGCCCATCCCATAGGTAATATTTTGCATCATGCATGAGTTTCTGGGCTTGCTGCTTGGTAAACTCCTTGGGAATGAACCGTATAGCCTTGTAGTTTGCAGTGTCTGCAAACGAGGGTACTGTCCGGATGGCATAGAGTTGCTCATCTGGAAAGCATTCGGATATGTCAGTAGAGGGAGAAGAATTCCCTGCTACTGGCTCAATCCGGGACAAGTGATCAGCCATCTGATTTTCTGTCCCTTTTCTGTCTCTGATTTCCATATCAAACTCTTGTAGGAGTAATACCCATCTTATAAGTCTGGATTTAGAATCCTGCTTAGTGATTAGATACTTTAGAGTAGCATTGTTAGTATAAATAATGACCTTAGATCCTACTAGGTAGGATCTGAACTTGTCAATGGCATAAACCACTGCAAGTAACTCCTTTTCTGTAGTAGTATAATTTTTCTGCGCATCATTTAATATGCGACTAGCATAGTAAATGACATGTAGAAGCTTGTCATGTCTCTGACCTAGAACTGCGCCAATTTCATGATCACTTGCATCACACATTAGCTCAAATGGCAAGTCCAAGTTGGGTGTAGAGATGATAGGAGCAGTGACAAGCTTGGCTTTCAGAGTTTCAAAGGCATGCAGGCATTCTTGGTCAAAGACGAATGGAACATCAGTGGCCAAGAGATTACAAAGGGGTTTGGCGATTTTTGAAAAATCTTTTATGAACTGCCTGTAGAATCCTGCATGTCCTAGGAAACTTCTGATTGCCTTGACACTAGTAGGTTGAGGCAAGCATTCTATTACTTCCACTTTAGCTGGATCCACTTCTATCCCCTTATTTGAGATCCGATGCTGAAGAACAATGCCTTCAGTTACCATGAAGTGGCATTTCTCCCAGTTTAGAACTAGGTTTGTTTCTTAGCATCTTTTCAGGACCAGGGTCAGATGATCAAGATAGGAGTCAAATGAGTCTCCATAACCAGAGAAGTCATCTATAAATACTTCAAGGAATTTCTCTACTATATCAGAGAAGATGGAGAGCATGCATCTCTGAAAGGTGGCAGGCACATTGCACAGGCCAAATGGCATTCGTCTATAGGCAAACACGACAAATGGACATGTGAATGATGTCTTCTCTTGATCCTGTGGATCTATTGCTATTTGAATGTACCCAGAATAACCATCCAGGAAACAATAAAAACCATGACCTATTAATCTTTCTAGAATTTGGTCAATGAAGGGTAAAGGAAAGTGAGCTTTCCTGGTGGTGTCATTGAGTCTTCTGTAATCAATGCACATACGCCACCCTGTGACTGTCCTTTTTGGTATCAGCTCATTCTTTTCATTGTGAACCACTGTCATACCTCCCTTCTTAGGAACAACCTGACAGGGATCACCCTTGGGCTGTCAGAAATGGGATAAATAATCACAGCCTCATAGAGCTTAGTAACTTCCCTTCTGCACTACTTCCTTCATAGCTGGATTTAATCGCCTATGTGGTTGTACCACTAGTTTGACATTATTCTTTAGCAAGATCTTATGCATGTATCGGGCTGGGTTAATGCCCTTAAGGTCACTTATAGTCCACCCAAGGGCGGTCCTATGTGTTTTAAGTGTTGAGTTTGGAAAACTGAAATGATGATCAAACATTATTAAAATATAAAGAAAATTATTAAAATTATTATTAAGTATTTTATTTAATAATTTCCAATAGGTTGTTTGATGATTTTTGTTCAAGTGTGTAGGAAGAAAAATTAGTTTTCTATTGGGTCAAAGTTACACAAGTCCAAATTGATCTTTGAGCAAAAATATTTCAAATGTCAGTGGCTGAATGTTTAAAGAAAGAAAGAAATCCAAGGAGGCCCAAATCCATCAAAGCCCATCATAAATTAAAGAAAGAATCAAGTGGCCCAAAACCTTGGAGGAAGCCTTTCAATGATCACAATGCAATCTCTTCAAATGACCAAAAGCTCCATAAGGTGATCACAAAAATGTTCACCCTCTCACATGCCTTGGTAACCAAAAATCAATTCAATTCAATTTATTTGCATTGAAAGATCCACGGTTACCTACTCCCCATAGTGGATTGGAATTCAAAATCAAACTTAGTTAATTGCATAGGTAATCAAAACTAAAAATTAAATTGAGTTAATTTCACATTCAATGCTTTGTTTCTTCTCTCTCCTTTCTCTTGCTTTCGATCATATCATGTCAATCAGAAAAGAAGATAGAAGCAAGTTATCAGAGGAAGTTATCAGTGGCCTAATGAAGAAGCAAAAGACTAGGATGATGGCTGATGAGCGGATAATTATACGCTTTTTGGCATTGTTTTTAGATAGTTTTTAGTATAATCTAGCTACTTTTAGGGATGTTTTCAGTAGTTTTTACGCTAAATTCACATTTTTGGATTTTACTATGAGTTTGTGTGTCTTTCTGTGATTTCAGATAATTTCTGGCTGAAATTAAGGGACCTGAGCAAAACTCTGATAAAAGGCTGACAAAAGACTGCTGATGATGTTAGATTCTGACCTCCCTGCACTCGAAATGGATTTTCTAGCGCTACAAAACTCCGAATGGCGTGCTCTCAACGGTGTTGGAAAGTAGACATCCAGAGCTTTCCAGCAATATATAATAGTTCATACTTTATTCCTGATTAGATGACGTAAACTGGCGCTCAACGCCAGTTCCATGCTGCATTCTAGAGTCAAACGCCAGAAACACGTCACGAACCAGAGTTGAACGCCAAAAACATGTTACAACTTGGCATTCAACTACAAAAGAAGCCTCTACACGTGTAAAGCTCAAGCTCAGCCCAAGCACACACCAAGTGGGCCCCGGAAGTGGATTTCTGCATCAATTACTTACTTCTGTAAACCCTAGTTGGTAGTCTAGTATAAATAGAACATTTTACTATTGTATTCAGTGTCTTTGACCATTCGGTCTTTTGACCATAGGTCCTTCTCCCTATTTTTGAATTCATATCACATTTTGGGGCTGACCATTCGGCCATGACTGGACCTTCACTTATGTATTTTCAACGGTGGAGTTTTTACACACCATAGATTAAGGGTGTGGAGCTCTGCTGTACCTCATGTTTTAATGCAATTACTACTATTTTCTATTCAATTCAGTTTATTCCTGTTCTAAGATATTCGTTGCACTTAAACATGATGAATGAGATTATCCGTGACACTCATCATCATTCTCACCTATGAACGCATGACTGACAACCACTTCCGTTCTACCTTAGACCGGGCGCATATCTCTTAGATTCCTTAATCAGAATCTTCGTTGTATAAGCTAGAATTGATGGCGGCATTCATGAGAATCCGAAAAGTCTAAACCTTATCTGTGGTATTCTGAGTAGGATTCAGGGATTGAATGACTGTGACGAGCTTCAAACTCGCGATTGTTGGGTGTGATGACAAACGCAAAAGAATCAAGGGATTCTATTCCGACATTATCGAGAACCGACAGATGATTAGCCGTGCTGTGACAGAGCATTTGGACCATTTTCACTGAGAGGATGGGATGTAGCCATTGACAACGGTGATGCCCTACATACAACTTGCTATGGAAAGGAGTAAGAAGGATTGAATGAAAGCAATAGGAAAGCAGATATCCAACGGGGACAAAGCACCTCCATACACTTGTCTGAAATTCTCACCAATGATCTACATAAGTATTTCTATCTTTATTTTCTATTTATTTATTATTATTCAAAAACTCTATCACCATTTATTATCCGCCTGATTGAGATTTACAAGATGACCATAGCTTGCTTCATACCAACAATCTCTGTGGGATCGACCCTTACTCACGTAAGGTTTATTACTTGGACGACCCAGTACACTTGCTGGTTAGTTGAGCAAAGTTGTGAAATTATGTTCAGACCATGGTATTGAGCACCAAGTTTTCGGGGCCATTACCTGGGAATCAATTTCGAACAACAATTTAAGTATGAATCACAATTTCGTCCACCAAGTTTTTGGCGCCGTTGTCGGGGATTGTTCGAGTTTGGACAACTGACGGTTCATCTTGTTGCTCAGATTAGGTACTTTTCTTTTTGTTTTATTTTCAAAATTTTAAAAAAAAATTCAAAAAAAAAAATTTGTGTTTCTTGTTTGAGTCTTGAGTCAACTTTTAAGTTTGGTGTCAATTGCATGTTTTTAAAAATTTATGCATTTATCAAAAATTCATGCATTCATAGTGTTCTTCATGATCTTCAAGTTGTTCTTGGTAAGTCTTCTTGTTTGATCTTTAAAATTTTCTTGTTTTGTGTTGTATGGTGTTTTTCATGTGCATTTTTGCATTCGTAGTGTCTAAGCATTAAAGATTTCTAAGTTTGGTGTCTTGCATATTTTCTTTGCATCAAAAATTTTTTCAAAAAAATATGTTATTGATGTTCATCATGATCTTCAAAGTGTTCTTGGTGTTCATCTTGACATTCATAGTGTTCTTGTATGCATCATGTGTTTTGATTCATAATTTTCATGTTGTGAGTCATTTTTTATGTTTTTCTCTCTCATAATTAAAAATTCAAAAATAAAAAATATCTTTTCCTTATTTCTCTCCAATTTTCAAAAATTTGGGTTGATTTAGTCAAAAAATTTTTAAAATTAGTTGTTTCTTGTAAGTCAAGTTAAATTTTCAATTTTAAAAATCTTATCTTTTCAAAACTTTTTCAAAAGTAAAATATTTTTCATTTTTTTTACTATTTTTCAAAAATTTTTAATTTGAATTTTTAAATCTTTTTCTTATCTTTAATTCAAAAAATTTCGAAAATTATGCTAACAAGTAATATGATTGATTCAAAAATTTGAAGTTTGTTACTTTCTTGTTAAGAAAGGTTCAATCTTTAAATTCTAGAATCATATCTTTTAGTTTCTTGTTAGTCAAGTAATCAATTTTAATTTTAAAAATTAAATCTTTTTAATCATATCTTTTTATCATATCTTTTCTATCATATCTTTTTCAAAATTTTATCTTTTTCAAAATTTTGATTTTAAAATATCTTTTCTAACTTCTTATCTTTTCAAATTTGATTTTCAAATCTTTTTCAACTAACTAATTGAATTTTTGTTTGTTTCTTATCTTTTTCAAAACCACCTAACTACTTTTCCCTCTCTAATTTTTCGAAAATTTCTCCTTCCTTTTTAAAATTCTTTTAATTAACTAATTGTTTTAGATTTTAATTTTAATTTTATTTCTTATCTTAATTCTCAAAAATCATTAACTCCTTTTCAAAATTATTTTCGAAAACTTCTGCCTCTCATCTTATTCTATTTATTTATTCATTTACTAACACTTCTCTTCATCTCAAATCTCTGCCCCTATCCTCACCCTTGTGTTTGGATTCTCCTTTCTTTATTCCCTTTCTTCTTCTACTAACAATATGGAACCTCTTTACT
Source organism: Arachis hypogaea (assembly GCF_003086295.3). Taxonomy (NCBI): domain Eukaryota; kingdom Viridiplantae; phylum Streptophyta; class Magnoliopsida; order Fabales; family Fabaceae; genus Arachis; species Arachis hypogaea. Next base: position 60,928,096 of record NC_092042.1, on the reverse strand, counting down.
GTGACATAGAGGATTTCTCTTCCTTTTCTGTTCTCTTCTTTCTCATATGAGCAGGAACAAGGAAAAAGACATTCTTGTTGAATCTGATCCAGAACCTGAAAGGACTCTGAAGAGGAAACTAAGAGAAGCTAAATTACAACAATCCAGAGATAACCTTGCTGAAATTTTCGAACAAGAAAAGCAGATGGCAGCCGAACCCAACAACAATAATGCAAGAAGGATGCTTGGTGACTATACTGCACCTACGTCCAAGTTTGATGGAAGAAGCATCTCAATCCCTGCCATTGGAGCAAACAATTTTGAGCTGAAACCTCAATTAATTGCTCTGATGCAACAAAACTGCAAGTTTCATGGACTTCCATCAGAAGATCCCTACCAATTTTTAACTGAGTTCTTGCAGATCTGTGAGACTGTTAAGACTAATGGAGTAGATCCTGAAGTCTACAGGCTCATGCTTTTCCCTTTTGCTGTAAGAGACAGAGTTAGAGCATGGTTGGACTCTCAACCTAAAGATAGCCTAGACTCCTGGGATAAGCTGGTCACGGCCTTCTTGGTCTTTCCTCCTCAAAAGCTGAGCAAGCTTAGAGTGGATGTTCAGACCTTCAAACAAAAATATGGTGAATCCCTCTATGAAGCTTGGGAAAGATACAAGCAGATGACCAAAAGATGTCCTTCTGACATATTTTCAGAATGGACCATGATAGATATATTCTATTATGGTCTGTCTGAGTTCTCTAAGATGTCACTGGACCATTCTGCAGGTGGATCCATTCACGTAAAGAAAACGCCTACAGAGGCTCAAGAACTTATTGACATGGTTGCAAATAACTAGTTCATGTACACTTCTGAGAGGAATTCTGTGAATAATGGGACGCCTCAAAGGAAGGAAGTTCTTGAAATTGATGCTCTGAATTTCATTTTGGCTCAGAACAAAATGTTGACTCAGCAAGTCAACATGATTTCTCAAAGTCTGAATGGATGGCAAAATGCATCCAACAGTACTAAAGAGGCATCTTCTGAAGAAGAAGCTTATGATCCTGAAAACCCTGCAATGGGAGAAGTAAATTACATGGGTGAACCTTTTGGAAACACCTATAATTCATCATGGAGAAATCATCCAAATTTCTCATGGAGGGATCAATAAAAGCCTCAACAAGGCTTTAATAATGGTGGAAGAAACAGGCTCAGCAATAGCAAGCCTTTTCCATCATCTTCTCAGCAACAGACAGAGAATTCTGAGCAAAATACCTCTAACTTAGCAAATATAGTCTCTGATCTGTCCAAGGCCACTTTAAGTTTCATGAGTGAGACAAGGTCCTCCATCAGAAATATGGAGGCACAAGTGGGCCAGCTGATTAAGAAAATCACTGAAACTCCTAGTACTCTCCCAAGAAATACTGAAGAGAATCCAAAAAGAGAGTGCAAGGCCATTGATATAATCAACATGGCCGAACCTAGATAGGAAGGAGAGGACATGAATCCTAATGAGGAATACCCTATGGGACGTCTCTCAAGCAAGAAGGAGTTCCCTATTGAGGACCCAAAGGAATTTGAGGCTCATATAGAGACCATAGAGATTCCATTAAACCTCCTTCTGCCATTCATGAGCTCTGAAGACTATTCTTCCTCTAAAGAGGATGAAGATGTAACTGGAGAGCAAGTTGCTCAATATCTAGGAGCTATCATAAAGCTGAATGCCAAGTTGTTTGGTAATGAGACTTGGGAAGGTGAACCTCCCTTGCTATTAGTGAACTAGATACATAGGTTCAGCAAACTTTACCTCAAAGAGACAAGATCCTGGCAAATTCATAATACCCTGCACCATAGGCACCATGATCTTTGAAAAAGCTCTGTGTGACCTGGGGTCAGGTATAAATCTTATGCCACTCTCTGTAATGGAGAAGCTAGGGATCATTGAGGTACAACCTGCCATATTCTCATTACAAATGGCAGACAAGTTAGTAAGACAAGCTTATGGATTAGTAGAGGACGTGTTAGTGAAGGTTAAAGGCCTTTACATCCCTGCTGATTTCATCATCTTAGATACTAGGAAGGAGGAGGATGAATGCATCACCCTTGGAAGACCCTTCCTAGCCACAGCAGGAGCTGTGATAGATGTTAACAGAGGAGAATTAGTCCTTCAATTGAATGGGGACTACCTTGTATTTAAGACCCAAGGATCTTCTTCTGCAACCATGGAGAGGAAGCATGAAAAGCTTCTCTCAGTACAGAGTCAAACAAAACCCCCACAATCAAATTCTAAGTTTGGTGTTGGGAGGCCACAACCAAACTCTAAGTTTGGTATTGACTCCCCACATCCAAACTCCAAGTTTGGTGTTGGGAGTCTACAACATTGACCTGATCACCTGTGTGGCTCCATGAGAGCCCACTGTCAAGCTATTGACATTAAAGAAGTGCTTATTGGGAGGCAACCCAATTTTTATTTATCTAATTTTATTTTATTTTCATTGTTTCTTAATGTTTTATTAGGTTCATGATCATGTGGAGTCACGAAAAAATACAAAAATTAAAAACAGAATCAAAAACAGCAGAAGAAAAATCACACCCTGGAGGAAGGACTTACTGGCGTTCAAACGCCAGTAAGGAGCATCTGGATGGCGTTCAACGCCAGAACAGAGCATGGATCTGGCGTTGAACGCCAGAAACAAGCATCATCCTGGTGTTTGAATGCCAGGAATATGCCCTGAGGAGAGCTGGCGTTGAACGCCAGAAATAAGCATGGAACTGGCGTTTAACGCCAGAAACATGCTGCAATTGGGCGTTGAACGCCCAAAATAAGCATCACTTCGGTGTTTAAACGCCAGAATTGTATGCAAAGGCATTTTACATGCCTAATTGGTGCAGGGATGTAAATCCTTGACACCTCAGGATCTATGGACCCCACAGGATTATCCCAGGATCTGTGGACCCCACAGGATCCCACCTACCTCAACTCACTTCAATTAAGAAGACTGGACCTCAAGCCTGTGGCTAGAGGATGGTTGGAGTTCATCCAACGCTCCATCATCCCCACTAGCAACCGATCTGAAGTTACTGTGGATCGGGCCATCATGATTCATAGCATCATAAATGGAGAGGAAGTAGAAATTCATGAAGTCATTTCCCTTGAATTCTACAAAATAGCCAAAAAGCCCTCTACCTTGGCAAGGCTAGCTTTTCCTCATCTTATTTGCCATCTATGTTACTCAGCTGGAGTTATCATAGAAGGAGACATTGAGGAGGACAAGCCCATCACTAAGAAAAGGATGGAGCAAACAAGAGAGCCCACTCATAGAACCCAAGAGACGCATGAGGAAGCTCATCACCAAGAAATCCCGGAGATGCCTCAAGGGATGCACTTTCCTTCCAACAACTATTGGGAATAACTCAACACTTCTCTAGAAGATTTGAGTTACAATATGGATCAATTAAGGGTGGAATATCAAGAGCACCCCATCATTCTCTATGAAATTAGAGAAGATCAAAGAACAATGAGGGAGGAGCAACAAAGGCAAGGAAGAGACATAAAAGAACTCAAGGACATCATTGGTTCTTCAAGAAGAAAGCGCCACCATCACTAAGGTGGACTCATTCCTTGTTCTTTTTTTTTCTGTTTTTCGGTTTCTATACTATATGTGTGTTTATGTTTTATGCCTCTACTTCATGATCATTAGTATGTAGTAACTATGTCTTAAGGCTATGAATAATTCCATAAATCCTTCACCTCTCTTAAATAAAAATTGTTTCTAATTCAAAAGAACAAGAAGTACATGAATTTCGAAATTATCCTTGAATTTAGTTTAATTATATTGATGTGGTGACAATACTTTTTGTTTTCTGAATGAATGCTTGAACAGTGCATATCTTTGATCTTGTTGTTTATGAATGTTAAAATTATTGGTCTTGAAAGAATTATGAACAAAGAGAATGTTATTGACAATCTGAAAAATCATGAAATTGATTCTTGAAGCAAGAAAAAGCAGTGAAAAAGCAAAAGCTTGCGAAAAAAAATGGCAAAAAAATTAGAAAGAAAAAGAAAAAGTAGGCAGAAAAAGCCAATAGCCCTTAAAACCAAAAGGCAAGGGTAAAAAGGATCCAAGGCTTTGAGCATCAATGGATAGGAGGGCCCAAGGAAATAAAATCCAGGCCTAAGCGGCTAAATCAAACTGTCCCTAACCATGTGCTTGTGGCATGCAGGTCCAAGTGAAAAGCTTGAGACTGAGTGGTTAAAGTCGTGATCCAATGTAAAAAGAGTGTGCTTAAGAACTCTGGACACCTCTAACTGGGGACTTTAGCAAAGCTGAGTCACAATCTGAAAAGGTTTACCCAGTTATGTGTCTGTGGCATTTATGTATCTGGTGGTAATACTGGAAAACAAAGTGCTTAGGGCCACAGTCAAGACTCATAAAAGTAGCTGTATTAAAGAATCAACATACTTAATTAGGAGAATCAATAACACTATCTAAAATTCTAAGTTCCTATAGATGCCAATCATTCTAAACTTCAAAGGAAAAAGTGAGATGCCAAAACTGTTTAGAAGCAAAAAGCTACAAGTCCCGCTCATCTAAATTAGAACTAATATTCATTGATATTTTGTGATTTATAGTATATTCTCTTCTTTTTATCCTAATTTATTTTCAGTTGCTTGGGGACAAGCAACAATTTAAGTTTGGTGTTGTGATGAGCGGATAATTTATACGCTTTTTGGCATTGTTTTTAGATAGTTTTTAGTATAATCTAGCTACTTTTAGGGATGTTTACATTAGTTTTTATTCTAAATTCACATTTCTGGACTTTACTATGAGTTTGTGTATTTTTCTGTGATTTCAGGTAATTTTTGGCTGAAATTAAGGGACCTGAGCAAAACTCTGATAAAAGGCTGACAAAGGACTGCTGATGCTGTTAGATTCTGACCTCCCTGCACTCTAAATGGATTTTCTGGAGCTACAAAACTCCAAATGGCACGCTCTTAACGGCGTTGGAAAGTAGACATCTAGAAATTTCCAGCAATATATAATAGTCCATACTTTATTTGTGATTAGACGTCAGAAACACGTTACAAACCAGAGTTGAACGCCAAAAACACGTTACAACTTGGCATTCAACTCCAAAAGAAGCATCTGCACGTGTAAAGCTCAAGATCAGCCCAAGCACACACCAAGTGGGCCCTGGAAGTGGATTTCTGCATCAACTACTTACTTCTGTAAACCCTAGTAGCTAGTCTAGTATAAATAGAACATTTTACTATTGTATTCATTGTCTTTGACCATTCGGTCTTTTGACCATAGGTCCTTCTCCCTATTTTCGAATTCATATCACATTTTGGGGGCTGGCCATTCGGCCATGCCTGGACTTTCACTTATGTATTTTCAACGGTGGAGTTTTTACACACCATAGATTAAGGGTGTGGAGCTCTGCTGTACCTCAAGTTTTAATGCAATTACTACTATTTTCTATTCAATTCAGTTTATTCCTGTTCTAAGATATTCGTTGCACTTAAACATGATGAATGAGATTATCTGTGACACTCATCATCATTCTCACCTATGAACGTATGACTGACAACCACTTCCGTTCTACCTTAGACCGGGCGCATATCTCTTGGATTCCTTAATCAGAATCTTTGTGGTATAAGCTAGAATTGATGGCGGCATTCGTGAGAATCTAGAAAGTCTAAACCTTGTCTATGGTATTCTGAGTAGGATTCAGGGATTGAATGACTGTTACGAGCTTCAAACTCACAATTGTTGGGCGTGATGACAAACACAAAAGAATCAAGGGATTCTATTCCAACATGATCGAGAACCGACAGATGATTAGCCGTGCTGTGACATAGCATTTGGACTATTTTCACTGAGAGGATGGGATGTACCCATTGACAATGGTGATGCCCTACATACAGCTTGCCATGGAAAGGAGTAAGAAGGATTGAATGAAAGCAATAGGAAAGCAGAGATCCAACAGTGACAAAGCACCTCCAAACACTTGTTTGAAATTCTCACCAATGATCTACATAAGTATTTCTATCTTTATTTTCTGTTTATTTACTATTATTCGAAAACTCTATCACCATTTATTATCCGCCCGACTGAAATGTACAAGATGACCATAGCTTGCTTCATACCAACAATCTCTGTGGGATCGACCCTTACTCACGTAAGGTTTATTACTTGGACGACCCAGTACACTTGTTGGTTAGTTGAGCGAAGTTGTGAAATTATGTTTAGACCATGGTATTGAGCACCAAGTTTTTGGGGATTACTTGGGAATCAATTTCGAACAACAATATAAGTATGAATCACAATTTTGTCCACCAAGTTTTTGGCACCGTTGCCGGGGATTGTTCGAGTTTGGACAACTGACGGTTTTTCCTCTCTCTTCTCTCTGTCTGAACCAGCCTTGATATTGAAGAAGAAGATGGCTTGGTTAAACTGGTCTTTGGAAGCTTCCTCTTCTATAATAAGGGTGAACGACTAAGGTTTGAGACAAGGAGAGAGAGCACACGTTTGGGTTTTCATAGCTCTTTGAGCTATTTATTCTTCTCCTTCATGGCTTTCATTGAATATTTCTTTTTCTCAGTTAGTCTGTCTGTGTTTCATTGGTAAAAGGCAAAATGTGAGGTTTTGTAAGAAAAAGCCAATAGGTGGAAAAGGGCAGAGAGTTAAAGAAAAAGTCATTATTATCTCAGAAATTCTTTGTATGTATTTTTGTTTGTTGTCATGATCCTGAGGGGATTCTCTTGCAAGTTCAGTTAGCACTTTGCGGTTGAAAGCTAGATTGAGGTCTATTCAAGTTCAGGTTGGGTTGGAATCTGGACTTATTCCCTTGCAAGTTGGGATAGCACTTTGCGGTTGAAAGCTTGGCAGTTGTCCAAGTCAAGTTCAGTTTTGGGGATAGATTCTGGACTTGTCCCGGATTGGAATGGGTAGTTCCTAGGGAAGAATTGGTGTATGTAATCTATTGATTATAGTGAAATTCTATCACTGTTATTATGGAGACTGGATGTAGGATGCATTGCACTTAGCAGTTGAACCAGGATACTTCTGGGTGTGATTCTCTCTTTCTCAACTACTCTATTTCTAATTCTGTTGCGTAGGAGACAAAATTGAAAAATATCTTCTAACCGGTTACGAGACAAAAAGAAAATGTCTCTTGACTTGTTATGAGACAAAAAGTAGAAATATCTCCTGAAGCTATCTTAAAAGGCAGAAAGTAATATTCAGCAAAAAGAGTGGCTAAGATTCAACCCCCCTTCTCTTAGCCATTGATTACCATCGATTGGTATCAGAGCTTGGTCTAAAGAGATCAAGCTTTACAGCTTGGATGAAAAGATCCTGATGGCAAACTACATGGGTTCAAACAAAATGGCTTATATTCTGACAGAAGGACGGTCCAACAACAGATCTTCATTCTTAAAAAAAGGCCTTCAACTATTAAAAAGAAAGAATAAAGATCTTTTCTCAGTCAGTGGATTACAACATGTGGAAGATAATCATAAATGGTCCTCAAGTCCCTACAAAGGATGGCGTTGGTGGTGTTATCTCTCCCAAAGTCGAAGCAGAATGGGATGAAGATGACAAAAGGAAACAAAAACTAAATTTCAATGCTTTCAACATGCTGGAATACCGGAAGGATTCAAGATGCAAAATAGCAAAGAAAATCTGGAATAAAGTTTTAAGTCACAAATAAGGGCACCACACAAAGAAACCAACATTTATATGCTAAGCAAAGAGTATGAGATGTTCTCTATGAAGAAAGGGGAATCAATTGATGACATTCTTTATCATTAGTAATAGCTTGGAAGCTATGGGGATTACTCATTCCGAACAGATGCTAGTGAGAAAAATCTTGAGAAGCTTGACAAGAGAGTGGAAAGTGAAATAACCTGTAATGAGTTGAGAGAAAAGTTACTAGCATATAAAAAAATAATAATGATACAAAAAAGAGAGGGGAGAGTGGCTCTTAAATCTTACACTGAATCATAGATGATGAACCCAGTGACTGTTTATAAGATTACGAGTTTGCATGTTTTGCTAGGAAACTTAGAAGGATGATGAAACTTAAAGGAAGAAGCAGAGGTGGCAACTCAAAGGAACCAAAAAGGAAAGGACTTATGGCTTCAGGAGAGGATCTCAAGATTGACTCAGATAAGGAAGAAGACTCTGAAGAAAGAGCACAAATCTGTTTCATGACGGATGAAGATCAACAAGAAGATGTAAATTTTTATGACTTATCTCTTGATGATTTGCATGTGACTATTAATGATCTCACTCACCTTTCTGAAACATTACTATATAAATACAACAAATAAATCTGAGAATGAAGTTTTGAAAGCTGAAAAATGAGTTTTTAAAAGAAAAGGTGAAGGAGACCAAATGTACTTTTAATTTCATTGAAGAAAATAGATTTTTGAAATCTGAAATTGAAAAGTTCAAAGGAAAGTATATTATTAATCCTTCTCAAGAACTTGTTGTTGAAAATAAAAGATTAAATAAAGTGATCAAAAGTTTGAATGATGATTTAGCAAAATTTGTACATAGTTCAAGAAACTTGGACAAATTACTTGCTAATCAAAGACTATGGTTTAGGGTATGTAACAAAAATTATGCAATTTTTTGAAAAATCACTTGCAAAATTTTCAGCATTTTTTTCAAGAATAAAATCATCATTTCATAAATCTGGTCTTGAACGTTCATCTAACCTTGATGATGATTTTGAAAAGCTAGATTTTAATAAAAATGCATCTTATTCAAAATATGAACCTGCTCCAAATAAATTCTAGTTTGGGTTACATCTCTAACAATGAGGATGTTTTTAGAAAATTTTTTTTTTCACAAAAGAGCCTCACGTTCTAGAAACCCATTTGTGTAAAAAAATTTTGGTTTAAGGTATCTGGCAAAAGGAGGTACTAATGTTAGAGATGGATCTTTCAAAAGAAAAGCACCCTTTCAAATACCAGAATATTCAAATCTTTTGATCACCATCAACATCATGTCTGAAAGTATTTTCAGCAACATGCTCACACAAATCACTGTTTTAATTGCAATAAATTTGGTCACTCTTCTTTTTAATGCTTTATTGATAAAGGAAGAGTAGGAAACAAAACATACAAGGTTGCTTGTGATTTTAATGCACTTGAAAAACCAAGAAGGACTAACTTCAAAGGATCCAAATTAGTTTGGATACCTAAAAGATTTGTGCAGTTTTGCTTAGTATCCAAGAAGAAGAAAGACATGTGATACTTGAATAGGGGATGCTCTAGGCACATGACCAAAAAGTCCAATTTCTTCATCAAGCCTGATAAATTCAATGGAAGCTTTGTGACTTTCGGTGACAATGGTAAATGAAAAATTGTGGCCATAGGTAAGGTTGGTAAGAATTTCTCAACTTTCATTGACGTTGTATTTTGAGTTAATGGGTTGAAACACAATCTGCTAGACATTAGCCAATTGTGTGATTTATGTTGTTTGGCTAATTTTAAGAAATTGGAATGCTTAGTTGGATGTGAAAAATTTGGTGAAATTTTGTTTGAAGTTATAAGATGCAATAATGTGTATGGACTAACCTTAGAGGAACTAAAAGAACAAAATGTAGCTTGCTTTTATTTTCATAGAATCTGAGAAATGGTTATGGCATAAGAAAATAGAACATACAAGCATGTTTCTAGTTTCTAAGATTGTGAACAAGAATTTGGTTAGATATCTTCCTAAAAATAAAATTTGACAATGACATCACTTGTGATGCTTGTCAATTGGGTAAACAAAAAAATATTTCAAACCCAAGGATGACATCTCAACCAAAAGAACATTGAAAATGCTACATATTGATCTTTTTGGTCCTACAAGGACTCAAAGTCTTGGTGGTAGGCACTATAGCTTAGTGGTGTTTCATGACTATGGATTTTTTTCTTAGCTCATAAGAATGATGTCTTTCTTGCTTTTTTAACTCTATGCAAAATGATTCAAAATGATTTTTTTTTAAAATTGTTTTCTTAAGAAGTGATCATGAAAATGAGTTTGAAAATCAACACTTTGATGAATTTGATATTTTATATAATTTTTCTTGTCTTAGAATACCTCAATAAAATAGAGTTGTTGAAAGGAGAAATAGAGGCCTTCAAGAAATGACTAGGGCTATATTTTGGTAAAAATGAAATTCCAAAATTCTTTTGGATTAAAGTTATATTTTGAATCAAATCATGATTAGAAAAGTTTTAATAAAAACACCATATGAGCTTTGAAAAGAAGTACCACCCAATCTTAAGTACTTTCATACTTTTGGATGCAAATACTTTGTGTTAAACACTAAAGATATTTTTAGAAAATTTGATCAAAAATCTCATGAAGGTATCTTTGTTGGATATTCAACCACTAGTAAAACTTACAGAGTTTACATCAAGAAACATGGAATAATTGGAGAGTTCATACATATCATTTTCTTATGATTCTAACTCTATTTCAAGTGTTGTTGAGAAAATTGATGCAGGAACTAAGATTTCACAAAATTCAGATAGAATTCAAGGAAAAGACAAATATGAACCTTCAATGAAAGATGCTGTTCACAATTCTGCAAACCTGAATCTAGGAGACGATTCTGTTTTGTCTCCTCCTGACACAGAGATTTCTGAAAATCTCAATAGAACTGATCATGTTCATACTCAACCTGAGATCTCCTCACAAAAGCTAAGAGAATGGAAGTTCTTGAAGAACTATCCACATGAATTCATCATTGGAGATCCCTCTCATGGAGTTACCACAAGATTTTCAAGAAGAAAAAGAGCCAAACTCAATAACTTCGCTCTTGCATCACAAACGGAACTCCCAAAATGAAAAAAATAAGTGAAGATCCCTCTTGAATAAAAGCAAAGGAGGAAGAACTGGTCCAATTTAAGATCTTGCTAAGACCATGTGAATAGGAGCAACATTTCAAAAATTTGTTGTTGTCTTAGAAAATGCATGTGTGGACAAGCAAGAAGCAAGCTACTGTTGCTCTGTCAACGGCTGAGGCCGAATATATATCTCAACTTCCTCTTGTTATCAATTGACTTGGTTTAAAATACATCTTGCACATTACAAAATGCAAGTCAATAGTATCCTTATGTTTTGTGACAACTTGAGTACAATAAATCTTTTTTTTTTAAAATCATATTTTACACTTGAGAACTAAGCACATTAAAGTAAGATTTCACTTCATAAAAGAACATGTGCTAAAGGGAACAATTGACATTCAATTTGTGAAATTGAGAACTACTCTAGGGACTGTTCATTGTTGAGTTTTTAGAATTAAATATGCTTAAAGATTTTTCTGGTTGTTTTTGTCTCTCAGGTTACAGGGAGACGAAACTGGGTAGATGATGACTCCCTCTAGGTTCCATGAAGTTCAGACTATGTGTTGATAATTTTAAATGAATTTGGATTTGAACCAAATCTTTGGTGGTCAAATGTGTTTCCTTAAAACCACTACTAAGCCCAAGAGAAAGTTGTTTTGTTTTATGTAGTGGGTCTCATTACTTGTTTTGATCACATACACCAAAAATGAGAGTATTTACATTCATCATTTTTTAAGTCAAATCAATTTCAAAATCTTTTCAATCTTTTATTTGACTTGTCATTTCAAAACCGCCTGTATTGTTTTTAAAATTCAAAATTCTTTAAATCTCGTTTTATTGAATTGGTTTGTGTTTTCAAAAGAATTTTGAACATTTTAAGTATGTATTATGATACTTTCTCATCTTCTTCACTACTCCCATTTTCCTTACATATAAAATGTTTTTAACTTACATTTTTGAGTATTTTAGTATCGATATGAGTAATGAAACCCAAGACAAAATTTTAAATCTTAAGGGGAGTAGTATTGTAAAGAAATCTAAGAAAAAGGACACAAAGGCAACCAAGGACACAGTTTTGAAAGAAGAAGATCCTCTTGCAACTGAGGATGAGGGATTTGATGTCTAGCCCAATTTGATGCAGCTATTTTCTTTAATCTATTTTTTATGATACATTTTACAACTTCTGTTGACACTAACACTTATACCTGTTTTGCACTTGTGGATTGCATATTGAATTGTTTTTGTGTGCAGGTTTACTATTCTCGATAACAACAGGGGAGTAAGCATTGTGTGAAAATAAATTGAAACAGTTATAGTAAAACAAGTTGAACTTATGATGCTTGAGACTTGTTGCAATTTTCTTTGTTTTACACTATTATTTCACGCAGCTATGAATATGCATTTTGGTCTAATTGTGTATATTACTTATACTTATTATAGTTTTTGTTTTGTTTTGGCATCTATTTTTCTTTAGGCTGCTCCATGATGTTGCAGCTGAAAAACTATTTCTGAAACATTGGTTTATCATTTTTTTGTTTCATTTTTTGATTTTAGTTGTAGAACTCTGTTGGGCATCTATAACTTACCTTTTGCACTTTTAACTGCTCTATACTTTTTGTATATATGTTGCACTATTTTTTCATGCAGGTATCCCTCCTCAATGACAAAAAGGGGAGAAAGAAAAATGAATTAAAAGGTTGTTGTTTGTTTTTTATCTATGATGATGATGTTTGAAGCTGCTGTTTATTATCTGAATTTGAGTTTAAAAATCTATAGTTTGATCTAGTTATAGCTTAGCATCTGAGCTCTTGAATAAATAGCTTTTAATTAATATTTGGTTTAGCTCTGAGTCATGCATGTTTCAAGGCTAGCTGATGATTTTTGTAAATTGATAAGAGTCTTGCAAACTTTGACATATGATGTGTCCCTCCTTGATGACAAAAGGGGGAGAAAAATGAAAAAGAGAGAAAAAAGGGCTCAATTGAAACTATTTTATTTCATTTATTAGTGCTCTCTTTCATGCTCTACTTTGATCTATTTTTACTACTCTGTTTTAGTGGATAAATTTCAACCTGAGCTTTGATAAACTTATTTGCTCAAGTGTATATGTGCTATCTGGATTGTGGAATTTTATTAAGGTATTTCACAAAAATGTTCACTCTCTTACATGCCTTGGTAACCAAAAATCAATTCAATTCAATTTATTTGCATTGAAAGCTCCACGGTTACTTACTCCCCATAGTGGATTGGAATTCAAAATCAAACTTGGTTAATTGCATAGGTAATCGAAATTGAAAATTAAATTGAGTTAATTTCACATTCAATGCTTTGTTTCTTTTTTCTTTTCTCTCTTGCTTTCGTTCATATCATGTCAATCAGAAAAGAAGATAAAAGCAAGTTATCAGAGGAAGTTATCAGTGGCCAAATGAAGAAGCAAAAGGCTAGGATGATGACCTTTGCAAAAGGAAGATCTGAAGCATGGTGTGGCTAAGATCTTTGCCTTTGAAGGAAAGATTTCAAGCAGGAACTTCAAGATCTTCATGTCAAGAATAGAAGCAATCGGCCTTGGTCAGAGAAGAAGATCCCTAAGGTGAAGCTTGTTTCCACTTTTGTTCATCCATCACAGAAGGTAGCTACAGTAGCTACGTGGAGGAAGAAGCAAAATGGAACAGATGAAGCTGTCAAGGATCAAGAGTTCATCAAGGGTCAAAATATTTCTTTGGGATAAAGTCAAGATAGAAGGCTCAGATTGATGAAGCTTGATGAGAAGGGATGGGAGAGAGGTACATGCATGTTGATTTGCTTTCGGTTTTCCCTCTCTCTTCTCTCTGTCCAAACCGGCCTTGATATTGAAGAAGAAGAATATGGCTTGGTTGAACTGGTTTCAACCTGGGAATCTTCCCCTTCTATAATAAGGGTGAACGGCTAAGACTTGAGACAAGGAGAGAGAGCACACGTTTGGGTTCCCATAGCTCTTTGAGCTGTTTATTCTTCTCCTTCATGGCTTTCATTGAATATTTCTTTTTCTCAATTAGTCTGTTTGTGTTTTATTGGTAAAAGGCAAAATGTGAGGTTTTGTAAGAAAAAATCAATGAGTGAAAAAGGACAGAGAGTTAAAGAAAAAGCCATTATTATCTTAGAAATTCTTTGTATGTGTTTCTTTTTTGTTGTCATGATCCTGAGGGGATTCCCTTGCAGTTGGGTTAGCATTTTGCAATTGAAAGCTAGATTAAGGTCTAGTCAAGTTCAGGTTGGGTTTGAATCTGGACTTGTTCCCTTGCAAGTTGGGATAGCACTTTGTGGTTGAAAACTTGGCAGTTGTCCAAGTCAAGTTCTGTTTTGGGGATAGATTCTGGACTTGTCCCAGATAGGAATGGATAGTTCCTAGGAAAGAATTGGTGTATGTAATCTGTTGATTATAATGAAATTCCATCACTGTTGTGATAGAGACTGGATGTAGGCTGCATTACACTTACCAGCTGAACTAGGATGCTTCTAGGTGTGATTCTCTCTTTCTCATCTACTCCATTTTTGATTCTGTTGCGTAGGAGACAAAATTGAAAAATATCTCCTAACCAGTTACGAGACAAAAAGAAAATATCTCTTGACTTGTTATGAGACAAAAAGCAGAAATATCTCCTGAAGCTATCTTAAAAGGTAGAAAGTAATATTCAGCAAAAAGAGGGGTTAAGATTCAGCCCGCCTTCTCTTAGCCACTGATTATCATCATTAAGCACTTGGATTAATGCTTCTTCTTCCTGTGGCTCTAGTGTAGAGCTTATGATCATAGGATAGGTATCTCTCTCTCCCAGAAATGCCTATTTCAGGGAGGAGGGTAATGGCTTAAGCTCAAGCTTAAAAGGCTTCTCCTTTTCCTTAGAGGTTTCCATAAGTTCCTCTGAATCAGGCTGAGTATCATCAAAGATATCATCTAGCTGTTCCTTGAAGCTTTCGGCCATGCTGACCTCTTCCACCAGGGAATCAATGAGGTCAACGCTTATACATTCCTCAAGAATGTCTGGATGCTGCATAGCCTTGACAACATTCAGTACGAACTTTTCCTCATTGACTCTTAGGGTTATTTCCCCTTTTTCAACATCAATGAGGGTCCATCTTGTAACTTGGAAAGGTCTTCCTAGGATAAAGGATGCACTCTTGTGCTACTCCATGTCCAATACCACAAAGTCAGTGGAAAAAACAAAGGGTCCAACCCTGATAATCATGTCTTCAGCTACTCCTGATGGTATCTTAATAGAACCATCAGCAAGTTGAAGGCACATGCGGTTGGTTTGACTTCTTCAGTCAAACTAAGCTTCTTTATTAGTGAAGCAGGTATTAGGTTGATGTTTGCTCCAAGGTCACATAGAGTTGTCCTTGTACAAGCATCACCTAGAGTACATGGTATCATAAAGCTTCCAGGGTCTTTAAGCTTCTCTGGTAAGTTGTTCTGAATGATTGCACTGCATTCCTTAGTGAAGAGGACTGTTTGTGTCTCTCTCCAATCCTTCTAATGACTTAGAATATCCTTCATGAACTTTGAATAAGAAGGTATTTGTTCAAGAGCTTCTGCAAAAGGGATCTTTATCTCTAATGTTATCAGATACTCTTTAAAGCGGGTAAACTGTTTATCCCTTTCCTCTTGATAGAGTTTATGAGGAAATGACATCTTAGCCTTGTACTCATCAACCTTGGTTGATGAAGACCGAACGCCACGTGAGTTGGAAGGGGGGTTACTAGCTTGCTTAGGAGGATTATTATCAATAAATGATTGGCCTCCCTTGCATGGGCGTTCAACGCCTATGCTGCTGCCCCCTTGGGTGTTTGAACGCCCAGCCTCTGCCCTTTCTTGGTGTTCAATTCCAAGAGGGATGTCTCTCTGGGCGTTTAAACACCCAGAGTCATTTGGTGTAAAGACCTGGGTATCCTCAATGGGCTTTTCGTTTTTATTGTACTGAGGTTGGGTGCTTACGGTTTTTCCACTCCTCCGTTGGATAGCTTGGCATTCATCTGTTATCTGCTTAGATAACTGCTGCCATGTTTAACTTAGGTGGGCTTCTATATTTCTGTTAGAAGCTTAAGTTTCTTGCAGAGCCTCTTGCAATTCCACCATTTGTTGGGTAAGGTCTTACAGTTGCTGAGTCAATGGGCCATCCTGCTTTGGAGGGTTAGGTTCATCAACTACTGCCTTAATCTCTCCTTTTATAGAGGCCTCAAGAGATGAGTACAGATGTTGATTAGTGGCAACTGTCTCAATAAGCTCTCGAGCCTCTCCAATGGTCTTTCTTATGTGCATGGAACCACCAGCAGAGTGGTCTAAGGACATTCTTGCCATGTCTGAAAGCGCATAGTAGAAGATGTCTAACTGTACCCATTCTGAAAAAATTTCAGTGGGATATTTTCTTAGCATCCTCTTATACCTCTCCCAGACATCTTAAAGAGATTCACCATCTCCTTGTTGAAGCCTTGGATGTCCAGTCTCAACTGGTTCATCTTTCTTGGGGAAAAGTATTGGTTTAAAAACTTGTCCACTAATTGTTTCCAAGTTTTTAAACTAGCTTTAGGTTGGTTATCCAACCATCTTTTTGCTTGGTCTTTTACTGCAAAAGGAAAAAGTAATAATCTGTAGACCTCTTGGTGTACTCCCTCACTGTGTACTGTGTCAACAATCCTTAGGAAATCTGCTAGGAATTCTATAGGTTTTTCATGAGAAAGCCTAGAATACTAGCAGTTTTGCTGCACCAGAGTAATAAGTTGAGGGTTTAATTCAAAGCTACTAGCTCTGATTTGAGGTATGCTGATACTTCTTTCATAGAAGTCAGCAGTGGAATTTGTGTAAGATCCCAGAGTTCTCCTGAACTCCTCATTCCTACTTGGGTTCATGATTAAGAAAGGTAGAAGATGAAGAAGGATGAAGATAGAAGGAGTAGAAGAAGAGATAGAAGTAGAAAAGATAAATAATATTTAAAATATTTTATTTTATTTTATTTTATTTATTTAAACTGAAATCAAAATTAATTAATTAAAAATATTTAATTTAAAAAAGAGAAGAGAAGAGTTAGTTAGGAAGTTTTGAAAAAGAAGCGAGAGAATAAAAGCTGTTAAGAAAAGATTTGAATTTAAAATAAGATAAGAGATAAGATAAGAAAAGATTTGAAATTAAAATTTGAAATTAGAAAAAAGATAAGATAAGAAATTTAAAAATTTTGAAAAAGATTTAATTTTAAAATCTAAAAAGAAAAGAGAAAATAGAAAAGATAAGATAAGTTAGGTAAGATGAGATAAGATAAGAAAAGATAAGTTTTAAAGTTAAAAAGATTTGAATTTTAAATTTTAAATTTGAAAATTAAATTTTGAATTTTTAAATTTTGTAAAAGATTTGAATTTTGAAAAGATTTGATTTTGAAAATTGAAAATTTTAATTTTAATTTTTGAAATTTTGAAAGTTGAAATTTTAAATTTGAAATAAGATAAGATAAGATTTTGAAAAAGATATGATTTTTTATTGTTGAAAAGATTTGATTTTTGAATTTTAAAATTAAGATAAGATAAGATAAAAAAATTTAAAATTAAAATCTTAATTTTTGTGTAAAATTTCGAAAATATAGAAAAAAGATACGAAAAAATATATTTTTTATTTTGAATTTTATGATGAAAGAGAAAAATAAGTAAAAGACACAAGACTTAAAATTTTTAGATCTAATGCTCATTGTTTTCGAAAATTTTTGGAGGAAAACATAAAGGAACACCAAACATAAAAATTTTAAGATCAAACACAAGGAAGACTCAAGAACAATTTGAATACTAACTAAGAACACTTTGAATACTAATTAAGGACACAAAGAACAAAATTTAAAGGCTAAAAGAACACAAGAACATAAAAAGAATACCAAACTTAAAATTTTTAGAAAATTAACAAGAAATTTTCGAAAATTCAAAGAAAAATAACAAGAAGACACCAAACTTAAAAGTTAAAACAAGATTTAACCAAAGAAAAATTATTTTTGAAAATTTTTTGAAAGAAGAACTTATAGGGGACGAAAATTTTAACAAGAACAAAATTAAAAGACTCAAACACCAAACTTAAAATTTGAAACAAGACTCAAATAAAAGAAAAAGATGACAAAGAAGATAAAGGTTATTGGTAAAGTTTTAAAATTTTTGTAATTGAAGAACAAGAACATGCAAGACTCAAGGGAACAATAGTTACTAAAAACATAAGCCAAGGCAGTAACCAATTGAGCAAAGAAAATAAAAATAAATATTTTTTGAAAATAGTTTTTAATTTTTTGAAAACTTTGAAGGAGAAAACAAAAATTAAAAGACTCAAATCAAAGTTATATTTTTGCAAAAATCAAAGACTCAATAAGAACATAAATTGAATAAAGAAAAGAAAAATATTTTTTTTGGAAAAGTTTTAATTTTTTTCAAAAAAAATAAGAGAAAAATAAAAATAAAAGACTCAAACCAAGAACAAAGATCAAACAAAGAAAATAATTTTTTTTTGAAAAGGTTGCCAATTTTTTTCGAAAAATTAAAGAAGAGAAAAATAAAAATAAAAAAAAAACTCAGTTGAAAATAATCAAGAAATAAAGTACCTGATCTAGGGAGCAAGACAATCTTTTAGTTTGTCCAAACTCAACAATCCCCGGTAACGGCACCAAAATCTTGGTAGCACGAATCCCCACACTTTCATACTGTTGTACCAGCAAGTGCACTAGGTCGTCCAAGTAATACCTGAGTGACTCAAGGTCGATCCCACAAGGATTGTGGTTTGAAGCAAGCTATGGTTATCCTGCAGGTCTTAGTCAGGCAGATCAGAAGGAGTAGAATTTAACATGTTTTAATATTGTATAAATTACTTTTTATATCAATAGAGTCAGTAATAGAAAGAGAGAAAAAAGAGTAATTAGAAATCAGAAGTCGCGTAAACTATGAAAAGAGAATATTTAAGGGTTAGACTTGCTTAGTCTTTCTGAATTAATGCTGGTAGTACTATATTCTCTGCTTGTGAATAATCTCTTCTATGGCAGACTGTATGTGATCAACGCCATGAGCCGTGGTCATTAATCTCCTCTGCTATAGATTGAATGCCATTGGCCGTGGCCATCCAATCTGACGAAGGGTGAAGCGCTAGCAAGTTATTCTCCTGGTGATCCTACTCAAAGCGCCACAAACAAGGTCAAATCTTCCGGATCAGAGAACACTGCTTCTTTGTATTCTAGCCTATACCACGGAGATCCTAATCTCCCCAGAAATTGGTTGAACTGTTGTCTTGAGAGGTCCGCAA
Source organism: Arachis hypogaea (assembly GCF_003086295.3). Classification (NCBI taxonomy): domain Eukaryota; kingdom Viridiplantae; phylum Streptophyta; class Magnoliopsida; order Fabales; family Fabaceae; genus Arachis; species Arachis hypogaea. Next base: position 60,908,981 of record NC_092042.1, on the reverse strand, counting down.
TGAAGTCGTGGATTAACCGTTTGAGAGATGTATAAACATAGTTGTTGGCTCATGCTTTCCAATCACGTATTCACACAAACTCAAGTAGACGCGGGTGTTTGTCAGACACGTTCATCTTAGTGTGATGAATAGAGCTAATTTGTCAGATCATCCTATTCACCAAGATGAAGATCGGATATACATCTTAGAAACAGATCAAACACAGATTAGAGAAGAAATAGTAATACTTTTATTAATTCATAGAACTCAGCAGGGCTTCTCCCCTTAACCTAGGAGGTTTAGAAACTCATACTAAAAGTAAAAACGTGTATGATGGTAAAGATGAAGTAAAAGTGTATGACTAAGATGAATAAAATCCCTTAAATACTAAACAATGACTAGTAAGGTAAAACAATCTATTTAGTGCTAAAATCCACTTCTGGAGCCCACTTGGTGAGTGTTTGGGCTGAGTTTTGATGATATCCACGTGCTATGAGGCTCCTTGGGTGTGGAACGCTAGCTAGGGGGTCCTCTATGAGCATTTGGACATTGGTCTCTGCTCTTTGGGCACTGAACGCCTAGAATGGGGCAGGTAGCTGGCGTTGAACGCCAGTTTTGCGTCTTCCAATCCGAAGCAAAATATAGACCATTATATATTTTTGGAAAGCTCTGAAAGTCAACTTTCTATAGCCGTTGAGAGCGCTCCATTTGGACTTCTACAGCTTCAGAAAAGCTCTTCCGAATGCAGGTAGGTCAGATCTGGACAGCATCTGTAGTGATTTCTCTGTCTCTGAATCAGACTTATGCTCCAACTCCTCAATTTCAACCAGAAATTACTTGAAATTGTACAAAAATACAAAAACACATAGTAGAATCCAAAAATGTGATTTTAACACTAAAACTTATAAAAACTTAATAAAAAATAAACAAAAACTACTAAAAACTATATGAAAATGATGTCAAAAAGTGTATAAAATATCCGCTCATCAGTAACACTCTAACTTCTAGAACCTCAAGATCGTAATAGAAGTTCAGGTGTTATCTACCTCTAACCTTTTTTATTTTATACCATCTTTATTAAATAATGAGCATTTGCGAGTTCGAACCGGAATTTTATTTCAGAAAATGGTGAGTCTATACTTTAAACTTTTTATTCACAAAAATATATATACCCACACATCATATACATTGACATAATTCAAGATTCTCAAAATACAAGTCCTACCACTTTAAAAAAATCAAAGACAATAAATAGCGAGGAAAAAGTATAAGACTAAACCAAACATAGAAGATACGGATACATAGGTACATAAAGCTCTGATGTTCGGTCGCGGCTCCACGCCAATGATTCCTGAACCTGTTACTGAAAAGGAAAATCTGTAGGGGGTGAGAACGTCGTCCTCGCATGTTCTCAGTAGGGAAAGTGAATGTCGTAAAAGTAATAAACAAAATGCAAATAATTGACTTTACTCAGTAAACCTATTCTCTTATCAAGCCTTTGAAAATGCTTGTTAATTTTACTTTAGACAATTAAATTCCTTTCTTTAAAATTTTTTAACTTAAAACAAAACTCATTCACAACATTAATTATTAATCACTTTAATACCTAAACTAATAGTACCAGAGACCCAATTGAATGCACAAGCAAGACAGAATAAGACAACCAGCACAATCACAGGGTAAATACAACAAAAAAAATACAACCAAATACAAATGCGCAAACAATATGATGCATGTCTGTCCTAAGCAGGCCATGAGCTCACGCGTCGGTTGTTTACCTGCAATCCGACGTTACTCAGGACAAACACCGAATATGGTTTCTTTACCGTGTCATTCAGGCATAGTTATCATCATGGGTATGTCAGTTAGGATATCTTGGCATCGCCGTAGAAACAGGCTATCAGTTAGGCGAACATTCCCATATTAGCAATCTTAGGCTATCCGTTAGCCAGGCACTTTCGCATTAGCAATTTGGCACAAAATCCCATTCAACATACCATATGCTATCAGTTAGGCGGACATTCTCGCATTAGCAATCTTAGGCTATCAGTCAGGCAGACACTTCCGGATTAGCACTTTGGCACAAAAGCCCATTCAAACAAACAGTTCTCATGAGTAATTATCTATTTCAATTATCTCTTTCATACCTGACTTCTCATTTTCTTTCTCTTTATTATGCCTCCACATAACCAATTACATACACACACCTCCGCATCACCTATATTGTTAAACGTACTTCCACATCACCGCTTAATTACACATACTTCCGCATGCATCATCAAATAATCAATCACTCTTACCTCCACATCACCACATAAGTATACTTTCAGTTGTTCATTAGTGTTAGCATAAAAACATTTAATTTCCAAATAAATAAACTTCTTTAATGTTTAATTAAGGTAAAATTCATTTTCTTAACAAACCGAACCAAAATAATAATTTAAAACAAAGCCTTTTGTCAATAAACTGAACTTAAAACATAATATTTTTCTTAGTAAATGACCTAAAAACAAAATACTTTTCTCCATAACTCAAAATCATCGTATGATTTATTCTCTTCTTAACAAATCGAAATCAAATAATATAGTTCTTAAATAAAACTTTCTTTTAAATAACGCTTTAAACAAAGCCTTGGACTTTCATAAAATTTCTACCACATTTTCTCTAAAATCCTAATTTTGCCATCCTTCAAAGGTCCCAACCAAATCATTTCTCAAACTCTTTCCAACTATTTTCAAGTATCAAATCATTTTCAATAATCACACCGTTCAAAAAATATCAAATAAGTTCTCAATAATCAAATCGTTTTCTTTAATGCTAATCCTCTTTCTATTTCAATAAAATTCAGCTTTCTTTCAAATTTTTTTGCTATTAAAACCAGATGAAAAAGCCGCACGTTCATTCAAACTTTACAAAACCTCCCGACCATGTTCTTTTTACATTTAGCATTAACCAAAACTACCTTTTTATTTATTTTTGCAAGAATTCGGACAGAACCCCTCTTTAAAATTCGACTTCACCACCCTTACAGGTTCCCTCACTTTTTTAATTTCTCGACAGTTTACCAGCCTTTCATCACACTTAATAACCATCATACCAACACTAGAATCAATTACCATTCACTTTCACAACCATAAATTTCAGCATCAATCACAATTTCAATTCAAACTCAATTCATATTTCAATTTAACAAGCAACACTAAATTTATCAACATTCACAATCATAACACAACCAATTCTCATCAATTAGGCATACAAAACATGTATAAATTATTTGCAATTACTCAATAAGCTTTTAGGCATTCTTAAATTAAAAATTGTTAATTTTAAAACGAAATCTCTTATTTCCGTATGAAATCAAAATCAATAAAAATTTTAGAGAAGTTTTCTGACCGAGCTGTTGAAGAGGAAAACGTCAGAAATCGTTTGTGCCTCTTAGAACTCCAATTGGCCGAATTCAAAGAGAAGAAGAATTATGTTATCATCAACTTCTACCGAATAAAAGTAATATCAACGTATAGAGGAGGAGGATACAAACATTTTTATTGGATTAGATTTTTTATTAAAGTTACGGATTAAAAGAAATCGAGATCGAAAGTTGTGGAGGTTTTCACAGTTTTCTCTCCCTCACTCTCGGTCACTTCCCTTTCTTTTATTATCGTGCATGAAAAATAAAAACCAAATGAAGTTAAATGATGATTATTAGAGGCTAATGGGGATGGATGATAAGTTTGTGTTGTTAAAGCATTATAGGATAGGTGTCAAGGTTGGTAAAATAAAGAAAATATGTGTCATGGTTATATATGTATATATGCTTATAGGTCATATTTCCATTTCTTTCTTTTAATCTTTTCATAGCTTTGTTGGTGATGATAATTAATATGATAGGAAATGATGATTATAATTAGGTGGCATAGGTTATATGTATATATATACATGCATAAGGCCACGTTTCATTTTCTTTCTTTTGGTTTTACATATATGCAAATGGTTTTGTTAGGAACTTTCCATTGTATATACGTAATAAACTCATTTATAATAATAATAATAATAATAATAATAATAATAATAATAATAATAATAATCATAATAATAATAATAATAATAATAATAATAATAATAATAATTTTTTATTTTTTAAAATATTTTATTATAATAATAAAAATTATTTAAAAATTTTAATAAATTTAAAATTTAAAATATTACAAAATTTAATTTAATTACTTTTAAAAAAATAAATTATTTTAAATAAAATAATAAATCATAAATAATTTATTATTTAATTTTTAAAAAATTCGGATTGTTATAGTTAAAATTTTTTTCCTACAAAATAAAATCAATCTTACTAATTATTAAAAAATAGGATATCGTTTTATGTACCTTTTCAGAAAGTAAAATTTATTTTTACACTCAGTATAAATTTAATATATATTGTAATATATAAACGTCAAATGTAAAATTGTGAAACTGTTCTCTGATCTAAAACACCTGTAGTTTACATACATTAGAAAATTCCAATGACTAGATCTACTCATCCACAAACACAGAAGTATTCAATTGTCGTCGTCAATTTCTTAGGGTTTTCTTCCACGCTGCCCCCATAAAAAGGTAAAACTTTGGCCATTTCCACATCGGTTGAGATTGTGATCGTCATAAGCATCACAGCCACCGACTCATCCATTGGACCGATCACGTACGTCCACTTAACCTTCAACAAATTCCATCTCCATTTTCTCAAATAACTTGCCCTCACAATTCGCAACCAAATTAAATAATAATCTATTGACGAACTATTAACGTGTGAAACAATAATCAATATACGATTAGTTAAGATGACGGAATTTTTAATCTCATATATATTACTTTTCTTGAGTTTAAATAGAGTAAAAAGATTCGTTCAAAGAGGAAAAAAAAAAGAAAGCATGTAAAGAAATTAAAAAGATCAATACAAGTAGTTCAGTTTTTTCAAGGTCAGATATTATCCAATATTCTAATTACTAGTATCTAATTGAAATCGTTAAACATTTCATTAGAAATTTGATTTTTGGGTAATGTTAAGAGTTATCTGAAATTGATTTTTTTTTTTATTTGAACGTGAGGTCTAGATTTCTTTTGAATAGTGTTTAATTTTTGTCGGTGTCAAAGTGCTGCCGTCCGAATTCCTCGTGAGAAGGTAAAGAGTGGTATTTATAAGAGATTCTGATGCCTAAATTAGTAAGGGTTTAAGCAGGTTTTTAGTAAATCGGGTTCTGAATATACCTGAAGGTGTCAGTGTATTTATTGTAGAATAGATAACCACCTTTTAGTATAATTCTACCTTTGATGGTGGATAATCGTTCTCTTTTACTAGAAAAGTTGTATAGATCTCCTTCTATATAAATGGAAGATATCTTAAGAGTTAGTTATTTATTTTGATATGTACGGTTCTACTGCTATCACTGCATTCGACCTCTATAAGGTTGGGTAGGTGTAGATGAGGTCAGATCTCTTAAGTGGACCTTTATTTTGGGTCTAGCTGTGTTCTTGGGCTAGGATATGAATAGTGTCCCTACTTTAGGTCAAAACTTTATGCGCTTAATACATCACGTCGGGCACATCGCCTTTTGAGGACTGAATAGGGTACTCGACGTATTTTGTAAAAATTTTGAAGCGTCACGTCTTTTTGTAGTCTTTTGTACGTTACTCTGCGGTTACCTAGGTAATCGTGCAAGTCATAAATGAGGGATATGAAATTACTCATTTGTTCTTAGTATGTTATAAATATCCAAACTCTTTCACTTTCTTCTTTTTTTGCTTCTTGTTCATTGTTGCTTTCTTCGTTCTCTATCTCTCAAAAAATTATTCATTATTTCCTTCTTATTTCAAGATTTCTCCTCTTTGAATTTCTGTTTGGAAATTTTTCTTTGTTTGTTGGAGGGTCTTGGATCGTTCGTGTCTTGTTTTCAAGTGCCATCCTTTGCTTCATGGTGCACTGGATTGTGATTCACACTTTTCACAACTCTGGTGCCACTAACCAGCAAGTGCATTGGATTGTTCAAGTAATACCTTACGTGAGTAAGGGTCGATCCCACGGAGATTTCCAGTTTGAAGCAAGCTATGGTTATCTTGTAACTCTTAGTCAGGAGATTAATTATCAAAATGATTTTTGTTTATGAAGAATAAATAACATGAAATAAAAAGTACTTGTGATTCAATAATGAGGAACAGGTTGAGGTTTTGGAGATGCTTTGTCTTCTGAATCTCTGCTTTCCTACTGTTGTCTTCTTCACACACGCAAGGCTCCTTCCATGGCAAGCTGTATATTGGTGGATCACCATGTCAATGGCTACCATCCATCCTCTCAGTGAAAATGGTCCAACTACAGGATCCGTAGGGCTAATCATCTGTCGGTTCTCACTCGTGCTGGAATAGGATCCATTGATCCTTTTGCACACTGTCACTGCACCCGGCATTTGTGAGTTTGAAACTCGTCACAATCACCCCTTCCCAAATCCTACTCGGAATACCACAGACAAGGTTTAGACTTTTCGGATCTCAAGAGTGCTGCCAATTGATTCTAGCTTATACCACGAAGACTCTATTTTCACGGATTTGAACGCTCTGTTGTCAAGAGATGCAATCAAACTAGTGGACAAAGAACCCAAGAGATACACACTCAATCTAAGGTAGAACGGAAGTGGTTATCAGGCACGCGTTCATAAGTTGAGAATGGTGATGAGTGTCACGGATCATCACATTCATCATGTTGAAGAGCAAATAAATATCTTAGAATAGAAACAAGCGTGATTGAATAGAAAACAGAATAATTGCATTAATCCATCGAGACACAGCAGAGCTCCTCACCCCCAATCATGGGGTTTAGAGACTCATGCCATAGAAGATGCAAATTTAGATGTAAAATGTCATGAGGTACAAAATGAATCTCTAAAAGTAGTTTTTATACTAAACTAGTAACCTAGGTTTACAGAGAATGGGTAAACTAAGATAGATAGTGCAGAAATCCACTTCTGGGATCTACTTGGTGTGTGTTTGGGCTGAGCATTGAAGCTTTCATGTGTAGAGGCTATTCCTGGCATTTAACTCCAGCTTTTGTGCTAGTTTGGACGTTTAACTCCAGCTTTTATGCCAGTTCTGGTGTTTAACGCCAGAATAGGGTAGAAAGTTGGCGTTAAACGCCAGTTTGCGTTATCAAATCGCGTGCAAAGTATAGACTATTATATATTGCTGGAAAGCCCAAGATGTATACTTTCCAACGCAATTGAGAGCGCGCAAATTGGTCTTCTATAGCTCCAAAAAATCCATTTCGCGTGCAGGAGGGTCAGAATCCAATAGCATCTGCAGTCCTTTTTCAGCCTTTGAATCAGATTTTTGCTCAGGTCCCTCAATTTCAGCCAAAAAATACCTGAAATTATAGAAAAACACACAAACTTATAGTAAATTCCAGAAATATGAATTTTGCATAAAAACTAATAAAAATATAATAAAATGTAACTAAAACATACTAAAAACTGTGTAAAAACAATGCCAAAAAGCGTATAAATTATCCGCTCATCACAACACCAAACATAAACTGTTGCTTGTCCCCAAGCAACTAAAAATAAATAGGATAAAAAGAAGAGAATATATAATAAATTCCAAAATATCAATGAAGCTTAGTTCTAGTTAGATAAGCGGGACTAGTAGTTTTTTGCTTCTGAATAGTTTCGGCATCTCACTTTATCCTTTGAAGTTCAGAATGATTGGTATCTATAGGAACTCAGAATTTAGATAGTGTTATTGATCCTCCTAGTTTTAGTATGTTGATTCTTGAACACAGCTACTTTATGAGTCTTAGCCGTGGCCCTAAGCACTTTGTTTTCCAGTATTACCACCGGATACATAAATGCCACAGACACATAACAGGGTAAACTTTTTCAGATTGTGACTCAGCTTTGCTAAAGTCCCCAGTTAGAGGTGTCCAGAGTTCTTAAGCACACTCTTTTGCTTTGGATCACGACTTTAACCACTCAGTCTCAAACTTTTCACTTGGACCTGCATGCCACAAGCACATGGTTAGGGACAGCTTGATTCAGCCGCTTAGGCCATGATTTTATTCCTTTAGGCCCTCCTATCCATTAATGCTCAAAGCCTTGGATCCTTCTTTTTCCCGTTGCCTTTTGATTTAAAGGGCTATTGGCTTTTTCTGCTTGCTTTTTCTTTTTCTTTTCTTTTTTGCCCTTTTTTTTAAAGCTTTGTTCTTCACTGCTTTTTCTTGCTTCAAGAATCAATTTTATGATTTTTCAGATAATCAATAACATTTCTCTTTTTTCATCATTCTTTCAAGAGCCAACAATTTTAACATTCATAAACTTCACTATCAAAAATATGCACTGTTCAAGCATTCATTCAGAAAACAGAAAGTATCGTCACCACATCAAAATAATTAAACTAATTTCAAGGATGAATTCGAAATTCATGTACTTCTTGTTCTTTTGTATTTAGAGCATTTTTCATTTAAGAAAGGTGAAGGATTCATAGGACATTCATAGCTTTAAGACAAAGACACTAGCACTAATGATCATGTAATGAAGACACAAACATAGATAAAACATCAAGCATAGAAATCGAAAAATAGAAAAATAAGAACAAAGAAATTAAAGAACGGGTCCACCTTAGTGATGGCGGCTAGTTCTCCTTCTTGAAGATCCTATGGAGTGCTTGAGTTTCTCAATATCTCTTCCTTGCCTTTGTTGCTCTTCCCTTTCCTCTTTCTAGAGGTTTCTCCAGCCTTAGGTGCCATAAATAGTTATAGAAAAATGAAAAGCAACGGTTTTTACCACACCAAACTTAGAAGGTTTGCTCGTCCTCGAGTAAAAGAAGAAAGAAGGATGGAGAAGAAGAAGAAATGGAGAAGATGGAGGGGGTGAGTGGTTCGGCCAAAGGGGAGAAGAAGTGGTTGTGATATGTAAATTTGAAGGATGGATGAGAGGTTTATATGGGAGTGGAAGAGAGGGAAGGGTTGGGTTTGGGAGGAAAGAGTGGGTTGAGGTAGGTGGGGATCCTGTAGGGTCCACAGATCCTGAGGTGTCAAGGATTTTTTATCCCTGCACCATTCTAGCGAGTAAACACCCCTTTGAGTGCCAATCCTGGCATTAAATGCCAGGTTGCTGCCCATTTCTGGTATTTAACACCAGCTTTTCTTCCCTTTCTGGCGTTTAACGCCAGCTTGGTGCCTTTTACTGGCGTTAAACGCCAGTAAGCCCATCCTCCAAGGTGTGCTATTTTTAATGCTATTTTTTATTTTGCTTTAATTTTGTAGTTGTTTTTGTGACTCCACATGATCATCAACCTAAAGAAAACATAAAATAACATTAGAAATTGAAATGAGAAAGTAATTAACATAGATAAATAAGATTGGGTTGCCTCTCAATAAGCACTTCTTTACTGTCAATAGCTTGACATTACTGAGCTTTATAGTTTGCAATGTCTGCAAACCACGGAGCTTCCTGAATGGCAAACAATTGCTCATCCAGGAAGGTTTCAGAGATCTCAGTAGGAGGGCGGGATGCTCCGGCTACTGGGTCTATCCGGGACAGTGATAAGCTACTTAGTTCTCTGTCCCTTTTCTGTCTCTTATTTCTATATCAAGCTCTTGTAGAAGCAACACCCATCTTATGAGCCTGGGTTTTGAATCCTGCTTTATGAGTAGATATTTAAGAGCAGCATGGTCAGTGTACACAATCACTTTTGATTCTACTAAATAGGATCTGAACTTGTCAATGGCAAAAACCACTGCAAGTAACTCCTTTTTTGTGGTTATGTAATTCTTCCGTGCGTCATTTAAAACACGGCTAGCATAATAAATGACATGCAGAAGCTTGTCATGTCTCTGTCCTAATACTGCACCAACAGAATGGTCACTGGCATCACACATTAGTTCAAATGGTAAAGTCCATTCTGGTGCAGAAATGACTGGTGTTGTGACCAGCTTAGCTTTCAGGGTCTCAAAGGCCTGCAGACACTCTTTGTCAAGGACAAATGGTGTATCAGCAGTGAGCAGATTGCTTAGAGGTTTTGCAATTTTCGAAAAATCCTTTATAAACCTCCTATAGAATCCTGCATGCCCCAGAAAACTTCTGATTGCTTTAACATTGGCAGGTGGTGGTAATTTTTCAATTACCTCTACTTTAGCTTGATCCACCTCTATCCCCTTGTTTGAAATTTTGTGCCCAAGAACAATTCCTTCAGTCACCATAAAGTGACATTTCTCCCAGTTTAATACCAGGTTAGTCTCTTGGCACCTTTTTAGAACAAGTGCTAGATGGTCAAGACAGGAGCTGAATGAGTCTCCAAATACTGAGAAGTCATCCATGAAGACTTTCAGAAATTTCTTCACCATATCAGAGAAGATAGAGAGCATGCACCTCTGAAAGGTTGCAGGTGCATTGCACAGACCAAATGGCATCCTTCTGTAGGCAAATACTCCAGACGGACATTTGAATGTTGTTTTCTCTTAGTCCTGAGGATCTACTGCATTTTGGTTGTAGCCTGAATAGCCCTCTAAAAAGCAGTAGTAATCATGACCTGGTAGTCTCTCTAGCATCTGGTCTATGAATGGTAAAGAAAAATGGTCCTTTCTGGTGATTGTATTGAGCCTTCTGTAGTCAATACACATGTGTCACCTTGTAATTGTTCTTGTAGGAACTAGTTCATTCTTTTCATTATGAATCACTGTCATGCCTCCCTTCCTGGGGACAACTTGGACAGGGCTTACCCAGGGGCTATCAGAAATAGGATAAATAATCCCAGCCTCTAGTAACTTAGTGACCTCTTTCTGCACCACCTCCTTCATGGTTGGATTCAGCCGCCTCTGTGGTTGAACCACTGGCTTAGCATTATCCTCCAATAGGATCTTATGCATGCATCTGGCTGGGCCAATGCCCTTAAGATCACTTATGGACCACCCAAGGGATGTCTTGTGTGTCCTTAGCACCTGAATTAGTGCTTTCTCTTCCTGTGGCTCTAAAGCAGAGCTTATGATTACAGAAAAAATGTCACCTTCTCCCAGAAATGCATATTGTAGGGATGGTGGTAGTGGTTTGAGCTCGGGTTTAGGAGGTTTCTCCTCTTCATGAGGAGTTTTCAGAGGTTCTTTTATTTCCTCTGGTTCCTCCAGATCAGGCTGAACATCTTTAAAGATGTCCTCTAGCTCTGATTCGAGACTCTCATCCATATTGACCTCTTCCACCAGAGAGTCAATAATATCAACGCTCATGCAGCCGTTTGGGGTGTCTAGATGCTGCATAGTTTTGACAACATTCAACTTAAACTCATCCTCATTGACTCTTAGGGTCACGTCTCCTTTTCGGACATCAATAAGGGTTCGTCCAGTTGCTAGAAAAGGTCTTCATAGAATGAGAGTTGAACTCTTGTGCTACTCCAATTCTAGCACCACAAAGTCAGTAGGAAAGGCAAATGGCCCAACCTTGACAATCACGTCCTTAATTACGCCTGATGGAATTTTAGTGGAGCCATCAGCAAGTTGGAGGCATATCCGGATTGGTTTGACTTCTTCAGTCAAACCAAGCTTTCTGATAGTGGATGCAGGTATCAGGTTGATACTTGCCCCAAGGTCACATAGAGCTATCTTGGTACAAGAATCCCCTAATGTGTATGGTATCATAAAGCTTCCGGGATCTTTAAGCTTCTCTGGTAAGCTTTTCAGAATGACTGCACTGCATTCTTCAGTGAGGAAAACTTTTTCAGTTTCTCTCCAATCCTTCTTATGACTTAAGATCTCTTTCATGAATTTAGCATAAGAGGGTATTTGCTCAAGTGCCTCTGCAAATGGGATCTTTATTTCAAGAGTCCTGAGATAATCTATAAAGCGGGCAAATTGTTTATCCTGTTCCGCTTGGCGGAGTTTTTACGGATAAGGCATCTTGGCTTTATATTCTTCAACCTTAGTTGCTGCAGGTTTATTTCCTACAGAGGTGGTTGGAGAAGCCTGCTTAAGGGGGTTGTTATTAGCACTTGCAGGTGTCTGACCCCTCATTGGCGTTTGAATGCCAGGATTGGGGGCTGGATAGGCGTTTAACGCCAATTTTCTACCCTTTTCTGGCGTTTGGACACCAGACTTAGGCATCCACTGGGTGTTTAACGCCAAATTTGCACCCTTTTCTGACATTTGAATGCCAGAATCATTCCTCTCTGTGCTCTTACAGTCGTCAGAGGGATTTTAAGCAGTGGCTTGGTCATCCTCTGTCAGTTGTCCCTTTCTTAGCTTCCTGCTGCTTTGAGTTGAGGTATTCAATGTCTTTTCACTCCTCAAATGAATAGCTTGACACTCTTCTGTTATTTGTTTAGATAATTGCTATCTTGTCTGATCCAATTGTGCTTCCATATTCTTATTAAAATTTTGAGTGTCTTGTAGCATCTCTTTAAATTCTGCTAACTGTTTTGTTAGAGAAAGTAATTGCTGATTGAGTTCAACAATTCGTTCTGAGGGACTAGGTTCAGTGGATACTGCCTTAGCTTCTTCTTTCATGGAGGACTCACTATTTAAGTACAAATGCTGATTTCTAGCAACTGTATCTATGAGCTCTTGAGCCTCTTCAATCGTCTTTCTCATGTGTATAGATCCACCAGCTGAGTGGTCTAGAGATATCTGAGCTTTTTCTGTAAGCCCATAGTAGAAGATGTCTAATTGCACCCACTCTGAAAATATTTCAGAGGGGCATTTCCTTAGCATCTCTCTGTACCTCTCCCAGGCTTCACAAAGAGATTCATAATCTCCTTGTTTGAAGCCTTGGATGTCCAGCCTTAGCTGTGTCATCCTTTTAGAAGGGAAATATTGAATCAGAAATTTTTCTGACAGTTGCTTCTATGTTCTTATGCTTGCTGTGGGTTAGTTATTTAACCACCTCTTAGCTTGATCTATCACAGCAAATGGAAACAGTAATAGTCTGTAGACATTCTGGTCTACTTTCTTATCACGTACTGTATCAGCAATTTGTAAGAATTGTGCCAGAAACTCAGTAGGTTCTTCCTATGGAAGATCGAAATATTGTCAATTTTACTGCACCATGATAATGAGCTGAGGGTTTAGCCCAAAATTACTAGCTTTAATGGGGGGTATGTAGATACTACCCCTATATGAAGCAGTAGTGGGATTAGCATATGACCCCAAAGTCCTTCTAGATTGTTCATTTCCACTTAGATCCATGATGGAGAAAGGGATATGATGTTGATTGTAAACAAAGAATTTTTATTTATTTTATTTAATTAAGGAAAACCGAATTAAAAAGAAAATAAGATAAAATAAAAAAAGTAAAATAATTAGAAAATAGAATATAGATTTCAACAATTAAAAGAAAAGAAAAATAAAAAAATAAAAAAATTTGAATGTCGAAATGACTAATTAATTAAAAAGATTTAAAAAATTTTGGATATGATTGTCGAAAAATAGAGAGAAAAAGTGGTTAGGAAGTTTTGAAAAAGATATATCTTAAAATTAAAGATATTTGTAAAAAAATAAATAAAAGAAAAGATTTGAAAAAGATATAATTTTTGAAAATTGAGATTAGAATAGATAAGATAAGAATTTGAAAAAGATATGATTTTTGAAAAAGATTTGAATTTTGAAATTTCAAAACTAAGATAAGATAAAATAAAAGGTTTTAAAATAAAAAATCTGAATTTTTAAAGGGAAAATTCAAAAATTTAGTTAAAATAAAGAGAAAAGATATTCTTGAATTTAATGAGGAAAGAGAAAAACAATAAAATGACACCAAACTTAAAATTTTTAGATCAAAACAAAGAAAACAAACAAGAAAACTTTGAATGTCAAGATGAAGACCAAGAACACTTTGAAGATCAAGATGAACACCAAGAACAAATTTTGAAAAATTTTTAAGAAAATAAAAACACAAAGGACACCAAACTTAAAAATTTGACACAAAATTTAATCAAAGAAAAATTATTTTTGAAAAGAAGATACCAAAAACATAAACCAATGCTCTAACCAACTAAGTTATGAAAGAAAAAGTATTTTCTTGAAAAATCTTTTTGAACTTTTCGAAAATCACAAGAAAAACAAGGAAAGACACAAAACAAGAAAAACTAAAGATTAAACAAGATAAGCAAGAACAACTTGAAGATCAAGAAAGAACAATGAACACAAATTCGAAAATATGAAGAACAAATGAGAACATGCAATTGACACCAAACTTAAAACATAAAACTAAACTCAAAGAAAAAATAATAATTAATAAAGAAAAATAAAATTTTTGAAAAGAAAATAAAAGACTCAAATTTGATAACTATATGACAACAAAAAGATAAATTATTCCTAATCTAAGCAACAAGATGAACCGTCAGTTGTCCAAACTCGAACAATCCCCGGCAATGGCGCCAAAAACTTGGTACACTGGATTGTGATTCGCACTTTTCACAACTCTGGTGCCACTAACCAGCAAGTGCACTGGGTCGTCCAAGTAATACCTTACGTGAGTAAGAGTCGATCCCACAGAGATTGCCGGCATGAAGCAAGCTATGGTTATCTTGTAACTCTTAGTCAGGAGATTAATGATCAAAATGATTTTTGTTTATGAAGAATAAATAACATGAAATAAAAAGTACTTGTGATTCAATAATGAGGAACAGGTTGAGGTTTTGGAGATGCTTTGTCTTCTGAATCTCTGCTTTCCTACTGTTGTCTTCTTCACGCACGCAAGGCTCCTTCCATGGCAAGCTGTATGTTGGTGGATCACCGTTGTCAATTGCTACCATCCGTCCTCTCAGTGAAAATGGTCCAACTACGGGATCCGTAGGGCTAATCATCTATCGGTTCTCACTCATACTGGAATAGGATCCATTGATCCTTTTGCACACCGTCACTGCGCCCGGCATTTGTGAGTTTGAAGCTCGTCATAGTCACCCCTTCCCAGATCCTACTCGGAATACCACAGACAAGGTTTAGACTTTTCAGATCTCGAGTGCTGCCAATTGATTCTAGCTTATACCACGAAGACTCTGGTTCCATGGATTTGAACGCTCTGTTTTCAGGAGAGGCAATCAAACTCGTGAACCAGGAACCCGAGAGATACACACTCAATCTAAGGTAGAACAGAAGTGGTTGTCAAGCACGCGTTCATAAGTTGAGAATGGTGATGAGTGTCACGGATCATCACATTCATCATGTTGAAGTGCGAACGAATATCTTAGAATAGAAACAAGCGTGATTGAATAGAAAACAGAAGTAATTGCATTAATCCATCGAGACACAGCAGAGCTCCTCACCCCAACCAAGGGGTTTAGAGACTCATGCTGTAGAAGATACAAACTCAGATGTAAAATGTCATGAGGTACAAAATGAATCTCTAAAAGTAGTTTTTATACTAAACTAGTAACCTAGGTTTACAGAGAATGGGTAAACTAAGATAGATAGTGCAGAAATCCACTTCCAGGGCCCACTTGGTGTGTGTTCGAGTTGAGCATTGAAGCTTTCATGTGTAGAGGCTATTCCTGGCGTTTAACTACATCTTTTGTGCCAGTTTGGGTGTTTAACTCTAGCTTTTATGCCAGTTCTGGTGTTTAACGCTAGAATAAAGTAGAAAGTTGGAGTTAAACGCCAGTTTGCGTTTTCAAATCGTGGGCAAAGTATGAACTATTATATATTTCTGGAAAGTCCAAGATGTCTACTTTCCAACGCAATTGAGAGCATGCAAATTGGGCTTCTGTAGCTCCAAAAAAATCCATTTCGCGTGCAGAAGGGTCAGAATCCAACAGCATCTGCAGTCTTTTTTCAGCCTCTGAATCAGATTTTTGCTCAGGTCCCTCAATTTCAGCCAGAAAATATTTAAAATTACAGAAAAACATACAAACTCATAGTAAAGTCCATAAATATGAATTTTGCATAAAAACTAATAAAAATATAATAAAAAGTAACTAAAACATACTAAAAGATGTGTAAAAACAATGCCAAAAAGCGTATAAATTATCCGCTCATCACTTCACATTCTATCAAGGTTGGCTTTTTAACCGTTTCTGAGTGATGCGTTTTTGCTTTTAATTTACTTTTTGCTATTTTGACAATGATTCTTTGTTTGTTTGGCGACTTTTCGTCTTCTCTTACATGTTGAAAATCAAATTTGAAAATTTGTTTCATTTAGTTTTTGTTGCTATTGTGAATCTGAGTGTGGGGTTTTACTTTGTTGTTACCCCCAAAAAGTGGTGTTCTTTTCTTGTGAGGACAACACCATTTTTTATTTTTGCAATGTAGTTTGTTTTCTTGATTCACAAAAGAGGTTGAAAACTATGTCCATCTTCTACCTTGTTGAATAGGGTCCAACTTCTTTTGGACTTGGTTGTTTGTGTTGATGTGTCTTTATTTTCGACTTGTTGTGATGATTTCTTTTTATTATATTTCTAGGTATAGCTTTTATGTCTCGTTCTGTAATTCTCAACATGTCATCTAGAGTCTTGTCCAACCTAACTTGAGTAAATATATGCGTTCTTTCTGTCATTCCTATTATCGATAATGAATATGCAGAGACCTTTCGTAGGCATCATAGGTTGTGTATAGGTCAGGAGGATGAAAATAAATATGAAATCATACTTTCCGATCTAGAAGAGAGGGTTTGTTTTCCCCGACTTGATATGTCGGAACACCATTTTATATACATGTATGAATGCTTTTTCACAAGGTTGGGGTTAGCGTTCCCTTTTCCAACTTTAAAAATGAGATCCTTAAGCTCTGTAAAGTTGCCACTTTCCAACTTCACCCCAACTCTTGGGATTTTCTGAAAATTTATCAACTCCTCTGCCGTGAACTCGACGTCCTTCCTTCTTCTAAAATTTTCTTTTATCTTTTTATACTTACCAAACTCTTTAGTTATAAGAAGCAGGGCTGGGTCTTTTTCTAAGATGTTCAAGGGAGGAAGGACTTTGCCATTTTTATGATTATTTCCATGATATGTCGGAACACCATTTTATATACATGTATGAATGCTTTTTCACAAGGTTGGGGTTAGCGTTCCCTTTTCCAACTTTAAAAATGAGATCCTTAAGCTCTGTAAAGTTTCCACTTCCCAACTTCACCCCAACTCTTGGGGTTTTCTGAAAATTTATCAACTCCTCTGCCGTGAATTCGACGTCCTTCCTTCTTCTAAAATTTTCTTTTATCTTTTTATACTTACCAAACTCTTTAGTTATAAGAAGCAGGGCTGGGTCTTTTTCTAAGATGTTCAAGGGAGGAAGGACTTTGCCATTTTTATGATTATTTCCATGATTTCAAAAATTACTTCTTCAAAATTTGATTTACTGAGGGTGTCCGACCTTTCTTCCTCGATGAGAGGGATGAGCACCTTTTTTATCTTGTATTAGGAGGAGAACCCTATAGTTGTTAAATATAGTTTGGATGACTTGGATGAGGTTGAGGAACGTGTAACTGCCTTATTCCAGAAGTGTTGGGGCCGACATCCTAATCTAGACACCAAGAAATTTTTAGGAAATCCAAGCCAAATTCAGTCTGAGCTAGGTAGCATTCTTTTCATTTTGTAGATATATTCGTTTTTGTTGGTAACCCATGACCTCATGCATTCCAACTTTTTTGATCTAGCGGAAAAGATAACTGGCAAGTCAGCCACCCTGAAAACTCTTCATACAGCAAAAAAAGACCATTGTTGTTCGAAATATACAATTGAAAGAGGTCGGCAAAACGAGCAACCTCCCTTCTCCTTCCAAGTCGGATTCAGGTGATGATTGGATTTTTGACGGCATAGAATTTCACAAATGAAATCTCGTTGTAAAGTATAGTCTCTAAACCAACAATAATCTCTTCATACAAAAGTTTTGTTTGTCATAAGTACAAACCCCTAAAATCTATAAATCGAAGTATTTAAACCTCGGGTTGTCTCTTAAAGGACTTGCAGGGTAGTGTTCTTATTATTGGTTGTTTATTTTGGGGTTTTAGATGAGAAATATGAAAAGTAAATGGAAATGAAATTTTATTAACAAAATGGTCTTGGCAAGGTTTGGTTGTCAAGGGTCTTCATCATTATCACTAGCCACAAGTATGGTAGTTGCAAGGATTAATCCCACTTAGTTATCCTTAAGTCAATTAACAAAGGAAAGTCAAGTGAGTTATATTAATCCTAGTCCATAAATCCTTGCTTTTCACTAATTGGATTAATGAAGGCTAAAGTCAATGGCTATCAACTATCAATCAATTGGACACTAGTAATTCAAGAAATCCTAAGTTACCTTCTCAAGCCAAGAACATAAAATTCTATTCTAACATTCTTCCAAGCATTTAATCAAACACTTGGAAGGTACAAAAGAAAAGTATAGTAAATCACAACAAGAATGAATTCTAACAACAATTGAATGCAAAGAATTAACAACAACAATAAAAGAAATCACAATTATCATGAATTACCTCAAATTGCATTATTGAAAGAGAACAAAGGAACAACAATCTATCCAAAACAAAATAAGGAATTACAATTATTAAAGCACATAACTAGAAAGAGGAAGAGGAGGAGAGTAAGAATTGATAAAGGAGAAGTGAATCAAAGCATGAATTAAATCTAGATCTAAGAAGAGAGACTAACCTAAACCTAATCCTAATTCTAGAGAGAAGTGAGAGCTTCTCTCTCTAAAACTAACTCTCAACTAAAAATAAAACTAACTCTCTTTCTTCCCTTTCATTCCTTAGCTCTTATATGCAGTTTGGCGCCAAAGTTGGTTGCAGAAACCCTCCAAAATCGCCAGGCACGTGTTGCTTTAATGAAGTCATGTGCGAACTGCGATGCGTGCGTGCACGATACGCGTGCGCGTCCCTGGCCGATTCTGCAATGTGCGTGCGAGCACCTTGTGCGCGTGTGCGTGCTTGGCTGATTTCACTTCTTTGACTTTTTATGCTTCTCTCCACTTGTATGCTTCCTTCCTTGCTCCTTTGATCCATGCCTAGCCTATTTCAATCCTGGAATTACTAGCAAACACATCAAGGCATCTTATGAAATCAAGGAGGAATTAGAATTCATCAAAATGAGGCTTAAAAAGCATGTTTTTACACTTAAGCACAAATACAGGAGAGATTACAAAACCATGCTAATTCATAGGCTAAATGCGAGAAAAGGTCATCAAAATACTCTAAATTCAATACAAGATAAATCCTAAAAATGGGGTTTATCAGGCTTCGGTTAAGGTTATTCCTAACCCATCTCCTCCTCCTGTTGGCTTTGGTAATCAAACAGCTCGCCTCTCGCTTCCCTTTCCTGAGCCAAAGCCTAAAAAATGTAAGACATCCGAATCAGTAGGTATCTACGAACAACGCTTTGATGTGGTGGTGTTTTGAGAAGTATGTCTTCTGGTGGACGAAATTGTGATCATTGATATTGGCTCTTTGGTATATACACAAAAACTATTGTGGCACTGGTTGAATTCACAACTCCGTTCAACTAACCAGCAAGTGTACTGGGTCGTCCAAGTAATAAACCTTACGTGAGTAAGGGTCGATCCCACAGAGATTGTTGGTATGAAGCAAGCTATGGTCACCTTGCAAATCTCAGTCAGGCGAATTCAAGGATAATTGGATTATTAGTTTAAATTTGATTAATGGAATAAAATAGAAAATAAAAGGGATAGAAGACTTATGCAGATTCATTGGTGGGAATTTCAGATAAGCGAATGGAGATGCTGTATGGCTTAAGGACGACTGCTCTCCTACTGCTTTTACTCAATCTTTCTTACTCCTTTCCATGGCAAGCTTTGTATAGGGGTTCACCATCAGCGGTGGCTACTTTCAATCCTCTCGGGAAAATGATCCTATGCGGCTGTCACTCGCACGGCTAATCGTCTGGAGGCATCACCCATGGTTGATGGCTACATCCCATCCTCGCAGTGAAAACTAATGCTCACGCACTCTGTCACAGTACGGCTAATCACTGGTTGGTTCCTGTGCCTACTGGAATAGAATCCCTTGATTCTTTTGCGTCTGTCACTAACGCCCAGATCTTGCAAGTTTGAAGCACGTCACAGTCATTCATTACCGGAATCCTACTCAGAATACCACAGACAAGGTTAGACTTTCCGGATTCCCAGGATCCTACTCGGAATACCACAGATAAGGTGAGACTTTCCGGATCCTCATAAATGCCGCCATCTATCTAGCTTATACCACGAAGATTCTGTTGGGGAATCTAAGAGATACGCATTCAAGCTCTGTTGCATGTAGAACGGAAGTGGTTGTCAATCACGCGCATTCATAAGTGAGAATGATAATGAGGGTTACTTATCATCACATTCATCATGTTCTTGGGTACGAATGAATATCTTAGAATAAGAATAAGAGAGATTTGAATAAAAGATAATAGAATTGCATTAATACTTGAGGTACAGCAGAGCTCCACACCCTTAATCTATGGTGTGCAGAAACTCCACCGTTGAAAATACATAAGTAAAAGAGGTTCAGGCATGGCCGAATGGCCAGCCCTCTCCATGATCAAGTGACCGAATATTCAAGAGATTAAACTGTCAAAAGATGTCTAATACAATAGATAAATATCCTATATATACTAGACTAGCTCCTAGGGTTTACATGAGTAAGTAATTGATGCATAAATTCACTTCCAGGGCCAACTTGGTGTATGCTTGGGCTGAGCTTGATCAATCCACGAGCTAAGGCTTCTCTTGAAGTTGAACTTCGAGTTATGACGTGTTTTGGGCGTTCAACTCCGGATCATGACGTTTTTCTGGCGTTTAACTCCAGACAGCAGCATGAACTTGGCGTTCAACGCCAAGTTACGTCGTCAATCTCCGAATAAAGTATGGACTATTATATATTGCTGGAAAGCCCTGGATGTCTACTTTCCAACGCCGTTGAGAGTGCGCCAATTGGAGTTCTGTAGCTCCAGAAAATCCATTTCGAGTGCAGGGAGGTCAGATTCCAACAGCATCAGCAGTCCTTTTGTCAGCCTTCTTCAGAGTTTTGCTCAAATCCCTCAATTTCAGCCAGAATTTACCTGAAATCATAGAAAAACACACAAACTCATAGTAAAGTCCAGAAATGTGAATTTAACATAAAAACTAATGAAAACATCCCTAAAAGTAGCTTGAACTTACTAAAAACTATATAAAAATAATGCCAAAAAGCGTATAAATTATCCGCTCATCACAACACCAAACTTAAATTGTTGCTTGTCCCCAAGCAACTGAAAATCAAATAGGATAAAAGAAGAGAATATACTATAAATTCCAGAATATCAATGAATATTAATTTAATTAGATGAGCGGGACTTGTAGCTTTTTGCTTCTGAACAGTTTTGGTATCTCACTTTTTCCTTTGTAGTTCAGAGTGATTGGCGTCTCTGGGAACTCAGAATTTCAGATAGTGTTATTGACTTTCCTAGTTAAGCATGTTTGATTCTTGAACACATCTACTTATGAGTCTTGGCTGTGGCCCTAAGCACTTTGTTTTCCAGTATTACCACCGGATACACAAATGCCACAGACACATGACTGGGTGAACCTTTTCAGATTGTGACTCAGCTTTGCTAGAGTCCCCAGTTAGTGGTGTCCAGAGCTCTTAAGCACACTCTTTTTTGCTTTGGATCACGACTTTAACCACTCAGTCTCAAGCTTTTCACTTGGACCTTCATGACACAAGCACATGGTTAGGGACAGCTTGATTTAGCCGCTTAGGCCTGGATTTAATTTCCTTGGGCCCTCCTATCCATTGATGCTCAAAGCCTTGGATCCTTTTTACCCTTGCCTTTTAGTTTTAAGGGCTATTGGCTTTTTCTACTGCTCCTTCTTTTTCTTTCTCAATTTTTTGCCATTTTTTTTTCGCACAAGCTTTTGCTTTTCACTGCTTTTTCTTGCTTCAAGAATCAATTTCATGATTTTTTTTTCAGATCATCAATAACATTTCTCTTTGTTCATCATTCTTTCAAGAACCAACAATTTTAACACTCATAAACAACAATATCAAAAGACATATGCACTGTTCAATCATTCATTCAGAAAACAAAAAGTATTGTCACCACATCAATATAATTAAATTAAATTCAATAATAATTTCGAAATTTATGTACTTCTTGTTCTTTTGAATTAAAACATTTTTCATTTAAGAGAGGTGAAAGACTAATGGATTTTATTCATAGCTTTAAGGCATGGTTACATACTAATGATCATGAAATAAAGACACAAAACATAGATAAACACAATAATTAAAAACCGAAAACAGAAAGAAATAAAGAACAAGGAATGAATCCACCTCTAGTGGCGTCCTTCTTCTTGAAGGACCAACAATGTCCTTAAGCTCTTCTATGTCCCTTCCTTGCCTTTGTTTCTCCTCCCTCGTTGCTCTTTGATCTTCTCTTATTTCTTGGAGAATGATGGAGTGCTCATGATGTTCCACCCTTAATTGTTCAACATTATGGCTCAAATCTTCTAAAGAGGTATTGAGTTGCTCCCAATAGTTGTTGGGAGGAAAGTGCATTCCTTGAGGCATTTGTTGATGATGAACTTCCTCATGTTCTTCTTGAGGGCCGTGAGGAACTTCTCTTGTTTGCTCCATCCTTTTCTTGGTGATGGGCTTGTCTTCTTCAATGGAGACATCTCCATCTATGATAACTCCAGCTGAGTAACATAGATGGCAAATAAGGTGAGGGAAGGCTAGCCGTGCCATGGGTGAGGACTTGTCGGCTATTTTGTAGAGTTCATTGGAGATGACCTCATGAACCTCTACTTCCTCTCCAATCATGATGCTATGGATCATGATGGCCCGATCCACAGTAACTTCAGATCGGTTGCTAGTAGGAATGATGGATCTTTGGATGAATTCCAACCATCCTCTAGCCACAGGCTTGAGATCCAGTCTTCTTAGTTGGACTGGCTTGCCTTTGGAATCTATTCTCCACTGAGCTCCTTCCACACATATGTCCATAAGGACTTAGTCCAACCTTTGATTAAAGTTGACCCTTCTTGTGTAGGGGCGTTCATCACCTTGCATCATGGGTAAGTGAAACGCCAACCTCACATTTTCCGGACTAAAATCTAAGTATTTCCCCCGAACCATTGTGAGATAGTTCTTTGGATTCGGGTTCATACTTTGATCATGGTTCCTAGTGATCCATGCATTGGCATAGAACTCTTGAACCATCAATATTCCGACTTGTTGCATGGGGTTGGTTATGACTTCCCACCCTCTTCTTTGAATTTCATGTTGGATATCCGGATACTCATTCTTTTTGAGCTTGAAAGGGACCTCGGGGATCACCTTCTTCTTTGCCACAACATCATAGAAGTGGTCTTGATGGCTCTTGGAGATGAATCTCTCCTTCTCCCATGACTCGGAGGTGGAAGCTTTTGTCTTCCCCTTTCCTTTTCTTGAGGATACTCCGGCCTTAGGTGCCATTGATGGTGATGGAAAAACAAAAAGCTTATGCTTTTACCACACCAAACTTAAAATTTTGCTCGCCCTCGAGCAAGAAAGAAAAGAAAAGTAGAAGAAGAAGAAGAAATAGGGAAGAGAGGGAGAAGAGTTGGTTCGGCTATGTGGGAGAATGTGGGTTTGTGATGTGTGAAAATGAAGAAGAGTGGAAGGCTATTTATAGGGAGAGGGAAGGGTATAGGTTCGGCCAATTTGGGTGGGAATGGGTGGAAAAATGAATTTGAATTTTATGGAGGTAGGTGGGGTTTATGGGGAAGAGGGGGTTGATGTGAATGGTGAATGGGGTAATTGGGAAGAGGAATTGAGGTGATTGGTGAAGGTTTTTGGGAAGTGTGATATGGGAAAGATTGAAATGAGGTTTGGATTAGTGGAGTGTGATTAGGATTAAAAGAAAAGGTAGGAATATGGTAGGTGGGGATCCTGTGGGGTCCACAGATCCTGAGGTGAAAAGAAATACCATTCCTTCACCATATAGGCATGTAAAATGCCTTCATGCATCATTCTGGCGTTCAAACGCCCCTTGGTGCACGTTCTGGGCGTTCAACGCCCATGTAATGCATGTTTCTGGCGTTGAACGCCAGTTTCATGCTTGTTTCTGGCGTTCAGCGCCAGTTTGTCCTCTCTGTGCACCTTCCTGGCGTTTAACGCTAGGTTGTTGCTTGTTTCTGGCGTTCAGCGCCAGAATGGTGCTCTGTTCTGGCGTTGAACGCCAGCCAGATGCATCTTACTGGCGTTGAACGCCAGTCTGCGCTGCCTCCAGGGTGAACAATTTTTTTTCTTCTATTTTTGACTCTGTTTTTAATTTTTTTGATTTTTTCGTGACTCCTCATGATCATGTACCTAATAAAACACAAAAATAACAAAGAAACAAAATAAAATAAAATTAGATAAATAAACTTGGGTTGCCTCCCAACAAGCGCTTCTTTAATGTCAATAGCTTGACAGTGGCTCTCATGGAGCCACAAAGTGATCAGGTCAATGTTGTATAGTTGTCCACACCAAACTTAGAGTTTGGATATGGGATCTTAACACCAAACTTAGAGTTTGGTTATGGCTTCACAACACCAAACTTAGAGTTTGACTGTGTGGGTTCTTCTTGACTCTGAATTGAGAGAAGCTCTTCATGCTTACTCTCTTCTGTCACAGAGGGATGGCCATGTGCCTTAAACACAAGGTAGTCCCCATTCAATTGAAGGACTAATTCTCCTCTGTTGACATCTATCACAGTTCCTGCTGTGGCTAGGAAAGGTCTTCCTAGGA
This sequence comes from Arachis hypogaea, assembly GCF_003086295.3. Taxonomy (NCBI): domain Eukaryota; kingdom Viridiplantae; phylum Streptophyta; class Magnoliopsida; order Fabales; family Fabaceae; genus Arachis; species Arachis hypogaea. Next base: position 60,884,305 of record NC_092042.1, on the reverse strand, counting down.
TGATGCATTCATCATCTTCCTTCCTAGTGTCTAGGATTATGAAATCAGCAGGGATGTAAAGGCCTTCAACCTTTACTAACACGTCCTCTACTGTCCCATAAGCTTGTCTCAATGACTTATCTGCCAATTGTAATGAGAACAAGGCAGGTTGTACCTCAATGATCCCTAGCTTCTCCATTACAGAGAGTGGCATAAGATTTATCCCTGACCCCAGATCACATAGAGCTTTTTCAAAGCTCATGGTGCCAATGGTACAAGGTATTAAGAACTTGCCAGGATCCTGTTTCTTTTGAGGTAGAGTTTTCTGAATCCAAGTATCTAGTTCACTAATGAGCAGGGGAGGTTCACTTTCCCAAGTCTCATTACCAAACAACTTGGCATTCAGCTTCATGATAGCTCCTAAGTATTGAGCAATTTGCTCTCCATTCACATCTTCATCCTCTTCAGAGGATGAATAATCTTCAGAGCTCATGAATGGCAGAAGGAGATCTAATGGAATCTCTATGGTCTCTATATGAGCCTCAGATTCCTTTAGATCCTTAATAGGAAACACCTTCTTGCTTGAAGGACGTCCCAGGAGGTCTTCCTTACTAGGATTTTCGTCCTCCTCCTCCCTAGTGCATTCGGCCAATTTGATCAAATCAATGGCCTTGCATTCTCCTTTTGGATTCTCTTCTGTATTGCTTGGGAGAATACTGGGAGGAGTTTCAATGACTTTCTTACTCAGCTGGCCCACTTGTGCCTCCAGATTTCTAATGGAGGATCTTGTTTCATTCATGAAACTGAAAGTGGCCTTTGACAGATCAGAGACTATATTTGCTAAATTAGGAGTGTTTTGTTCAGAATTCTCTGTCTGTTGCTGAGAAGATGATGGATATGGCTTACTATTATTCAGCCTATTGCGTCCACCATTGTTAAAGCCTTGTTGAGGCTTTTGTTGATCCTTCTAGGAGAAATTTGGATGATTTCTCCATGATGGATTATAGGTGTTTCCATAAGGTTCACCCATGTAATTAACCTCTGCCATGGCAGGGTTCTCAGGATCATAAGCTTCTTCAGAAGCTACCTCTCTAGTACTGTTGGATGCATGTTGCAATCCGTTCAGATTTTGAGAGATTATGTTGACCTGTTGAGTCAACATTTTGTTCTGAGCCAATATGGCATTCAGAGCATCAATTTCAAGAACTCCTTTCTTCTGAGGTATCCCACTATTCACGGAATTCCTCTCAGAGGTATACATGAACTGGTTGTTTGCAACCATGTCAATGAGTTCTTGAGCCTCTTCAGGCGTTTTCTTCAGGTGAATAGATCCACCTGCAGAATGGTCCAATGACATTTTCGAAAATTCAGAGAGACCATAATAGAATATATCTAATAGGGTCCATTCTGAAAACATGTCAGATGGACATCTTTTGGTCAGCTGCTTGTATCTTTCCCAAGCTTCATAGAGGGATTCACCATCTTTTTGTTTGAAGGTTTGAACATCTACTCTCAGCTTGCTCAACTTTTGAGGAGGAAAGAATTTATCCAAAAAGGCAATGACCAGCTTGTCCCAGGAGTCCAGGCTATCCTTAGGTTGTGAATCCAACCATATTCTAGCTCTGTCTCTTACAGCAAAAGGGAAAAGCATGAGTCTGTAGACTTCAGGATCAACTCCATTCGTCTTTACAATCTCACAGATCTGTAAGAACTCAGTTAAAAACTGATAAGGATCTTCAGATGGAAGTCCATAAAACTTGCAGTTTTGTTGCATCAATGCAACTAGTTGAGGCTTAAGCTCAAAGTTATTGGCTCCAATGGCAGGAATGGAGATGCTTCTTCCATCAAATTTGGACGTTGGTTTTGTGAAGTCACCAAGCATTCTCCTTGCATTATTATTGTTATTATTTTCGGCTGCCATGTCCTTCTCTTGTTCGAAAATTTCTGAAAGGTTGTTTCCGGATTGTTGTAATTTAGCTTCTCTTAATTTTCTCTTCAGAGTCCTTTCAGGTTCTGGATCAATTTCAACAAGAGTGCCTTTTTCCCTGTTCCTACTCATATGAAAGAGAAGAAAACAAGAAAAGAAAGAGGAATCCTCTATGTCACAGTATAGAGATTCCTTTATGTTAGTAGAAGAAGAAAGGGGTAGAAGAATCCAAATACAAGGGATACAAGAAGTTCGGATTCTTAGATGAAGAGAGGTGAAGAGAAGTGTTAGTAATTAATTAATTAAATAGAAGAAGAGAAGAGAAGGAAGATTTCGAAAATAATTTTTGAAAAAGAGGTTAGTAATTTTCGAAAATCAAAGACAAAATATAATTAAAATTAAAATTTAAAACAAAAAGAATTTTTGAAAAAGAGAGGGAGAATTTTCGAAAATTAGAGAGGGAAAAGTAGTTAGGTGGTTTTTTTTTTAAAAAAAATAAGAAACAAACAAAAAGTTAGTTAGTTGATTGAAAAAGATTTGAAATCAAATTTTGGAAAAGATAAGAGGATAAGAAGTTAGATAAGATATTTTGAAATCAAATTTTGAAAAAGATAAAATTTTTGAAAAAGATAAGATAAAAAATAAAAAGATAAGATAAAAATTTTAATAAAAAGATATTTTGAAAAAGATTTAATTTTTAAAAAGACTCAACTAACAAGAAACTACAAGATAGGATTCTACAACTTAAAGATTGAACCTTTCTTAACAAGAAAGTAACAAACTTCAAATTTTTGAACCAATCACATTAATTGTTAGCTAATTTTCGAAAATTTGATATAAAGATAAGAAAAAGATTTTTGAAAATATTTTGAAAAATAATTTTGAAATTTTTGAAATTTATAAAAAAATGAAAAAGATATGATTTTTGAAAAAGATTTTGAAAAGATAAGATTTTTAAAATTGAAATTTTGACTTGACTTGTAAGAAACAACTAATTTTGAAAAATTTTTGACTAAGTCAACCCAAAATTTCGAAAATTTGGAGGAAAATAAGGAAAAGATACTTTTTTTTTGAATTTTTAATTATGAAAGAGAAAAACAACAAAAATATTCAATGCATGAAATTTTTAGATCAAAATAATGAATGCATGCAAGAATGCTATGAATGTCAAGATGAACACCAAGAACACTTTGAAGATCATGATGAACATCAAGAACATAATTTTGAAAAATTTTTGATGCAAAGAAAACATGCAAGACACCAAACTTAGAAGTCTTTAATGCATGGAAAATATGAATGCAAAAATGTACATGAAAAACAACAACCAACACAAAACAAGAAATCATCAAGATCAAACAAGAAGACTTATCAAGAACAACTTGAAGATCATGAAGAACACTATGAATGCATGAGATTTTCGAAAAAATGCAAGAAAAATTTTAAAAGCATGCAATTGACACCAAACTTAAAAATTAACACAAGACTCAAACAAGAAACACAAAATATTTTTTATTTTTATGATTTTTCTAATTTTTTTGTATTTTTATTGATTTTTTCGAAAAACATGATTAGAAAAACGAAAAAGAAAAGAAAAATTTTGAAAAAGATTTTTGAAAAGAAAATTACCTAATCTGAGCAACAAGATGAACCGTCAGTTGTCCATACTCGAACAATCCCCGGCAACGGCGCCAAAAACTTGGTGGACGAAATTGTGATCATTGATATTGGCTCTTTGGTATATACACAAAAACTATTGTGGCACTGGTTGAATTCACAACTCCGTTCAACTAACCAGCAAGTGTACTGGGTCGTCCAAGTAATAAACCTTACGTGAGTAAGGGTCGATCCCACAGAGATTGTTGGTATGAAGCAAGCTATGGTCACCTTGCAAATCTCAGTTAGGCGAATTCAAGGATAATTGGATTATTAGTTTAAATTTGATTAATGGAATAAAATAGAAAATAAAAGGGATAGAAGACTTATGCAGATTCATTGGTGGGAATTTCAGATAAGCGAATGGAGATGCTGTATGGCTTAAGGACGACTGCTCTCCTACTGCTTCTACTCAATCTTTCTTACTCCTTTCCATGGCAAGCTTTGTATAGGGGTTCACCATCAGCGGTGGCTACTTTCAATCCTCTCGGAAAAATGATCCTATGCGGCTGTCACTCGCACGGCTAATCGTCTGGAGGCATCACCCATGGTTGATGGCTACATCCCATCCTCGCAGTGAAAACTAATGCTCACGCACTCTGTCACAGTACGGCTAATCACTGGTTGGTTCCTGCGCCTACTGGAATAGAATCCCTTGATTCTTTTGCGTCTGTCACTAACGCCCAGCACTTGCAAGTTTGAAGCACGTCACAGTCATTCATTACCTGAATCCTACTCGGAATACCACAGACAAGGTTAGACTTTCCGGATTCCCAGGATCCTACTCGGAATACCACAGACAAGGTGAGACTTTCTGGATCCTCATAAATGCCGCCATCTATCTAGCTTATACCACGAAGATTCTGTTGGGGAATCTAAGAGATACGCATTCAAGCTCTGTTGCATGTAGAACGGAAGTGGTTGTCAATCACGCGCGTTCATAAGTGAGAATGATAATGAGGGTTACTTATCATCACATTCATCATGTTCTTGGGTACGAATGAATATCTTAGAATAAGAATAAGAGAGATTTGAATAAAAGATAATAGAATTGCATTAATACTTGAGGTACAGCAGAGCTCCACACCCTTAATCTATGGTGTGCAGAAACTCCACCGTTGAAAATACATAAGTAAAAGAGGTTCAGGCATGGCTGAATGGCCAGCCCTCTCCATGATCAAGTGACCGAATATTCAAGAGATTAAACTGTCAAAAGATGTCTAATACAATAGATAAATATCCTATATATACTAGACTAGCTCCTAGGGTTTACATGAGTAAGTAATTGATGCATAAATTCACTTCCGGGGCCCACTTGGTGTATGCTTGGGCTGAGCTTGATCAATCCACGAGCTAAGGCTTCTCTTGAAGTTGAACTTCGAGTTATGACGTGTTTTGGGCGTTCAACTCCGGATCATGACGTTTTTCTGGCGTTTAACTCCAGACAGCAGCATGAACTTGGCGTTCAACGCCAAGTTACGTCGTCAATCTCCGAATAAAGTATGGACTATTATATATTGCTGGAAAGCCCTGGATGTCTACTTTCCAACTCCGTTGAGAGCGCTCCAATTGGAGTTCTGTAGCTCCAGAAAATCCATTTCGAGTGCAGGGAGATCAGATTCCAACAGCATCAGCAGTCCTTTTGTCAGCCTTCTTCAGAGTTTTGCTCAAATTCCTCAATTTCAGCCAGAATTTACCTGAAATCACAGAAAAACACACAAACTCATAGTAAAGTCCAGAAATGTGAATTTAACATAAAAACTAATGAAAACATCCCTAAACGTAGCTTGAACGTACTAAAAACTATATAAAAATAATGCCAAAAAGCGTATAAATTATCCGTTCATCATCTTCCCAAATAGTTTTATAAGTATGACGATGCTTCTCTAAAGCACCATCTTCAAGTCTTAGCTCGGGTGGGATAAGGATGGTGGGAGTGTGTTCTGCTTTATTGAAGCAACTTGAGGAGCCTAGGTGCTACTCAGCAACCTCTATCCAACTTGAAGGATGAGGTAGCATCTTTGTGAAAGACTAAGTTGGAGTTAGAAAAGGAGAAGGAGGTTTTTGGGTCTGACCTTGCTAAGACTTAGGAGAGGGTGAAGCAATCTGAAGCTACATGTGCCATGGCAGAGGGTTTGAAATAGAAGCCTGAAGAAATTTATACCAGAGCATTTCGGGAGAAGCTGGACTTGGTAGATGAGGTTGTCAAGTTAAGGGAAAAGTATGTGGATCTGGAGGAGACTATAGCTCAAAGGTTGGACGAATTAGTTGAGAACCTAAAAGCCTTGTTCCGAATTACAGCTAATGAGGTAGACTTCTCCCTTATTAGTCTTGACATGGTCGTGGTTGATGGGAAGATCGTCCCCCATCCCTACGAAGATGAGGAATTCGTTTCCATGCCCAGTCCAAAATCTTCGGAGATTCGAGTTGAGGGAGCCTCTCAAAGCTTTCCAACTTGGCTGAATGACACCTCCAACATGATTTCTCAGAAGCAATTTTCTCCTTTTTAATTTCGACTTTAGAATGTTTGATGACCCAGCCTGTGGGTCTTTACGAACAATTGACTTTGTAATAGTTGTAGTTTGCCCAATTTTTCCTTTTATTTTGCTACTTTAAATTTTTTTCACTATTTTAATATATGATAGTTTTTTGTATGAATGAATATTTCTTTGATCATCCTTTTTTTTGGATTGCCTCAGTTGGTGTAGTTGTTTCTATAGTTTTAAAAATTAGTGAGGATTTTTGACGAGTCACTTAATGACTTTTCTTTGATATTAATTTGCTCGAGTTGTTCTTTGAGACCAGGTTTTTAGGTTGCTAAAGATGTTAGTCAATGTAGCTTGGCCACTACATCGAACCTATCTTTTGTAAGGTTGAGACTATGTGTTTTTCTTAATTGAGCACTGACTTTAAGTAGTCGGTTTTGTCAAGTTATTTTCATGATTCGTTTTAGGCTCACCTCTTTTACTAATTGTTAAGTCGTTTTAATATGGTCGAGTCACGATTTTCTTCAATAATTTCTTACACTAATTTAAATCTCGTCGCTTTATCTTGCCAACTATCTAAGTCGGTCAATGAATTTTACAATTTTTTGAGCTTAAAGTAGTACGTATTAGTAGGATGACTGATGAAAAAATGAACTATCATTAATGAGAAAATGATTTACATAAGCTATTTTGCTACTATGAGATTCGTTTTATATTAACCCTTAGCCCTTGCTGTGGTGCCTCGTTAAAATCTCCTCCAGGAAAACCCTTCTCGAGAAAAAATCATGAAGTCGGGAAGAAGAGTACACCAGGGAGCAAGGTGCGCTTTCTAACTGTAGTACCTTTTTAAGTTACATGCATGCCACTACCTTGGGAGCTCATTTTCCTTTAGGTCGGACACTTTGTAGTAACTCTTTCCTAAGACTTCAGTAATCTTGTAAGGTCCTTTCCAGTTTGCAGCCAACTTTTTCTTGTCCAATTTCTGTACTCCGATATAATTCTAGATTAGTATGAGGACGTTTGTGGAAAAGCTTCTTTTGATGACTTTCTTGTTGTAACTAAAGGCCATTCTTTGCATCAATTTTTCTTCCTTAATCTGAGCTTGTTCTTGAACTTTTGGGAGGAGATCAAGTTCTTCCTTTTGAGCTCAAATATTTTCTACTTCTTCATAGAATCTGACTATTGGAGATTCTTCATTGACTTCTATAGGTATCATGGCTTCTATGCCATAAGCAAGTCAGAAAGGAGATTCTCTGGTTGTTGAGTAGGGGGTTGTCCATATGCCCACAAGACTTGAGGGAACTCGTCGGCCCATGCTCCCTATGTGTCTTGTAGTCAGCACTTCAGCCCGGGCAGTACAACTTTATTTGCAGCTTCTGTTTGTCCATTGACTTGCGGGTGCTCTATCGATGTGAATTGGTGCTTAATTTTGATTCTTGCCACTAAGTTTCTGAATGCTGAATTGGTAAATTGAGTTCCATTGCCCGTGATGATGGAGCGTGAAACTCCAAATAGGGTGACAATGTTCTTATAGAAAAATTTCTGACTTCTTTGATCTATAATGGTCGCTAGAGACTCTACCTTGATCCACTTGGTGAAATAATCAATCCCAATTATGAGGTACTTTAACTATCCAGGTGCCTATGGGAATGGATCGAGGAGGTCTAAGCCCCAGTTTGCAAATGGCTAAGGTGACGTGATGCTAATGAGCTCTTCTAAAGATGCCACATGAAAGTTATCATGTTTTTGGCAAGGCGGACATTTTTTGATGAAGTCGGCTGCCTCCTTTTGTAAGGTCGATCAAAAGAATCCAACTCGGATCACTTTCTTAGTTAGTGACTGTGCTCCTAGGTGGTTTTTGTATATGTCGCTGTGGACTTCATTAGTCTGGGAGGTCGGGATGCACTTTAGTAGAGGTGTAGATACTTCTCTTCTATTAAGAATGTTGTGAACCAAGGTGTGGTTTTGTGCTTTCCTCATGAGCCTCCTTGCTTTTCTTTCTTTTTTAGGGATGATATCGAATTTGAGGTATTCGATAATGGGAGTCATCTAACCTAAACTTAGATTGGAGATAGCCATTGTGCTTGACTTGTCGACTTCTTTGGCCACTAATGGTGTGTAGAGAGTTTCCTAGATCAAGCTTCTATTATTTCCCCTGGCTTGGTGATGGCCAATTTGGAGAGTGTATCTGCCTACATGTCGGATTCCCGAGCTATATGTCAGATCTCTGCTTCCTAAAATTGAGCTACTTGTTCCAATGTTTCTTCCAAATATTTCTTCATGTTGGGATCTTTAGCCTGGTAAGTCTTATAGACTTGAGAAGTTATTACTTGAGAATCGCTAAACACGATCAATTTTACTGTCCCAACCTCTTTGGCTAGCCTCAAGCTAGCAAGTAAGGCCTCGTACTCTACTTGATTATTGGAGACCGAAAACTCAAATTTCAATGAAGGTTCTATCCAAGTTCCTTCTTTATTCTCTAGAATGAATCCTTCTCCACTTCTAACTTTATTGGATGATCCATCTACATACAAATTCCAAGTTGTAGGACTTTCCTGGGTTTTGATGTATTCGGCCACAAAGTCAGCTGAGTGTTGGGATTTGATTGCTGTCCAAGGTTTATACCTTAAGTCAAATTCGGACAGCATTATTGCCCATTGTAGCATCCAACCTGCATTATCTATCTTTTAGAGGATATGCTTCATAGGTTAATTAGTTTGGACCTTTATGGTATGAGCTTGGAAATAAGGTCAGAGCTTTAGGAGGTGAGTACTAGCGCATATGCGAATTTTTCTATCTTTTGATTGTTTAGTTCTGGACCCTTGATGAGCGGATAATTTGTATGCTTTTTGGCATTGTTTTTAGTATGTTTTTAGTATGATTTAGTTAGTTTTTAGTATATTTTTATTAGTTTTTAGTTAAAATTCACTTTTCTGGACTTTACTATGTGTTTGTGTGTTTTTCTGTGATTTCAGGTATTTTCTGGCTGAAATTGAGGGTCTTGAGCAAAAATCTGATTCCGAGACCAAAAAGGACTGCAGATGCTGTTGGATTCTGACCTCCCTGCACTCGAAGCGGATTTTCTGGAGCTACAGAAGCCCAATTAGCGCGCTCTCAACGGCGTTCGAAAGTAGACATCCTGGGCTTTCCAGCAATATATAATAGTCCATACTTTGCCCAAGATTTGATGGCCCAAACCGGCGCTCAAAGTCACCTACAGAAATTCCAGCGTTAAACGCCGGAACTGGCATAAAATTTGGAGTTAAACGCCCAAACTGGCATGAGAACTGGCGTTTAACTCCAGAAAAGGTCTCTACACGAAATTCCTTCATTGCTCAGCCCAAGCACACACCAAGTGGGCCCGGAAGTGGATTTTTCTGTCATTTACTCATTTCTGTAAACCTTAGGACACTAGTTTACTATTTATAGGATCTTTTGACATTGTATCAGCACCTTATGCAACTTTTGATGACCTTATGACATTTTTACACGTTTTCTTCCACAGCATGAGTCTCTAAACCCCATGGTTGGGGGTGAGGAGCTCTGCTGTGTCTTGATGGATTAATGCAATTACTACTGTTTCTCATTCAATCATGCTTGCTTCCATTCTAAGATAATACTTGTTCTTAACCCGGATGAATGTGATGAACCGTGACAATCATCATCATTCTCAACTATGAACGTGTGACTGACAACCACCTCCGTTCTACCTTAGATTAAGTAGTTATCTCTTGGATTCTTTAACCGGAATCTTCGTGGTATAAGCTAGACTGATGGCGGCATTCAAGAGAATCCAGAAGGTCTAAACCTTGTCTGTGGTATTCTGAGTAGGATTCAATGACTGAATGACTGTGACGTGCTTCAATCTCCTGAAGGCGGGGCGTTAGTGACAGACGCAAAAGAATCACTGGATTCTATTCCGGCTTGATTGAGAACCGACAGATGGAATGCCGTGCCGTGACAGGGCATTAGGAATCGTTCCAATGAGAGGATGGGAGGTAGCCATTGACAACGGTGAAACCCTACATACAGCTTGCCATGGAAGAAGACTTGCGTGACTGAAGAAGAATACAGTAGGAAAGCAGAGATTCAGAAGATGGAGCATCTCCAAACCTCAACCTATTCTCCATTACTGCAAAACAAGTAATCATTTCATGTTCTTTCGCTTTTCACAATCAATCCTGATAATTTCTGATATCCTGACTAAGACTTACAAGATAACCATAGCTTGCTTCAAGCCGACAATCTCCGTGGGATCGACCCTTGCTCACGCAAGGTATTACTTGGACGACCCAGTGCACTTGCTGGTTAGTTGTGCGGGATTGCAAAAGTGTTGTTGCAATTTCGTGCACCAAGTTTTTGGCGCCGTTGCCGGGGATTGTTGAGTTTGGACAACTGACGGCTTATCTTGTTGCTTATATTAGGACTGTTTTATTTTTGTTGGTTTAGAGTCTTTTAGTTGAGTCTAGTTTCATATTCTAAGTTTGGTGTCAATTGCATGCTTTTGGTTTTCTTTTAATTTTCAATTTTGCATGTTCTTAGTCCCTTTTTGAGTCATAAAAATTCTAAGTTTGGTGTCCTCTTTTTGTTTTTCCCTTAAATATTTTCGAAAATTTTGTGTTTGATTTTCTAAAATTTTAAGTTTGGTGTCTTTTTGTTGTTTTTCTCTTTCCTCTTTTTAAAAATCAAATCTTTTTCATAAAAATTTTTCAATCATATCTTTTTAATTGCTGTTTTAAAAATCTTTTTAATTAACTAATTGATTCAGTTTTCAATTTGCTTTGATCTTATTTTATTTTAGATTTTCGAATTTTTATTTTAATTTTCTTTTGTTTTATTTCATTTTTTTTCGTTAATTCAAAAAAAAAAAAACAAAATTTATCTCTTTACAATCATTATCATTTCCCTCTTGTCCATTATGGACTTAAGTGGGATTAATCAGTCCAAAAGGACTCTGGGGTCATATGCTAACCCCATTACAGCTGCATATGGGAGTAGCATCTGTACACCTCCCATCAAAGCAAGCAGCTTTGAACTAAACCCTCAGCTCATTATCATAGTGCAGCAAAATTGCCAGTATTCCGGTCTTCCACAGGAAGAACCTACTGAGTTTCTGGCACAATTTTTACAAATTGCTGACACAGTACATGATAAAGAGGTTGATCAGGATGTCTACAGACTACTACTGTTTCCATTTGCTGTAAAAGATCAAGCTAAAAGGTGGTTGAATAACCAACCTACAGCAAGCATAAAGACATGGAAACAGTTGTCAGACAAATTCCTGAATCATTTTTACCCTCCAAAAAGGATGACACAGCTAAGGCTGGACATCCAAGGCTTTAAACAAGAGGATAATGAATCCCTTTATAATGCCTGGGAGAGGTATAGAGGTATGCTAAGGAAATGTCCCTCTGAAATGTTTTCAGAGTGGGTACAGTTAGACATTTTCTACTATGGGCTTACAGAAAAAGCTCAGATGTCTTTAGACCACTCAGCTGGTGGATCTATACACATGAGGAAGACAATTGAAGAAGCTCAAGAGCTTATAGACACTGTTGCTAGAAACCAATATTTGTACTCTAGCAATGAGTTCTCTCCAAAAGAGGAAGTCATGGCAGTAGTCACTGACCCTAGTCCTCAAGAACAGATAAATGAGCTTAATCAACAATTGCTCCTGATGACAGAACAGTTAGCAGACTTTAAAGAGATGCTCTATGAAACTAAAGTTGCTAACAAGAGCATAGAACTGCAGTTGAATCAAGCAAAACAGCAAATATCTAAACAGATAACAGAGGAATGTCAAGCAGTTCAATTGAGGAGTGGGAAGACCCTGAGTAACACTGCTCAAAAGAGTAAAAAGCCAAACAAGGAACAATTGACAGAGGACAACCACACCACTGTTCAAAATCCCTCTGAGGACAGTAAGAGCCCAGAGAGGAATGCTATTGGCGTTCAAACGCCAGAAAGGGAAGGAAAGCTGGCGTTAAACGCCCATTTCTTGCCCAGTTCTGGCGTTCAAACGCCAGAAAAGGGAGAGAAGTTGGCGTTTAACGCCCAAACTTCACCCATTCCTGGCGTTCAAACGCCAAGGGAAGATCAGACACCTGAGAGTGCTGATAGTAATCCCTCTAGAAAGGCTTCTTCAACCACTTCTGTAAGGAATAAGCCTGCAGCAACTAAGGTTGAAGAATATAAAGCCAAGATGCCTTATCCTCAAAAACTCCGCCAAGCGGAGCAGGATAAGCAATTTGCCCGCTTTGCAGACTATCTAAGGACTCTTGAAATAAAGATTCCGTTTGCAGAGGCACTTGAGCAAATACCTTCTTATGCTAAGTTCATGAAAGAAATCTTAAGTCATAAGAAGGATTGGAGAGAAACTGAAAAAGTGTTTCTCACTGAAGAATGCAGTGCAGTCATATTAAAGAGCTTACCAGAAAAGCTTCAAGATCCAGGAAGCTTTATGATACCATGCACATTAGAAGGTGCTTGCACTAAGACAGCCCTATGTGATCTTGGAGCAAGCATCAATCTAATACCTGCATCCACTATCAGAAAGCTTGGGTTGACTGGAGAAGTCAAACCAACCCGGATATGCCTCCAACTTGCTGATGGCTCTATTAAATACCCATCAGGCATAATTGAGGACATAATTGTCAAGGTTGGGCCATTTGCCTTTCCAACTGACTTTGTGGTGCTGGAAATGGAGGAGCACAAGAGTGCAACTCTCATTCTAGGAAGACCCTTCCTAGCAACTGGAAGAACTCTCATTGATGTACAAAAAGGGGAAGTAACCTTGAGGGTCAATGAGGATGAGTTCAAGTTGAATGCTGTAAAAGCCATGCAGCATCCAGACACACCAAATGACTGCATGGGCGCTGACATTATTGACTCTCTGGTAGAAGAGATCAATATGGCTGAAAGCCTAGAATCAGAGCTTGAGGACATCTTCAAAGATGCTCAGCCTGATCAGGAAGAACTAGAGGAGGCAAAGGAATTTTCGAAAATTCCTCAGGAGGAGGATAAGCCTCCCAAGCCTGAACTCAAACCACTACCACCATCCCTGAAATATGCATTTCTGGGAGAGGGTGACACTTTTCCAGTGATTATAAGCTCTGCTTTAAATTCACAGGAAGAGGAAGCACTGATTCAAGTGCTAACGACACACAAGACAGCTCTTGGGTGGTCCATAAGTGATCTTAAGGGCATTAGCCCAGCTAGATGCATGCACAAGATCCTGTTGGAGGATAATGCCAAACCAGTGGTCCAACCACAGAGGAGGCTAAATCCTGCCATGAAGGAGGTGGTGCAGAAAGAGGTCACTAAATTACTAGAGGCTGGGATTATTTATCCTATTTCTGATAGCCCCTGGGTGAGCCCTGTCCAAGTTGTTCCCAAAAAGGGAGGCATGACAGTGGTTCATAATGAAAAAAAATGAACTGGTTCCTACAAGGACAGTCACAGGGTGGCGCATGTGTATTGACTACAGAAGGCTCAATACAGCCACCAGAAAGGATCATTTTCCTTTACCATTCATAGACCAAATGCTAGAAAGACTAGCTGGCCATGATTATTACTGCTTTTTGGATGGCTATTCAGGCTATAACCAAATTGCAGTAGACCCCCAGGACCAAGAGAAAACAGCATTCACCTGCCCTTCAGGCGTGTTTGCCTATAGGAGAATGCCTTTTGGTCTGTGCAATGCACCTGCAACCTTTCAGAGGTGCATGCTCTCTATCTTCTCAGATATGGTAGAGAAATTTCTGGAAGTCTTCATGGATGACTTTTCAGTATATGGAGACTCATTTAGCTCCTGTCTTAATCACCTAGCACTTGTCTTGAAAAGGTGCCAAGAGACTAACCTGGTTTTAAACTGGGAGAAATGTCACTTTATGGTGACTGAAGGAATTGTCCTTGGGCACAAAATTTCAAGCAAGGGAATAGAGGTGGATAAGGCAAAGGTGGAGGTAATTGAAAAATTACCACCACCTGCCAATGTTAAGGCAATCAGAAGCTTTCTTGGGCATGCAGGATTCTACAGAAGGTTTATAAAGGACTTTTCGAAAATTGCAAAACCTCTGAGTAACCTGCTAGCTGCTGACACACCATTTGTGTTTGACACACAGTGTCTGCAGGCATTTGAGACCCTAAAAGCTAAGTTGGTCACAGCACCAGTTATCTCTGCACCAGATTGGACATTGCCATTTGAACTAATGTGTGATGCCAGTGACCATGCCATTGGTGCAGTGTTGGGACAGAGGCATAACAAGCTTCTGCACATCATTTACTATGCCAGCCGTGTTCTAAATGACGCACAGAAGAACTACACAACAACAGAAAGAGAGTTACTTGCAGTGGTTTATGCCATTGACAAGTTTAGATCCTATTTAGTGGGATCCAAAGTGGTTGTGTACACTGACCATGCTGCTCTTAAATATCTACTCACAAAGCAGGATTCAAAACCCAGGCTCATTAGATGGGTGTTGCTTCTGCAAGAGTTTGATATAGAAATAAGAGACAGAAAAGGGACAGAGAACCAAGTAGCAGATCATCTGTCCCGAATAGAACCAGTAGCTGGGGCGTCCCTCCCTCCTACTGAGATCTCTGAGACTTTCCCAGATGAGCAACTATTTGCCATTCAGGAAGCTCCATGGTTTGCAGATATTGCAAATTACAAAGCTGTAAGGTTCATACCCAAGGAGTACAGTTACATGCAGAGAAAGAAATTAATTTCAGATGCCAAGTACTATCTCTGGGATGAACCATATCTCTTTAAGAGATGTGCTGACGGAGTGATCCGCAAGTGTGTACCCAGAGAAGAAGCACAGCGGATCTTATGGCACTGCCATGGATCACAGTATGGAGGACATTTTGGAAGTGAGCGAACAGCCACTAAAGTCCTCCAATGTGGCTTCTACTGGCCTACTCTCTATAAAGATTCCCGAGAGTTTGTGCGTAACTGTGACAGTTGCCAAAGAGCTGGTAACCTGCCTCATGGATATGCCATGCCTCAACAAGGGATATTAGAGATAGAGTTGTTTGATGTATGGGGAATTGACTTCATGGGGCCATTCCCACCATCATACTCAAACACTTACATTCTGGTGGCAGTGGACTATGTATCTAAGTGGGTAGAAGCAATTGCTACACCCACTAATGATACTAAGACCGTACTGAAATTCCTCCAGAAAAACATTTTCAGCAGATTTGGCGTTCCCAGAGTGCTAATCAGTGATGGGGGCACTCATTTCTGCAATAAACAGCTACACCTTGCTATGGTTAGGTATGGAATTAGCCACAAGGTGGCAACTCCGTATCATCCACAGACAAATGGGCAAGCTGAAGTCTCTAACAGAGAATTAAAAAGAATCCTAGAATGGACTGTGATGGCCCGAAGAAAGGATTGGGCAAAGAGCTTGGATGATGCTCTGTGGGCATACAGAACAGCATTCAAGACTCCTATAGGAACCTCTCCATACCAACTGGTGTATGGGAAGGCCTGCCATTTGCCTGTGGAACTGGAACATAAAGCCTACTGGGCAACCAGATTCCTAAACATGGATGCACAGTTAGCTGGTGAAAAAAGACTGCTCCAGCTAAATGAGCTAGAGGAGTTCAGACTCAATGCCTTTGAAAATGCAAAAATTTATAAGGAAAAGGCAAAGAAATGGCATGACAAGAAATTGTCAACCAGAGTCTTTGAACCAGGACAAAAAGTTCTGCTCTTCAACTCTAGGCTCAAACTGTTTCCAGGAAAACTCAAATCCCGTTGGAGGGGTCCGTATGTGATTACAGGAGTGTCACCATATGGATATGTTGAGCTTCAGGATATTGATTCTGATAAGAAGTTCATTGTTAATGGACAGAGAATCAAGCATTATCTTGAAGGAAATTTTGAGCAGGAATGCTCAGAACTGAGACTTGAGTGATTCTCAGTGAAAGTCCAGCTAAAGACAGTAAAGAAGCGCTTGCTGGGAGGCAACCCAGTCATTAGTAGGTGGTATGATTAGTTCTTACAGAGGCAAATATCAAAAATGAAGGAATTCACAGAGTTACAGAAGGATTCAGCTCAAAAAGCAGAGAAAATGAGCTTACTGGCGAAAAAACGCCAGTAAGGGGCATTTTGGGCGTTAAACGCCAGAATGGGTACCATTCTGGGCGTTTAACGCCAGGAATGGTGCCATTTTGGGCGTTAAACGCCAGAATGGGCACCATTCTGGGCGTTTAACGCCAGGTGTGCAGCATCACTGGGCGTTCAGAAAAAACGCCCAGTGAGGAAGGCTTTCTGGCGTTTAACGCCAGCCAGGGTACCTGGCTGGGCGTTAAACGCCCAAAAGGGGTGCCAAGTGGGCGTTAAACGCCAGAATGGGTGCCATTCTGGGCGTTTAACGCCAGAAAGGTGGGGGGACCACATTTTTGTTTTAAACTCAAATTTTTTCAAACTTTCCTCTTTTTACCCATACTCTTCCACATAAATGCACTTCAACCTTTCATCATTCACTTTCAAATCTTCACAAATTTAAAATCATTCTTCAAATCTTCCAAATCATTCCCAAATTTTGTTCAAAAACTCACCCTTTTCTCAATTTCTTTCCATATCTTTTCAAATTTCTTTTCAAATCTCTCTTTTGTTTTCGAAATTCTCCTCCCCCCACTCTATAAATGAACGTTCCTCACCCCTCCTTCCTCACACCATTCGAATTTCCTCTTCCTCTCTCTCTCTCTTCTCTTCTTTCTTTTCTTTTGCTTGAGGACAAGCAAAACCTCTAAGTTTGGTGTGCTTTTCCGTGATCACTAAGCCAAGATTTATCAAGATCATGGCTCCCAAGGGAAAACAAACCAACTCAAGAGGAAAGAAAGAGACTAATCCAAAGAATCTTTGGAATCAAGAGAAGTTCTTAACCAAAGAACATGAAGACCATTATCACAAAATAATGGGTCTGAGGTCAGTGATCCCGGAAGTCAAATTTGATCTGAAAGAAGATGAATATCCGGAGATCCAAGAGCAAATTCGAAACAGAGGATGGGAAGTTCTGACCAATCCTGAAATAAAGGTTGGAAGGAACATGGTTCAGGAATTCTACTCTAATCTGTGGTTGACAGATAAGCAGAGAATGACTGGAACTGCTTACCATACCTATAGAACCATGGTCAGAGGGAAAGTTATGTACTTTCATCTGGACAAAATAAGAGAAATCTTCAAACTACCTCAACTACAAGATGATCCTGATTCCTTCAATAGGAGGATGGTGAGAGTAGATAAAGGGTTGGATCAAGTTCTAGAGGACATTTGCCTCCCTGGGACTAAGTGGATAACCAATTCAAAGGGTGTCCCAAACCAACTCAAGAGGGGAGACCTCAAGCCAATTGCAAGAGGTTGGCTAGACTTTATTGGGCGTTCCATATTGCCCACTAGCAACCGTTCTGAGGTCACCATCAAGAGAGCAGTGATGATTCATTGCATTATGCTTGGAAAAGAAGTGGAGGTTCATCATGTGATTGCTTGTGAGATTTACACAATTGCAAATAAGAATTCCACTGAAGCCAAATTGGCCTACCCAAGCTTGATTTCCTTGCTCTGTAAAGAGGCTGGGGTGAAGATGGGAGTAGATGAGTTCATACCCATTGAACACCCAATCACCAAGAAGTCAATGGAAGGACAAGTGCAAGATAACTCCATCAAGAGGAGGGCGCAGGAATTCCTCCCTGAATTCCCAAGAATTGACTACTGGTCCAGCCTAGAAGCATCTATTAACAAGCTGCAAGAGACTATGGAGCAACTGAAGGAAGAACAGCAGAATCAGAACTGCATGCTCTGCAAATTGCTGAAGGAGCAAGAGAAGCAGGGGCGTGAAATCCAAGAATTGAAACGCCAAAAGTTCTCCTCTCAAGCTGAGGGAGCATCTACTTCTCAAAATCAAGGTTGTTGAGTCCTAACTCTGTGAAAACCTCTATCATTAGGAGCCTCTATTTTTCGTTTTTTTTATTGAGTTTTGTTTCTATTTTTCGTTTTTCTAGTCTCAGTTTATATCTATTTTTGAGTCTTGTTTTAATTCATAATTAATAAGATTGAAATTTTATGCCTTAAAGATATGAATGTCCTATGAATCCATCACCTCTCTTAAATGAAAAATGCTTTAATCACAAAAAGAACAAGAAGTACAGGATTTCAAAATTTATCATTGAAACTAGTTGAATTAGCTTGATGTGGTGACAATACTTTTTGCTTTCTGAATGAATGCTTGAACAGTGCATATGTCTCTTGAATTTGTTGTTTTTGAGAATGTTAAAAATTGTTGGCTCTTGAAAGAATGAGGAGAAAGAGAACTGTTATTGAGGATCTAAAAATCATTAGATTGATTCTTGAAGCAAGAAGAAGAAAAAAAAATAAAAATAAAAAAAAATTTCGAAAAAAAAAAGAGAAAAAGAAAAGAAAAAGAAAAATAAAAGAATAAAGAGTTGTGATCCAAGGCAACAAGAGTGTGCTTAAGAACCCTGGACACCTCTAATTGGGGACTTTAGCAAAGCTAAGTCACAATCTGAAAAGGTTCACCCAATTATGTGTCTGTGGCATGAATGTATCCGGTGGTAATACTGGAAGACAGAGTGCTTTGGGCCACAGCCAAGACTCATACACTAGCTATGTTCAAGAATCATTATGCTTAACTAAGAGAGTCAATAATACTATCTGAGTTCTGAGTTCTTATAGATGCCAATCATTCTGAACTTCAAGGGATAGAGTGAGATGCCAAAACTGTTCGGGGGCAAAAAGCTACTAGTCCCGCTCATCTAGTTGGAGCTATGTTTCCTTGATATTTTGGAGTCTATAGTATATTCTCTTCTTTTTATCCTATTTTTATTTTCAGTTGCTTGGGGACAAGCAACAATTTAAGTTTGGTGTTGTGATGAGCGGATAATTTGTATGCTTTTTGGCATTGTTTTTAGTATGTTTTTAGTATGATTTAGTTAGTTTTTAGTATATTTTTATTAGTTTTTAGTTAAAATTCACTTTTCTGGACTTTACTATGAGTTTGTGTGTTTTTCTGTGATTTCAGGTATTTTCTGGCTGAAATTGAGGGTCTTGAGCAAAAATCTGATTCCGAGACCAAAAAGGACTGCAGATGCTGTTGGATTCTGACCTCCCTGCACTCGAAGCGGATTTTCTGGAGCTACAGAAGCCCAATTGGCGCGCTCTCAACGGCGTTCGAAAGTAGACATCCTGGGCTTTCCAGCAATATATAATAGTCCATACTTTGCCCAAGATTTGATGGCCCAAACCGGCGCTCAAAGTCACCTACAGAAATTCCAGCGTTAAACGCCGGAACTGTCATAAAATTTGGAGTTAAACGCCCAAACTGGCATGAGAACTGGCGTTTAACTCCAGAAAAGGTCTCTACACGAAATTCCTTCATTGCTCAGCCCAAGCACACACCAAGTGGGCCCGGAAGTGGATTTTTCTGTCATTTACTCATTTCTGTAAACCTTAGGACACTAGTTTACTATTTATAGGATCTTTTGACATTGTATCAGCACCTTATGCAACTTTTGATGACCTTATGACATTTTTACACGTTTTCTTCCACAGCATGAGTCTCTAAACCCCATGGTTGGGGGTGAGGAGCTCTGCTGTGTCTTGATGGATTAATGCAATTACTACTGTTTCTCATTCAATCATGCTTGCTTCCATTCTAAGATAATACTTGTTCTTAACCCGGATGAATGTGATGAACCGTGACAATCATCATCATTCTCAACTATGAACGTGTGACTGACAACCACCTCCGTTCTACCTTAGATTAAGTAGTTATCTCTTGGATTCTTTAACCGGAATCTTCGTGGTATAAGCTAGACTGATGGCGGCATTCAAGAGAATCCGGAAGGTCTAAACCTTGTCTGTGGTATTCTGAGTAGGATTCAATGACTGAATGACTGTGACGTGCTTCAATCTCCTGAAGGCGGGGTGTTAGTGACAGACGCAAAAGAATCACTGGATTCTATTCCGGCCTGATTGAGAACCGACAGATGGAATGCCGTGCCGTGACAGGGCATTAGGAATCGTTCCAATGAGAGGATGGGAGGTAGCCATTGACAACGGTGAAACCCTACATACAGCTTGCCATGGAAGGAGACTTGCGTGACTGAAGAAGAATACAGTAGGAAAGCAGAGATTCAGAAGATGGAGCATCTCCAAACCTCAACCTATTCTCCATTACTGCAAAACAAGTAATCATTTCATGTTCTTTCTCTTTTCACAATCAATCCTGATAATTTCTGATATCCTGACTAAGACTTACAAGATAACCATAGCTTGCTTCAAGCCGACAATCTCCGTGGGATCGACCCTTGCTCACGCAAGGTATTACTTGGACGACCCAGTGCACTTGCTGGTTAGTTGTGCGGGATTGCAAAAGTGTTGTTGCAATTTCGTGCACCACCCCTGTAGGACCTTGCTAACAAAATAAATAGGTTATTTTCTATTTTCATCTTCTCAGACGAGAGCCAAGGCTATAGCCTTACTTGCAACTACTAGGTACATTATGAGTTCTTCCCTTTGAATAAGTTGAGTAAGGATTGATAGCTGATTCAGGAAGTTTTTGAAGTCTTGAAAAGTTTGCTCACATTTCTGAATCCATTTGAATTGGCATCCTTTTTTGAGTATCGAGAACAAGGGTAGAGACTTCAGGGCTGATTCTGTCAATAATCTGGATAAGGCTGCTAACTTCCATTTAATTGTTGGATTTATTTGAGATAAGTTGGGCTTTTCATCTCAAGTATCGCTTTGCATTTGTATGGGTTGGCTTTGATGCCTTTTTGGGTGAGCATGAAGCTTAAAAACTTTCTGGCTTCTACTACAAAAGTACACTTGAAGGATTTATCCTCATCCCATACTCCCTAATTGTGTTGAATGCCTCAGCTAAGTCAGACAAGTGATTGGTGTCTTCTTTTGTTTTGACAAGCATGTCATAAACATAGACTTCCATTAACTTGCCGAGGTGGGGGAAAATACCTTATTTATTAGTCGTTGATAGGTGCTTCCAACATTTTTTTATCCAAAAGGCTTCACCACATAACAATAGTTGGCCTTTGGAGTGATAGAATGGGTCTTCTCTTGGTCCAATTTGTACATCGGGATCTAGTTGTATCCCGAATAGGCATCCATAAAAGACAAGTATTGATATGCCAAAGCTGAATCTACCAAGGTATTAATACTAGTTAGTGGGTATGGGTTTTTAAGACAAGCTTTATTGAGGTCGGTATAATCGACACACATTCTCCATTTCCTGTTCTGTTTCTTCACAAGGACCACATTAGCTAATCACAAAGGGTATTTTACCTCTCTTATGAACCCAACTTCTAATAAAGCTTGTACTTGTTCTTCAACGACTTGTGCTCTTTCAGGGCCGAGCTTTCGTCACTTTTGTTGAACAAGTCATGAGCCAGGGTAGACAATGAACTTATGACTCATGAGGTCAGTGTGTATCCCGGACATGTCAGAGGCTTTCTAAGCAAAGAGATTGAAATTTTGTTGTAAGAGCCTAACAAGGTATGCTTTCAATTTTTTATCCAAGTTGGCTCCTATGCTTTTCATTTTTTCTATCTGATCTCCAATTTGAACCTCTTCGGTCTTTCCACCAGGTTGTGGTTGTAGTTCTTCTCGTGCTCGAACACCACCAAGCTCAATGGTGTTGACTTCTTTTCCCATAATGCTCCCCCATAGATTCAAACTTTCGTTATAACATTTTCGTGCCAACCTTTGATCTCTTCTTATGTTAGCGATTCTCTTTGAAGTCATAAATTTCATGCAGAGATGGGGAGTAAAAATGACCACGACTAGTCAGTTCAAGATTGTCTGACCTATCAGTGCATTATAGGCTAATGCCTCATTGACCACAATGTAATCTATACTTAAAGTTCTGGACATCACACCTTTGCCAAACGTGGTAGGTAACAAGATGAAGCTGAGAGGCTGGATAGGTGTGACTCTTAATCCGAAAAGGCTGTCAGGATAGGCTCTCAACTATTTCTCTTCTAACGCGATCTTGTTGAAGGCAGGTTAAATAATATGTCGACTGAGCTCCCCTGATCTACTAGAGTTCTGTGGAGGTTTCCATTGGTAAGTATCATTATGATCACAATAGGATAGTCATGGCCAGGGGTTACACCTTGAGTGTCTTCTTTAGTGAATGAGATTGTAGGCAAGTCAGAAAATTCGTGTTCTTCGCTGACTTAGTAGACTTCCTTTAGATGTCTTTTGCGAGAAGACTTGGTTACTCCTCGTCCTACAAATCCTCCAACTATCATGTGGATATGCCTATCAAGGGTTTGTAGTGGCCGGTCTCGTCGACCCCTGTCTTCATCGCCTTTCTTCCTTTTTCCGAGTCGTCTGATCTTTTTGTGAGGTATCTTTCTAATCGACCTTCTCTGGCCAGTTTTTCTATCACGTTTTTCAAATCATAACAATCATTGGTGGAATGCCTATATAGTTTGTGATACTTATAGTATTCCGTCTGACTTCCATCTTTCTTGTTCTTGATGGGACGAGGGGGTGGAAGTTTGTCAATGTGGTAAATTTCTCTGTAGATGTCGACAAGAGAAACTCGAAGCGGGGTATAGTTATGGTATCGAGGCTTGTCTGAGCTGTATTCATCCTTTTTCTTTGCTTCCTTATATTTATCCCGAGCTTGATAAGAAAGGTTTTGCCTTGAAACTGGTTCTCTAAGCTGAAAATTTTCCTCCATATTGATGTACTTTTCTGCTCGTTCTTGTACTTCGTACAAAGAGGTCAGATGTCATTTTGATATGGATTAAGAAAAGGACCCTTCTTTGAAGCCATTAAGTAACACATTATTACCACTTGTGGAGGTAAATTTTGAATTTCCAAGCAAGCTTTATTAAATCTTTTCAAGCAAGCTTGTTTTACCACTAGGGGACTTAGAGCATGTTTGACTTTATCTTTCTGAATTGAAAATTGGATGAGAAACTTCCTCGTAAGATCATCGAAACAGGTCACATCAACCTGGGTGGTAAGCTATCCAACAACTTCATCGCTACTTTGGTTAATGTCATCGGGAAAGCTTTGCATTGTTGCACTCGTCAGCTAAATACATCCAACTTTTAAAATTACTGAGACGATGTCTTGGGTCAGTTGGTCCATTGATAAACCACTATTTTATGGTTTATCTTGTGCTCAATTGAGTGGTTTTTATCAAGTCGTTGCCCACTTTATGGTTTTTATCAAGTCTTTGGCCTTATATTTCAAAAATCATATCTTTTTCAAAATATTTTTTTATTAGTTTTTGTTTTTATTTTCTCCTACTACTATGAACTCTCACCCCTCTGGCTTCAAGTTTGATTCCAATGTCATTGTTAGGAATGGGAACTATAATGAGAACAGACATTAAGGTTGGAACAATCAAAGATGGGAGGAGGCACAAGGATTTGATCAACCCTCATGGCAACAACCACCTCCAATGGACTATCAACAACCATTATGTGATGCATATCAAGGCAATGGCTATGGTGAGCACTCTTTTGATTATCAACAACCACCACCATATGCCTATGAACCCCCTCCTCAACATGATTTTGGACCACCATACTCACAAGCCCCTTTTTGCCATTCACCTCCATATGACCCCAACCCAAATCCACCATACCTACCACCCTATGAACTGTATGAACCATATATAGAACCACCCCAATTCTACCCCAATTACTCCCAAGAACCACCACCTCAATATACACCATCTCCATATCCATCAATCAAAGAGTACTATGATCCTACTTATGATAGCCGAGTGCAACAAGAATCAAGGGATCGTCTCAAGGAAATAGTGGAAAAATTTCATGCAACCCTTCGCCAACTGGATCAAGCGATAAATCGATTACCTTCTTGACGTTCGGACATTCACGGAACCCCTATGGCTTCATGTGGAGAATCTACTGAAGAACGTGGCACGACTTTGTATTAGAACAATTGGAAGAGGCTACGCCTGCCATTGAAGAGGAAGAAGTGGTTGAAGACTTAGGAGATGCAGAACCTCCATGGGAAACTCAAGTCATAGAGCCTCTCTCTAAAATATTTGCAATTGATGTCGCGGAGGGTGTACAACCTCCAAGGCATATCATGGTTGAAGACTTTGAAGGGATGATCAAGAGATGGATTCAATCATTAATGAATTCTTATCTACATTTGAATCATCTCCCATTGGACTTGACATGGAGATTAAAGAAGAAGAAGCACAACCCTTGGTGAACAATGAAGAAGAAATTAAATCAAAAGAAAGCTACCAAAAGAGGAAGAGGTTGAAATTGAAAAAGCTTGCAAAGAGATGGAAGATGTTAAAGAAGAGCACAAGGGAGTGGAGCTTGCATGCTCATCAGAAACACCTCCCCCTAAGTTGCCATCATCCTTCACAAAATTCAAGTGGGTAAAATTCATATCCCTTAGCTTTCTAATTCCACTTGAATATGGGCTACTAGAGACGGATGGTCAACTTAGAGCTCTTTGTGGCATTAAGAGTAAGAGAAAGATGGTCAGTGGTAAGAATTGTCCTACAAGGTTCATTATGGTTGGAAGCTTTAAGTTTAAACAAAAAGGTTGGTGTAGAGCTCAATTGAATAGATCTAGGAAGTTGTTTGGCTGCTTTAGTGAGAATTCAGATTGCTTGCTACCCGGATGGAATCATAATGATCAACAAGAAGACGGGTGCAAAAGCAAGATTTGGGACCCCGGAATTCATTCCAACAATCAACACTCATGGGGCCTTGTCACTTGCTTTAACTTGTTTGAAGGCTTTCTGCACCTAGTTTGGGATCCCGGAGGCTGTAGGACTTCCAAACACTGGTGGAGATTCTTGGATGAATACAAGCACAAGCCACCATAATAAGGAGCTCACCAGAATGTCCAACTTAAGGACTTTAACTAAAAGTGCTAGGTGGGAGGCAACCCACCATGGTATGATCGCTCCTTTTCTATTTCAGTCTGTTTTTGAATTTTTATTGAACCTGGAATCATGCATAGCATTCATATTAAGCATTGCATTCTGCATACTGCATTAAAATTAAAAAATAAAAAAGAAAGAAGAAATAGCACGCGACGCGCCAGCGACGCCGACGCATCCGCGTCGCATGTGCATTGGAAAGAAAAGAAAATTGGACAGAGAGTCACACGAAAGTGTGGCTGGAGGCGTGCCTTTGGCATAATTTGACCCACATGACCGCGTCGCTGACGCATCCGCGTTATGTGGAAAAAATGCCTCCTACGCGTTCGCGTCTACCACGTGAACGCGTGCCCTAAAATCGACGAAAAAGGGTGTATGGCCGAAAGTTGCACTGAAGCTGGGCCGAACCTGTGCTAACCGCACAAGCCCTGCCACGCGTACGCGTGCCCGTCGCGTCCACGCCATTTTCAAATTTAGGCCATCCACGCAATCGCGTCAACCACGCGACCGTGTCACCCAAAGATTTGACAATATGAGTTTCAAACAGAGAGTTGCGCGACCGCGAGGCTGCCCTCGCGCTAATGGCACAAATCGATCCACGCGACCGCGTAGATGACGCGTCCGCGTCATTTCATAGAAGCGCTATCCGCGTGAACGCGTTACTCACGCGTCCGCGTCACAAGCGGCGCATAGCTTATCCAAATCAGTCAAATATCTTATCTTTTTCTTCCCCATATCTAAATCTTTTCTTTCCCTCTTATCTCTTTCTTCCTCCTTTCCTACTTTCTTTCTCTTTTCCGTTGGTGTTAAAATTATCTTCTTCAACTATTGCATCTTTCCTTAAATTATTCTGGTGCTTCATGACTTGTTTTATTCTAATTGGGTATTATTATTCATAAGTCAATGCTAATTTTTATAATACTGATATTTCTTTTGCATTGATATGCACTTACACTATCTTGCATTACCCACACTCTTTTTCCCATTGTTGCAATTTTTGTACTATTGATATGCCATTCGCTTCCACTATTTTCTCACTTGCATGTTGTAGCTACCATGTAATTGAGACCTTTATTATTTGGCATTAACACCCATATTTTATTTATGTTCTCATATTTATTTTTAGGTTACTTCCCTTCCTTTTTCTCTTCTTTCAGGATGGCTACCACAAAGAGAGAGAAAAAGCTTCTTAATGGGGAGACAGGCAAGTCAATCTGCACAATCTATAGAGAAATGCATCAGTTGGAGCAGCCTGTCCACTTGTACATCTTAGCATGCACCGAGAACGGTGCAATCTTTAAGTATGGGGAGGTCGATACCGATCTCCATGGGTTAGTTACTCCTTTATCTCAACACCAATGGTTTATTTTCCTTGTTAGTTGTTGCATTTGCATGTTTGTTTGATTTTGTGCATATTTTACCACTTGGTTGAAGTAATATTTTCTTTTTCAAGAAAACTTTTTATAGTATTTCACTAATTTGAATTAAACTTGTTTGAAAAACTTGTTTGAAAAAATATTATATTGGAACATGGTTTAGAGCTCGAACATACAAAACCAGTGAGATTTTGAGCCTATTTGATTGGTTGCATTTTATCAACCAATATATTTATTTTTATGTGTTATTCTCTCTAAAATTGTAATCTTTATCTTGCTTAATTCTATATTTCCATTGTTTGATGTATGCATGCACTTATATGATTGAGGCCTTGTTTCACTAAGCTTACATACCCATATGGCCTTACCCTTTCGTTATCCTTTGCAAACCAATGTTGAGCCTATTTTACCCCTTTGTTCCTTACTTTAGCTCATCACTAACTCTAAGCAGAAAACAATAATGTCCTTAATTTGAATCCTTGATTAGCTTAGACTAGTGAAAGTGCTCATGAATTAAGTGTGAGGAAAGTGGGTTTGGAAACGTTTGGTTTGAGAATTGAGTATGTTAGACTTTGTGTGAAAATATGAAAAATGTTAAGAACATGTTTATGCATTCAATACCTTAATCATATGCATTGAAAAAAAAGTGAAAAAAAAAGAAAAAGGAACGGAAAAATAAAAAGGGGACAAAATGCCCCAAAGTGAATGGTGAAATCAATGCATATGAGTTGTACTTAAATTTAGGATGCATGAATATGTGGTAAACATAGTTAATGGACAGTTAGATCTTGTATTGTGATTATATGGATTGTCCTAAGTTAGGTAGAAAGTTTAAGTTACTTAAGGATTCAGATTTTAGTCCACTTGACCAAATACAATCCTACCTTGACCCTAACCCCATTACAACCCTTAAAAGACCTCTTGATATGTGTATCTGTGCATTAATTTTTGTTGATTGTTAGATGAAGAGCAAGCTATAGAAAGCAAGATTAGTAGAGAATTGAGAGAATTGACCCTAGACACTTGAGAGTTAGAATGATATACACTACCAGTAAGGGTTCAATGCTTAATTCTATATTCCCTGCTTTCATGAGCTATCTTCTTCTTGCAAGTTATTTGTATTGTATTTTGTGATTTGAATTAGTGAAATCCAATTCATATTTGTTCATGAAAGATTTATTTACTTTTTCACCAAGTAGGTAGAATCATTTTAGCATGTAGTTGCATTCATATAGATAGGTTGCATTGCATACTCTCTATCATTCCTCTTCACTCCTTTATAGCTTCTCTTGAGCTTAGCATGAGGACATGATAATTTTTAAGTGTGGGGAGATTGATAAACCACTATTTCATGGTTTATCTTGTGCTCAATTGAGTGGTTTTTATCAAGTCCTTGCCCACTTATTCATATGATTTGCATGGTTTTACATTTTCCTTCCTGATTTTGTGCTATGATTGAAAACATACTTCTTTGGCTTTTATTTTCTTTTATTTAAATCCTCTCTTATTATTATTTGATGCCTTGATATGTGTGTTAAGTGATTTCAGGGATTACAGGGCAAGAATGGTTTAGAGGATGGAAAGGAAGCATGCAAAAGTGGAAGGAATACAAGAAGTTGAAGAAATTACCAGCCTGACCTCTTCGCACTCAAATGATCATAACTTGAGCTACAGAGGTCCAAATGACACAGTTTTAGTTGCGTTGGAAAGCTAACATCTGGGGCTTCGCAATGATATTTAATTTGCCATAGCTTCCCCGAAGTTAGGCGATGCAAACGCGTGGATGACGTGCCCGCATCGCATCTGCAAAATCTCAATTCACGCAAACATGTGGACGACGCCTCCGCGTCACTTTCCCGTGACCTGTACGTAGCAGAAACCACTGGGGGCGATTTTTGGGCTGTTTCTGACCCAATTTTTGGCCAAGAAAGCACAGATTAGAGGCTATAGAGTGGGGGAGTCCATCCATTCACAGGGGGACGATTCATAATTCACTTTTCATAATTTAGATGTAGTTTTTAAAGAGAGAGGTTCTCTCCTCTCTCTTAGGATTAGGATTAGGATTAGAATTTTTAGAATTAGGATTTCATCTTCTTCAATCACAGGTTCAATGTTCTTTTTATTTATTTTTCTAATTTAATTTATGAACTTTTTCATGTTGGATTTGAACATTCTATTCAATATAATTTGAGGTCTTTTTAGATATATGATTTGTTTCTTTTATTTATATAAATAATTTAGATTTCCCCTTTTGGCTTTGGTTAGGTAATTGGTAACACTTGAGTTGTCAAACTCAGCAGTGATTGAAATGGGCAGATTCTAATTGATCTAGATCGCTCTAAAGCTAGTCCTCCCATAGGGATTGACTATGACTTGAGGATCAAGATAATTAGTCCACTTGACCTTCCTTTGTTCAATAAAGGATAACTAAGTGGGATTAAAACCCAATTCTCATCACACCTGATAAGGGTAACTAGGATAGGAATTCCAATTCTAATACCTGGCCAAGAGTTTATTTTATTATTACTATTTTATTTTTCTTATCATTTAACATACTTGTTCCTTACTTTCAAGACCCCCAATTTACAAGACTCATAACCAATAATAAGAACATACCTCCCTGAAATTCCTTGAGAAGACGACCTGAGATTTAAATACTTCGGTTATCAATTTCAAAGGGGTTTGTTACTTGTGACAACCAAAACGTTTGTAAGAAAGGTTGATTGCTTGGTTTAGAAACTATACTTGCAACGAGAATTTATTATAACTTCTAGACCATCAATCTTCAGTTCTTCATCCATCATAGAGGTCCATGTTAGGAATTTTAAAGTTTCTTAGAACCCTAGCCTTCATGATCTCTTCTCTAAACGAATCTTCTCCACTAAAAGGACTTTTCTCCCGCTCTACATGACTACTCCGATTTCGTAGATCGGCTTCTAATTTTCTTTGATGTCTTACTTCTCTTTGTAGGTCTTTTCATCTTCTCTTTGTTACCATATCTCCTGCTCGAGTTGCTCCTTTCGTCCATCATGTCCATAGACAAGCCCCATAATTTCTGTTAGGTGTAGAGGTTCCTCATTCCTGGATGGATGTACCTCTGAATTGATTTGCTTGGGTTTGGGGTTTCCTGGCGTTCCCTCTCCATTAGGGTCACCTGCTCTATTTGGTCGTGGGGGTATTATGAGTATTCGGTCATCATTATGGTGCTCTAGTTCAGATTTGGATGCCGTATGTTCGTCTTCAAATTGATCATCCGCCATGATTGGATGTAGACTTCCAGTTCTCCGGAAACAGCGCCAATGTTTCGAGAGTTACCTGAAACTATGTTACTTTTGGTCCTGAACGTGAGGTCCAGACTCCTTTTGGGTAGCGTTCGACTTCTGTTGGTGCCGAAGTTCTGCCGTCTGAGTTTTTCTGTGAGGAGGTGGGGGTGGTACCTGCTAGGAACTCCGATGTCTAAGTTAGCAAAGGTTTAAGCAGGTTTTTGGTAGATTGGATTCTGAATATACCTGAGAGTGTCAGTGTATTTATAGTAGAATAGATAACCACCTTTTAGTGTAGTTCCACCTTTGATGGTGGATAATCGTTCCCTTTTGCTAGAAAGTTGTTGAGATCTCCCTTCTAGATAAATGGGAGATATCTTACGAGTTAATCACTTATTTAAATAAGTATGACTACTACTGTCGTTGTGTTCGACCTCTATAAAATTAGTAGATATAGATGAGATCAAATCTCTTAAGTGAACCTTTATTTTAGATTTGCTATATCTTTGGATCAAGATATAAATAGTTAGAATACTAATTTTTTTTAATATTAGTTAATTTTTTTAAAATTATTTTATTTATTTTAAATTTTAGACTCTAAATTATAGATTTTTAACTTTAAATCTTAAATTATAAACTTAAATCTTTTAGTTGACTAATGTTAACTAATTATTACATAAAACTTAATTTTCTATAACTTTTTCTTGATTTTTATGACTATATCACATAAGAAAAACAATTTATAACGAGAATAACAATTGTAAATATAAACCTCATAAAAAGTACGTAATCAGGGGTGGAGCTTAGTCAAGACAAGGGGGTCATGGCCCTCTAATTTTTGTTAAAAAAATTAGTAGTACTTTTTAAAAGTAGTTCAGTTGGTTTAAATATTTTATTATGACTTAAAATACCAAAATTTAATCTTCATCTCTTGATTTTATTGCACAATAGTTTTTAATTTAAAACATTCAAACCTTGTTGGATTTGGACTGAATTGATTATATTCACATTTTGCAGCTCTCTATTCAATAAGCAATACTCCCTCTATTTTTGAGTTCAAATATAAAAAATTAGCTATTTTTTTATGTAATTTAATATTATTTTTATATTTTACTGTTTATTTAATTTAATTTTTTATATGATAAAAAATATTAGAATATTCAATAAGTATTGATATTGTTTTATTTGTATAAATTGATAAAAAAATTCAATAAATATTATAAATTTTAATTAATATTTGTCCTTCTAACTTCTTTTTTATATATTTTACAGGATATATATTCAAATTTTCATATAAAATAATCATAAAAAATCAAAGAATTGATGCATTTATTTTTAAGAGGAAGGCTAATATTTAAAAAAAAAAACATATAACTTTTACAATATCAACACATGTGTAGATAGTTTTTCTACTTTAATGAATCACGAAGAAAGTAAAATACAACCTTTAAAAGTTCAAAGTGTTGCATCTGATGAGTTTGACCTTAATTCTTTGGAACGAGATCCTGAAAAACGGCTTTAAATTTGGCAATATCACCCAAATCAAAGAGATGAGGTTATACGAGCTTAACTTAAATGGGGTCTATATCAAAAACATCTTGACAATTATCTTCTATCTGACCCCTCCAAAATTTTGTTTCAAACTCCACCATACATAATTATATATATATATATATTTTTTTTTGAAAATAACATATATGTAACTTCGTAATATAAAACTAATTAATATATTATCCGTATATGGTCTCTTGATCAAGGCCAAAAACTTAAGTCACTAATTAATGTCTCAATTAGAATATTGCGACTTAGTATTCATCAAAATTCACTCTTTAATAAGCTATTATTTATAAAAATTTAATAAAATAATTATAATAATTATTTTTGGATATTATTTTAAATTTTCTCTCGTATATATTTAAATTTTAAAATTATATCTTTTTAAAGTTAGAATATTAATTTAATAAAAAATATTTAGAATATTCAAATTTAAATTTAAATTTAATAAAACAAAAATAACAAACTAAAATTAAATTCTATCCAAATTAAAATTAAAATAACACTATCAAACTTATTTTTTTGTTTCAAAGTGTGGCATTCAATTATTTGACAAGAATAATAAACATAATTATTTTTGAATGAGTTTCGGTTGTGTTAAAAAATTACTTAGTGGACAATCTTGTAATTTTAGATGTGTTAAAAAATTATTTATATTAAAAAAATGTAACTAGAAATTTAAACGGCTTTTGAATATATATTAACAATATTTTATGTGTTATCTTTTTATTTTGTATTAAAAATATATGTAAAATAATAAAAAACACCAACAAAATAATCATACAAGACAAAGTAATGCTCAAACACAATATAACTTTTTGTTGCAGATGTTTAGTAAAATTATTAAAAAAATTCACCAAATAGTGCTTTGATTTCTTTTGAAAACTAGAAAAAAAATTGAAGTAGCATAAACTTAATTGTTGAAATTCTTTTCTTGGTTCACGTATGTCGTTATTATATAAAACTAGAAGACCATGGATAGACAATAAATTATACGTCTCAAGAATTAATATGGTGGACTAAATTTTCATAGACGGAAAGAAACGGGAGAAGAGAAAGAAGCTAAATTTATGCATAGAAAGTGCAAATAAGATTGAAATTGAACTGAACTCTTTAATATTAATTATCAAAAGTTTAATTTAAATCACGTCACATCCTTACATAAAGTGTATTTATTTACTTTGGAACATATATATAGGAAGTTTGTAGCTAGAGTGGCACTTCTTTTTTTTGTTTTTTTAGTCCAACTAGGTATATTACCTATGATGTATGGATATTAATATGGATATGGGACATGACACGATATAGGATACATAGATATGCGAATTTAAATTTTTTATAAAACACAGGAATATACAGCATATATATAAAATATAAACTATGTTTAGATAAATTATAATGATATTTTAGTATTTTTTTGATATATTAAAGGAAGCAAGGGATAAAAGAGGAGGGTTGTGTTAGGTCTTCGACAACCAATATAAAAATATAGCCGAATCCCATTGACATGAATCAAAGACATTATTGTGATAAAGCTAGGTCGTTGCCCGGAAGCAACGCGCCGTATGGCTCGAGTACAGTGTCAAAGCAAGAGCCGCTGCATCGGTGCCCAGATGTAGTGTTAAATGAGCAAGGGTTCTCGCATTTTCGTGAACAAACGAGGGTAAATAAGCTAGTTCACAAAGTAAAAGGTAAAAGTCGAAGCGACAGAAGGTTGAGATTTGGGACATGGAACATAGGCACTCTAACAGGAAAGTCCATGGAGGTGGTGGACACCATGACAAGGAGGAAGATTAACATTATGTGCCTACAAGAAACGAAATGGGTTGGTGCAAAGGCTAGGGAGTTGGATACTTCTGGTTTCAAACTTTGGTATACAGGAAAGGTGAAGAATAGGAATGGGGTTGGAATAATTGTGGATAAGCAGTAGAAGAAGGACGTAGTGGATGTCAAGAGGGTGGGAGATCGGATCATCTCTATCAAACTTGTGGTGGAGGGAGGTGCTTTCCATGTGATTAGCGCCTATGCACCACAAGTGGGTTCAGACGAACAACACAAGATAAGGTTTTGGGAGGATCTAGAGAGTTTGGTTCAAGGCATACCTTTGGGATATAAGATTTTCTTAGGAGGAGATTTAAATGGCCATGTTGGGAGAGAAGTGACTAGATATAGGAGTATTCACGGAGGCCATAGTTTCGGGGTGATCAATGCCGAGGGTAAAACTATTTTGGACTTTTCCTCAACTTTTGATCGTATCATCGCAAATACATGTTTTAAAAAGAGAGACGAACATCTTATAACCTATAAGAGTGGCATGACAAGCTCTCAAATCGACTTTTTCTTGTTGAGGAGAGTCGACAAAAAATTTTGCATTAACTGTAAAATTATCCTGGAAGAGAGTTTGATAACACAACATAGGGTGCTCGTCATGGATTTTTGGGTTGAGCAAAAGTTGAGGAAAAGACATCATACAAAGAACCCAAGGACGAGGTGGTGGCAGATGAAAGGTGAGGAACAAAGAAGCTTCCTAAGACGGGTAGGAGAAGAGGCAAAGTGGGATGGGAATGGAAGCGCGGAAGAGATGTGTAGGGAGATGGCAGAAGTTATTAGAAGAACAGTAAAAGAAAGTTTTGGTGAATCTAAAGGAATAGGACCAAGAGACAAGGAGTCCTGGTGGTGGAATGCGAGTATACAAGAAAAGATAAAGATAAAAAGGGAATGCTTTAAAGAGTGGTCTTTATGCCGTAATGCAGATAATTGGGAAAAATATAAGGCGACTAAGAAAGAGACAAAAGTGGCTGTAAGTGAAGTAAAAATAAGAGCATATGAGGGTCTCTACCAATCTTTGGGCACGAAAAAAGGAGAAAAAGGTATATATAGAATCGCAAAGAGCTGGGAAAGAAGAACGAGAGATTTGGATCAGGTTAAGTGCATAAAGGATAAGGATGGAGAGGTGTTGGCTCAAGAGGAGAAGATTAATGAAAGGTGGAAGAGCTACTTCTACGAGTTATTTAATGAGGGACAGAAGACTCTTCCGAGCATTGGTCGATTATGCACAAGGGAAGAAGATTAAAACTTTGACTACTATCGAAGGATTCGAGACTTCGAGGTAAAAGAGGCTCTAAAGCAGATGAAAAATGGCAAGGCAGTAGGACCTGATAATATCCCGATTGAGGTTTGGAAGGGGCTTGGAGAAAAAGGCATCAACTGGTTAACCAAGATTTTTAATGAGATTTTGAGGTCAAAGAAGATGCCTGATGAGTGGAGAAAGAGCACCTTGGTACCTATCTATAAAAATAAGGGGGATATACAAATTTGTAGAAACGATAGAGGGATTAAGCTTATGAGTCATACTATGAAATTATGGGAAATAGCGATAGAACGGAGGTTGAGAAAAGAGACACAAGTAACAGAGAACCAATTTGGATTTATGCTAGAAAAATATACCACTGAAGTAATATACCTATTAAGAAGGATGATGGAGAGGTATCGTAGTAATAAAAGGGATCTCCATATGGTGTTTATTGATTTGGAAAAAGCGTATGATAGGGTACCAAGGGAGGTCTTATGGAAGGTTTTAGAAAAAAGGAGAGTAAGGATCGCATATATTCGAGCAATTAAAGACATGTATGATGGGGCCACAACTAGTGTGAAGACTCAAGGTGGTGTGACGGAGGAATTCCCTTTTGGTATAGGATTACACCAGGGATCATCCTTAAGTCCATACCTTTTCACATTAGTCTTGGAAGTACTCACAGAGCACATCCAAGAGCTTGTACCATGGTGCATGCTTTTTGCCGATGATATCGTCCTTATGGGAGAGTCAAGGGAAGACCTAAATAAAAAGTTGGAGTTATGAAGAGAAGCTTTAGAAGTGAATGGTCTGCGCATAAGTTGTAGCAAGACGCAATATATGGAATGTAAGTTCAGTTTGAGAAGGAAAAACCCTAATATAGAGGTGAAGATTGGAGAAAACATCCTAGGAAAAGTTAAAAGTTTTAAGTATCTTGGGTGCATCATACAGGATAATGGAGAGATTGAACAGGATGTAAATCATAGGATCCAAGCAGGTTGGTCAAAATGGCGGAGTGCATCTGGTTTTATATGCGACAAAAAAGTGCCTTTAAAACTTAAAGGTAAATTCTATCGCACCGCTATAAACCTGGCTATGATGTATGGTACGGAGTGTTGGGCAGCTAAAGAGGAGCACGAACATAAGCTGAGTGTGGCAAAGATGAAGATGTTGAGATGGATGAGTGGTCATACGCGATTGGATAACATAAGGAATGAAGATATAAGGGAGAGAGTTGGAGTAGCACCCATTGTGGAAAAGATGGTTGAATCGCGTCTCAGGTGGTTTGGACATGTGAGAAGAAGACCGATAGAACATCCAGTCAGAGGGTTGATGAGATGGAAGATGGACAAAGGGCGAAAGGTAGAGGAAGACCTAAGAAGACCATCCATGAGGTGGTCAAATGAGATCTACATGTAAACGGTCTCTCTGTAGACATGATACATGACAGAGCACAATGGCGTCGTTTGATTCATGTAGCCGACCCCACTTAGTGGGACAAGGCTTTGTTGTTGTTGTTGTTGTTGTTTAATAATTAATAATATATATTATTTTTAAATTCATTTTAAGCATACATGTTAAGAATAAGACTCAACACAGTGACACGAGATAGTATTTAGGTGTGTTCAAGCGTGTTCGAAGAATTTTTTTATTAAGGCATAGTTGAATACACAAAAAAGACACGTGTATCGAATAAATATCAATGTGTCGCATCCAAAATGTATCCGATAAAAAACACGACAAATAAAAAAAGTATTTGTACTTTATACTATATTACTGTGATTTTTGTGAAAAATCAGTATATTGGAGTTGGTTATAAATTTTATGTGTCAAGAATAATTATAAAACTTAAACTATATAAAAATAGTAGTGACTTCTTACAAATAGAAAACATAATTAATTAAAAAAATATTATTAAAAAATATAATATTGTTAGAATGCATATATTATATGATTTTTTAATTAGGTAACTAATTATTAATTAGCCAATAATTTAAACCAATTTTTTAAAATTTTATTTTTAATTCACATTAACATTCAAATAAGATAATAATTAATATGCAATTTCCATTCAAATAAAATTTGTAACAATTTTACTATTAGAATGTCACACGTCTAGATACACTATTTTAATAATGAGAATATTACAACGACTTTTAAATATTTAATAATAAGATATAAGTTTTTAACTAAAAATCGTATTGCTATTTTATTTGAAAAACTGAAAATACTTATTATTTTAATCAAACATGCATATATAACCAAAATCAATCACAATCCTCATATATACAAATAACTTACAAATATTATAAACATGCATATCATTACAACTCATATCCCTCTTATATATATATATATATATATATATATATATATATATATATATATATATATATATATATATATATTTATTGTAGTTTTTCCTCGCATATATATACAACAATCAGATGTGCAAAACTCTTCGTCCGTCCTTAAAAGAAAAATCTGTAGAAAGTGAAAACAACGTCCTTGCAGGTTCTCAATAGAGGGTTTAAGAATTGTCATAAAAGGATATGTATAAAGAAAAGAATTGATTTCAATTACAGCGATTATCACTCATCTTATGAATCTATTAATAAAAATTAACAATTAATTATCCAAAATTCAAAGTTCACTTCTTTAATTATATGAATTTCAAAACTCAATTAATATTCTATAACATAATCAAGTACGGCCTCCACCCCAACATATAATCAAATCAAATTATAGCCTCCGGTCCAATTCATGTCAAATCACGGTCCTTTGGCCCAAACCAAATCAATCATGGCCTCCGGCCCAATTAAAATCAATCACAGCTTCTAGCACAAATCAAATTAACTTACCATCAAAACTCAGTCTCAAAATATAATCAATTACCGACATCATACGGTACAAGGCAAATACAATCAGAGGACAATTACAGCCAGTACCACATCAGAAACAACCCTCAATGTCACCACCAGCAGCATAAAAAATCTCTCAGTTGTTCAAGTACAGACAAAATAATATAAAAAATATACAAGTAAAGAGAACATATACAACAATTAGATCAAATAGCATATAGTGTAACTAATCAAGAAGGCAAATGAAGTATAAGATGCACACTAAAACAATACACACAAATGTACATGATGCATGTCTGCCCTATGGCCAATGAACTCATCTGTCGATTATACAATGAAACCTGACACATCCGGTAACTAACCTGGATATGAAACACCACAACACAGAGTAAGTGGGACTAAATCGCGATCCTTGGATCTTACCCGCATAACCTGGAGCAAGTGGGACAAAGCACAATCCTTGCATCTTACCCAGTGTCTAAAATCTCAACTCGGAGCAAGTGGGATACTCAGAGCAAGTGGGACAAACCGCAACCTTTGCATCTTATCCAGTGTCTAAAATCTCAACTCGGAACAAGTGGGACAAAATCACACACTTATATCTTACCCAGGTGTCTCAAACCTTTACCCAGAGCAAGTGGGATAAAGCCACAATCCTTGCGTCTTACCTAGGTGTCTCAACTCTCAACCTGAAACAAGTGGGACAATAGTCTAACCCTTGCATCTTACTTAGGCAAATACACCTCATCACATTCCAAAGTAAGTGGAACAATGCCACTGCATCTATCCAGAAAGTTCAAATAACAATTGGGAGCAAGTGAGACAAACTCCAATCCTTGCGTCTACTCGAGAGGCTCAATCCTTAACCCGGAGCAAATTGAACAATGCCACTGCATCTACCCAGACAGGTGTCATTCTCAACTAGGAGCAAGTGAGACGAATTACACCTTGCATCTATCCTGGGAGGTATCTCTCAATCAGACTCAGTTTCACCAAATAAAAAATCTAAAATTTAACTTCAATAACCCATCCTTCAATTCCATTTGAAATTACTCAAAAGCATAACTCTCATATTTGAATTAATCGCATAAAACTCAATTTTAACTTCATTCTCGAGTTTAATAACTTTTCAAAATACTCACAAATCACCTCTCTTTATCTATCAAATTTAAATACTGTAAATCCACCAAAACTCCTTAAAATATAATTCTTTAATCAAACTAAAAAATAATCCTTTTTCTTAATAAATTAAAACTCAAAACAAAATTCTTTTCTTAATAAGTCAAACTCAAAACATAATTCTTTTCTCAAATGAATCAAACTTAAAATATAATTCTCTTCTTGATAAATCGAATTCAAATGGTATAATTCTTTTCTTAATAAATCAAACTCAAAAAATAATAATTTTTTAATAAATAAATCTCCAAAACATAATTTGTTTATTTTCTTAATAAATCCAAATCAAATCATATAATTCTTGAATCCAAACTTTTCTAAATAACACTTCAAACCAAATCTCCAATTTTTATAAAAATTTTGGCAACATCTCCTCTAAAATTTGGACTTTCTCACCCTTCAAAAGTCCCAAACAACTCAAACCAAACATCTCTCAATCATTCAAATCACTTTCAATAAACCATTATCGCAACAACAATAACTCAACTCAAGGAAATCAACAAAATCCAAAATTCAACTAACTAACCCAGTAAATCATAATTTAAACCAACTTTCACATAATCAATTAAGAATCACACTTTTCAGCCACCTCAACCAATCAATAACTCGATTGAGCAAACAATTTCATTCATTTAAAATAATTCACTTTAATTCATAAGACTTACATAATCATAAAAATATATTTTTTTCCATTAATATCGACTTGTAACAATTTTTAAAAGTAAAATAAGTTTAAGAAAAGCAGCCTTAACTTGGTTAACCACAATTTGCATAATTAAACGCATTAAATTCCTTTTTTCCTCGGCTCGCAACAGCGGCAATCACAACCACAACTCTAAACCACTTCGCAACAATAACAACAACTCTAATCGCAACATGCAATAACCAGAACTCGACCATACATTACCAAAACCTCAGAATCTTTAATCAAGAATAACTGAATATTTTATATGCTGGCACAAGAATTTCGGAACAGAGATAACTATGTAACAAAAGGAGAAACACGGAAACAGAGTGGCAATAACTCCTGTGGCAGTTCCGATAATGATGAAAAACCTCAATGCCAACTGTAGCAACATCGCCGTGAACACAATATCCTTAGAAATTGAAAGAACGGAAACCTGAACAAGAACACCCCTACCAACAGTGTTTTCTGGTGACAACAGAGCTCCGACAATGATGACAGAAGCTCTGGCAACGACAACGACAAGAAGACATGTCGGCGATGAAAGTAACCGCGGCGGCAACGAGACAACGCGTCCTCCTTCTCCGTCGTAGCCTCCCGCGCGCATCTCTCTCCTTGGTTCTCTCTCTCTCGGACGTGTCTCTTCCTCCTTCTCTTGGTGATAGCAACGACAGCGATCGTGGCTTCGACGACCGCACCCAGGTGCGACAGCAGCAACGCAACGTCCATCTCTCCCTGGCTCGTTCTCACTCCTCCGTGAAGCTCCCTCCTCACGCGTGTCTCTCCCTTGCGGTTCTACTCTCTCCACGACAACATGATTTTGGCGACAGTGGCAGTGACACCCACCGGTGCCATCTCTTTCTTCCTTTCTTCTCCCTTCCTTCTCTTCTCTGAGCAGCTCTCACCTTTCTCTCTTCCCTTTCTTTTCTGCTCGTATGTGTGTTTTTAGGAAGGGGGATTGGTGACAGCTAGATTTAGGGTTAGAGAGTGTAGGGTGTGTATTAAAATAAAATTAGAGTTAGAATTTTAATTTGAAAATTTTTGAGTTAATTAGGGTAGTGTAATTTTAATAAAATTAGAGAATATGGTATTAATTTAAAACCTACTTTAATTCTTAAAGTTACTTTAAAAATATTATTATTTTTATCAATTTATTAATTGACTTTCAATCAAATATTCTAATTTAAAATATAAGATAATATAATAATTTCTTTTTGTTTATAAAATTTAAAGTATTAAATTCTAAAATATCAATTATTTAAATAAAATTATATAAAATTTTTATTATTTTTTAACTTTTAAAACTTTAAATCATAATTAAAAAATTGTTCAATTACAATAAAAATTTTTGAAAATATAATTTTAAATAAATAAAATCAATCATAAAATAATTTATTATTTCATTTTTAAAAATTTAAAATTTTACAAAATTAATAATTAAAAATTATTTAATAATAATTTGAGCAAACATATCAAATCATAATCCAATGATTTTTAACATCAATTTTACATAAAAAGAATTGTAGGTGAGTTTTCAACTTTAAACGAACATACAAATTTACATTCAAAGCCACATTTATGAATCAAGTTAGTTATAAAATAAAGTTTGAATATACTACATAAAATGATACCGAAAAGATTTTGGCATCCACAAAAATAACTTAAAAAAATAAAAATGATAAAATAATTTTTAAAAAATTACTAAATTTGACAAATTAAAAATGACTAATAGTCAATTACAGTCGTTTTTATAAACAAAAAATACTTAACTGACTAAGAAATTAAAAAAACGACATTATAAACTAAAAAATTATGTAACACTATTAATTATTTTAAATTATGCAAACCTTTAATTTTTCAAATCAATTTTAATTTCTCGCATCCTCAAAAAATATTGCTCCCAATTAATGAATTTGTTTTTTAGAATTAAAAAAATAGTTGTAAATCCGATTTTAAAAACTTTTATATCTCATCCATCAAATTACATCTTACAAAGAATAATTGTCACCAAAAAAAATCTTACAAAGAATAATTACGAATCAACTTAGATATTTTAATTTTTTTATGTGAGCGATTCAAACATTACGTATGTGTAACATTCCTCGGGAAAAAAGAAAATGGAAAAGCAAAAATGAAAACCGTCAAAAGATTACTTTAAGAAGAGAAACACGAGGAAGCTACCGTGAACTATCATAGAAAGTGCAAGCTCGTATACACACACAGACGTGCGCCCCTTCTTCATTCTAATTCTATTCTATATCTATATATAAGTGTGTGTGAACCAACTTTTCCACATTTTGAAATGATGAAGAATCTTACAAGATGGGAAACTTAAGAATTCGTAGAAGACCTTTCACAAAGCAAAAAGACGCTTCCACCGTCGTTGGCCGAGTCAAGCCCAACGGCGGCTGCTGCAAGAAGCACCCAAAACACCAACAATCCCCCGGCGTGTGTTCTCTTTGCTTAAAGGAAAAGCTCGCCAAGCTGCCGGCCGCTTTCTCGCATCGCCGTAGAGTAACAACCTCCTTATGTTCCTCTTATACATCCTCTTCCTCTGTGTCTTCATTGTCTTCGTATTATGATTCTTTATGTTCTACTTCTTCTTGTCCTTCTCCGGTGCATTCTGGATCCTCATCCGGGCCCATTTTTCCGGTGTTATTCAAGCATGGGATCATGAGGAGAAAGTCAATGTCAACGGTTGCTACTCAAGCTAGAAAGAGAGATCATCATGATGAAGATTATGAAGGTGGTGTTCGTGGGTTTTGGTTCAATTTTCTTCATCCTAAGAGAAAGATCGGAAAGGATGAGAGGGACACTAATAATAAGATGCATCGTTCTATGTTCTATAAGAGTAAAGGTCTGCATAACCAGCTGAAACCTTAGAGTTAGAGAGAGGACACCAAAAAAATGGAAAAAGAAAAAGAACAAGATGTTTTCTGTTTTATAGCTAAATGGTCATTACATGAAAAAATGGAAAATATAGTAAAAATATTAGCCTATGATTTCTTATTAACTTGTAGTTCTGTG
This sequence comes from Arachis hypogaea, assembly GCF_003086295.3. NCBI lineage: Eukaryota > Viridiplantae > Streptophyta > Magnoliopsida > Fabales > Fabaceae > Arachis > Arachis hypogaea. The sequence continues at coordinate 60,842,304 of NC_092042.1, read as the reverse complement.
TTGATGGCGTATAAAAATTTGAAGTTACAGATTAAATATCAGATTTGTTTCCTTGTTTAGAGATATAGCAACCCCATAAAGAATTTCGCCCGTTTTGTGTGTGATTAATAGTGATGATCATTGTTTGTGGTTGCTGAGAATTTCGGATACTTCTGGTTCTTGATATTGTTCTTTTCATTCCATGCATGTCTGTTGTGATCCATAAGAGATCACAGTACTAATTAATAATACGAATCTCTCCAAGAGATCCATAGGCCACTATTGCTTTAATTTTAATTAGTTTTGATATATTCCTATTTGTTTTTATCTGTGTTCTCACGAGGACTGTTCCAAAATTTTGTTGTTTCTTCTATGGCGGTTATATTTGTATGTAAGAGAAAAGGAGGTATATATAATATAATTGAATTAATTGAGTTTCTTACTCATTAACAGCTAGGTTTGTATCGAGGGGCATTGTACTGGCGTGACTTGGCAATATGGGTTGCTGTATGTAAGGCTATTTTTATAATTATTAAGAAAAGTATGTACAATAAAATTAAAATATTAAATAATGTGAATAATGAATATATATTAAATATTTATTTTATTAGATGTATAGATAATTATTCTAATATTAAAATTTAGATGGATAATTTAAAATTGTAGTATATTTTGATTTATTGATGTTGTTTATGTTGTTCAAGAAAATTATTAGTTATCTAGCATAATTCCATAAATGCTAGAGAGCTAACAGAATTTATGATATTCAACCATTAATTAGTTATCATTAATATTTTTAATGGTATGAAATAATATCTAATATATAGAATTATTCATTTTTCTTTTATGATTAAGTGCTGGCCAAATTATAATAAAAATACTGACTTTCTTTTATTGAATTGAATTTCATATCTGAGGTAGTGATCTAGTACTGAAACTTCAATAAATTTGTCTAGGTTTATTTATATGTTTGATTTGATAGAGATATAATTATTGTGTTGTTTTATTTTTTTATTAGATGAAACTTTGAGAAGAAATAACTTTTTAAATGGTATTCAAATTTTATACTTAAAAAGTTTAGAGTTCAATTTTTAATAAATTAAAAAAAAATATATAAGATAAATAAAAAAATATTTATATAAAAAATTAAATAAATCTAAAAGAGATTTTTATTTAAAAAATATTAAAAATATAATATTTATATTATTTTTTATCAATTTAAATTTTTAGAATAAATAATATTATGACATTATCATTATAAGATGGATTTTCATAAAAAATATATTAAAAATATTTTTTTATTAATATTAGTAAATATTTTATTTAATAATATTTTAATTATATATGATTAATCTGGTAAGATTATGTTTTATGGATATAGTGAATTTCTGATAAAAGTTTTCACACGGAATAACATTATTTCCGTGTTACATGATATATCATTGATGCTTAGGCATATTTAATAGTTTTTATAGTTTTTTTATTAATTTTTTTTAGTTTAAATAAAAAAATCTTACATTTTTAGTTAAGTTTTAAAATTAATCAAGTATTTGTAGTTATTTACTTATTTTAGAAATATTGTGGATTCAAGTTATATTTTTTAAAAAATTTACAATTAAAGAGTAATTTACGAAATACTTGTCAATCTTAATTTTTTTCATACTCAAGTGATTATAACTTGATTTATAGAGGTCCAAATACATCTTATTTTTTTCGTAATTAAAAGACGTTTTGATTTTTCAGTAGTTAGTTTTTATTTTGACGAATCATTTCTGAACTTTGCAAGTAAATGATAATATAATTTTATTATTATATTATTTATTTATTTTATGTGCTATAAACATAATAGAGTTTAGATAATAATATTATTATTATCGAGTTTGATATTCGTCGATATAAATAAATATTGGTACTCCTTGATAACCTTAGAGTTGCTAATGCTTCATCATATATTTTTATTTATTTTAATCATTATGTTACTTATGTCATTTATATTAATAACACACACACACACACACACACACATATATATATATATATATATATATATATATATATATATATATATATATATATATATTATTAATACATTTACCTTGGTTACATATGTATTATTACTTTCATTTTAATACATTTACCTTGGTTGTTCTCTCGTCGGACCTAGTTGAGCAGCACATGCCTAAGTCTGTGCCTGAGTGAGATCTTTCTCTACAACCAATTTCATCACCTTTGTCTGACGTACAGACCGAAGAGCAGTCTAGACCTTTTATAGAGACATTAGATTAGATACCTGCAATTGGACCATCATTCTCGATCGAAGCAAACAGACTGGCGTTCTCGATCAGACCTGCACTCCTAGATATTAGAAGTGACAGCAGCATTAGAGATGCTTCAGAAGTTATAGAAATTTCTGATGATGATGATAATGAGAACCTTGAGGAGTACCTAGATGTGATAGAGATTTCTCTTCTGATAGCGACGACTGATGGTTTGAGGTTGACAGCATGTTTTGGGAAAATTTCAGCTTAGCATAGATTTTATGTTGTAGTATTTCACTTTGGGATAGATCCACTGAAAAATTAGGAGTTGTATAGCTTTCTTAGGCTAGTTTGAATGCCAGATTAGTGATTTTCTTTATGGAACAACATCGGTCCCCCCACTCCCAGAAAATGAAAACTCACTCCCAACTGAGAGGGCCCCTACTGTATAAAGACAGTAATTGAGAAAAGAGCCTACAAACTCGAACGACTTGACGGAACCAAAATATCGAGAACATAGAATGCTGCCAATCTACGACGCTACTACACCTAAGAACATCAAGTTGGAAAATATTATATTTAGTTTCTCTTTTATTCTCCTTTTATTTCTGTCTGCTTATTTTTCGCATATATTATCATCGAGTACTATTTCCTACACACTTCGGGAGGTTTTAACGAGGCCCAACATCTTAATAAAAATTTTATTTCTTTTTTTTCTTCAAAAAATACTACCCTGACAGATGACACGAACTAAAAGACGGCTATCCACAAACTAACACGGCCCACCAAAAGTCCATTATTATAAACATCCCACTATAAAGACCACAAGTCACAAAAATGGCTTAAATGGCCTAGACCACCCCACAACCACAAAATAAAGTCATAATAACGGCTTAAGAGTAAACGGCCTCAACGGCCCCATTACAACAAAGTAATGGGCCTTCATCGGCCTACACGTCCACACCTGGTGCAAGAACCAAAGCATGGGCCTTCATCGTCTCCTCGGTAGCTGATGAGCGGATAATTTATATGCTTTTTGGCATTGTTTTTAGTATGTTTTTAGTATGATCTAGTTAGTTTTTAGTATATTTTTATTAGTTTTTAGTTAAAATTCACTTTTCTGGACTTTACTATGAGTTTGTGTGTTTTTCTGTGATTTCAGGTATTTTCTGGCTGAAATTGAGGGACCTGAGCAAAAATCTGATTCAGAGACTAAAAAGGACTGCAGATGCTGTTGGATTCTGACCTCCCTGCACTCGAAGTGGATTTTCTGGAGCTACAGAAACCCAATTGGCGCGCTCTCAACGGCGTTGGAAAGTAGACATCCTGGGATTTCCAGCAATATATGATAGTCCATACTTTGCCCAAGATTTGATGGCCCAAACCGGCGTTCAAAGTCACCATCAGAATTCCCAGCGTTAAACGCCGGAACTGGCACAAGGATGGGAGTTAAACGCCCAAACTGGCATGAAAGCTGGCGTTTAACTCCAAGAAGAGTCTCTACACGAAAATGCTTCAATGCTCAGCCCAGGCACACACCAAGTGGGCCCGGAAATGGATTTTTATGTCATTTACTCATCTCTGTAAACCCTAGGCTACTAGTTCTCTATAAGTAGGACCTTTTACTATTGTATTTTCATCTTTGGATCCTAGATCATCTTCTGATCTTTGAATCTTTTGATCACGTTTTGGGGGCTGGCCTCACGGCCATGCCTAGACCTTGTTCTTATGTATTTTCAACGGTGGAGTTTCTACACACCATAGATTAAGGTGTGGAGCTCTGCTGTACCTCGAGTATTAATGCAATTACAATTGTTCTTCTATTCAATTCCGCTTGTTCTTGTTCCAAGATATCACTTGTTCTTCAACTTGATGAATGTGATGATCCGTGACACTCATCATCATTCTCACCTATGAACGCGTGCCTGACAACCACCTCCGTTCTACCTTAGATTGGGTGGATATCTCTTGGATTCTTTAACCGGAATCTTCGTGGTATAAGCTAGAACTGATGGCGGCATTCAAGAGAATCCGGAAGGTCTAAACCTTGTCTGTGGTATTCTGAGTAGGATTCAATGATTGAATGACTGTGACGAGCTTCAAACTCCTGAAGGCTGGGCGTTAGTGACAGACGCAAAAGAATCACTGGATTCTATTCTGACCTGATTGAGAACCGACAGATGGATAGCCGTGCCGTGACAGGGTGCGTTGAACATTTCCACTGAGAGGATGGGAGGTAGCCACTGACAACGGTGAAACCCTTGCATACAGCTTGCCATGGAAAGGAGTAAGAAGGATTGGACGAAGACAGTAGGAAAGCAGAGAGACGGAAGGGACCAAGCATCTTCATACGCTTATCTGAAATTCCTACCAATGAATTACATAAGTATCTCTATCTTTATCTTTATATTTTATTCATATATCATCCATACCCATTTGAGTTTGCCTGACTAAGATTTACAAGGTGACCATAGCTTGCTTCATACCAACAATCTCTGTGGGATCGACCCTTACTCGCGTAAGGTTTATTACTTGGACGACCCAGTACACTTGCTGGTTAGTTGTGCGAAGTTGTGTTTATGCCATGGTATTGAACACCAAGTTTTTGGGTTCATCACCGGGGATTATTTGAGTTGTGAAAAGTATTGATCACAATTTCGTCCACCAAGTTTTTGGCGCCGTTGCTGGGGATTGTTGAGTTTGGACAACTGACGGTTCATCTTGTTGCTTAGATTAGGTATTTTTCTTCAGAGTTCTTAAGAATGAATTCTAGTGTTTCAAGGTGATGTTCTTATCATCACCAAAGCTGATTGATTTTCATCAATTTAGCTCTTGAATGCAATGTCCTGCTAAAGCTTGTTCAGCCATGTCTAATTTCTTTAGACTGAAGCTTTAGACTAACATTGCATGATTCCTGGATATCTCATTAAGAATTTTGATATTTTTATTTTCTTTTTCAATTAATTTTCAAAAAATCAAAAAAAAAATTTACAAAAAAAAAACCAAAAATATTTTATGTTTCTTTTTGAGTCTAGTGTTTCATTTTAAGTTTGGTGTCAATTGCATGTTTCTGTTCTTCTTGCATTCATGCATGTGTCTTCATTAATCTTTAAGTTGTTCTTGATGATTTCATTGCTCTGATTTTTAAATTCTCTTGACTTGAGTGTTTATGTGTCTCATATGCATTCTCATTTTGTTAGTGTCAGTAGTATACAAACTGCTAAGTTTGGTGTCTTGCATGCATTGTTATTTGATTTTAGTTGCATTTTGATTATTCCTTACTATTAAAAATCCAAAAATATTTTTAATTTGTGTCTTTTCAAGTCAATAATACAGAGAATTGAAGATTCAGAATATACTGCAGAGGAATTACACAGGAAAAGCTGGGCGTTCAAAACACCCAGTGAGGAAGACAGACTGGCGTTTAAACGCCAGCCAGGGTGCCTGGTTGGGTGTTTAACGCCCAAAAGGGTAGTGTTTTGGGTGTTAAACGCCAGAATGTGCACCATTCTGGGCGTTTAACGCCAGGATGGCACAAGAGGGAAGATTTTGTTTTCAAATCAAATTTTTTTAAAGTTTTCAAAATCTTTTCAAAATTAAATCTTTTTCAAATCAAATCTTTTCAATCAAATCTTTTTCAAAATCAATTTCTTTCTTTTTTTAAAAATACTTTCCATCAATTAATGATTTGATTCAACATTTCAAGTATGTTGCCTTTTCTGTTGAGAAAGGTTTAAATGTTTGAATCATATCTTTTCTTGATAGCCAAGTCATTAATTTTCAAAATCAAATCTTTTTAAAAATGTTTTTCAAATCATATCTTTTTAATCACATCTTTTTCAAAAATAGTTTTCAATCAAATCTTTTTGATTTCTAATTTCAAAATCTTTTTCAAAAGTCACTTTACTTCTTTCTCAATCATGGTTTTCGAAAATCAATTAAAGGTTTTCAAAATATTTTCAAAATCTTTTACTTAATTTTCGAAAATTACTTCCCCTCTTCTCACATCCTTCTATTTATGGACTAACACTATTCCTTAATGCACAATTCGAACTCCATCTCTCTTGATAAGTTCGAATTTTCTAACTTCTGTCTTCTATTTTTCTTTTCCTCTGACACCTCAAGGAATCTCTATACTGTGACATAGAGGATTCCACATTTTCTTGTTCTCTTCTCTTTCATATGAGCAGGAGCAAAGACAAAAGCATTCTTGTTGAGGCTGACCCTGAACCTGAAAGGACCTTGAAGCGAAAGCTAAGAGAAGCTAAGGCACAATTCTCTGTAGAGGACCTAACAGAAATCTTCAAAGAAGAAGAACACATGGCAGCCGAAAACAACAACAATGCCAACAATGCAAGGAGGGTGCTGGGTGACTTTACTGCACCTACTCCCGACTTCTATGGGAGAAGCATCTCTATCCCTGCCATTGGAGCAAACAACTTTGAGCTTAAGCCTCAATTAGTTTCTCTAATGCAACAGAATTACAAGTTCCATGGACTTCCATTGGAAGATCCTCATCAGTTCTTAGCCGAGTTCTTGCAAATCTGTGACACTGTCAAGACTAATGGGGTTGACCCTGAGGTCTACAGACTTATGCTATTCCCTTTTGCTGTAAGAGACAGAGCTAGGATATGGTTGGACTCACAACCTAAAGAAAGCCTGAACTCTTGGGAAAAGCTAGTCAATGCCTTCTTGGCAAAGTTCTTTCCACATCAAAAATTGAGTAAGCTTAGAGTGGAAGTCCAAACCTTCAGACAGAAGGAAGGAGAATCCCTCTATGAAGCTTGGGAAAGATACAAACAATTAATCAGAAAGTGTCCCTCTGACATGCTTTCTGAATGGAGCATCATAAGTATTTTCTATGATGGTCTGTCTGAACTGTCCAAGATGTCTTTGGATAGCTCTGCTGGAGGATCTCTTCATCTGAAGAAGACGCCTACAGAAGCTCAAGAACTAATTGAAATGGTTGCAAATAACCAATTCATGTACACTTCTGAAAGAAATCCTGTGAACAATGGGACAAATCAGAAGAAAGGAGTTCTTGAGATTGACACTCTGAATGCCATATTGGCTCATAACAAAATATTGACTCAGCAAGTCAATATGATTTCTCAAAGTCTATCTGGAATGCAAAATGCACCAAGCAGTACTAAGGAACCTTCATCTGAAGAAGAAGCTTATGATCCTGAGAACCCTTCAATGGAAGAGGTGAATTACATGGGAGACCTTTATGGAAACACCTATAATCCTTCATGGAGAAATCATCCAGATCTCTCATGGAAGGATCAACAGAGACCTCAACAAGGTTTCAACAACAATAATGGTGAAAGAAACAGGTTTAGCAATAGCAAGCCTTTTCCATCATCTTCTCAGCAACAGAAAGAGAGTTCTAAGCAGAACACCTCTGACTTAGCAACCATGGTCTCTGATCTAATCAAAACCACTCAAAGTTTCATGACTGAAACAAGGACCTCCATTAGAAACTTGGAGGGACAAGTGGGTCAGTTGAGCAAGAAAATTACTGAACTCCCTCCTAGTACTCTTCCAAGCAATACAGAAGAAAATCCAAAAGGAGAGTGCAAGGCCATCAACATGGCCGAATTTGGAGAGGAGGGAGAGGCAGTGAACGCCACCGAGGAAGACCTCAATGGACGTCCACTGGCCTCCAATGAGTTCCCCAATGAGGAACCATGGGAATCTGAGGCTCAAAATGAGGCTATAGAGATCCCATTGGACTTACTTCTGCCATTGATGAGCTCTGATGAGTATTCTTCCTCTGAAGAGGATGAGTATGTCACTGAAGAGCAAGTTGCTAAATACCTTGGAGCAATCATGAAGCTAAATGACAAGTTATTTGGAAATGAGACTTGGGAGGATGAACCCCCTCTGCTCACTAAAGAACTGGATGACTTATCTAGGCAGAAATTACCTCAAAAGAGACAGGATCCTGGGAAGTTTTTAATACCTTGTACCATAGGCACCATGACCTTCAAGAAGGCCTTGTGTGACCTAGGGTCAAGTGTAAACCTCATGCCTCTCTCTGTAATGGAGAAGCTAGGGATCTTTGAGGTGCAAGCTGCAAAAATCTCACTAGAGATGGCAGACAACTCAAGAAAACAAGCTTATGGACTTGTAGAGGATGTTCTGGTAAAAGTTGAAGACCATTACATCCCTGCTGATTTCATAGTCCTGGAGACTGGGAAGTGCATGGATGAATCCATCATCCTTGGCAGACCCTTCCTAGCCACAGCAAAGGCTGTGATTGATGTTGATAGAGGAGAATTGATCATTCAATTGAATGAAGAATCCTTTGTGTTTAAGGCTCAAGGATATCCCTCTGTCACCATGGAGAGGAAGCATGAAGAGCCTCTCTCAAAACAGAGTCAAACAGAGCCCCCACAATCAAACTCTAAGTTTGGTGTTGGGAGGCCACAACCAAATTCTAAGTTTGGTGTTGAACCCCCACATTCAAACTCTAAGTTTGGTGTTGGGAGGTTCCAACATTGCTCTGAGCATCTCTGAGGCTCCATGAGAGCCCACTGTCAAGCTACTGACATTAAAGAAGCGCTTGTTGGGAGGCAACCCAATGTTATATTTTATCTATTTTTCCTTTGTTATTTTATGTTTTCTGTAAGTTGATGATCATGAGAAGTCACAAAATCAATGAAAAAAGCAAAAACAGAATGAAAAACAGAAAGAAAAACAGCACACCCTGGAGGAAGAACCTACTGGCGTTTAAACGCCAGTGAGGCTAGCAGCTGGGCGTTTAACGCCCAGTCTGGCACCATTCTGGGCGTTTAACGCCAGAAAGGGGCACCAGACTGGCGTTAAACGCCAGAAAAGGGCAAGCTCCTGGCGTTAAATGCCAGAAATGGGCACCAGCCCGGCGTTTAACGCCAAAATTGGCTCAAAACGCATTTTTGCTTGCCATTTGGTGCAGGGATGACTTTTTCTTGACACCTCAGGATCTGTGGACCCCACAGGATCCCCAACTACCCTACCACTCTCTCTCTTCTTCACCCATTCACCAATCACCTCAACACCTCTTCCCCAAAAACCCTTCACCTATCAAATCCCATCTTTCTCTTCACCACTCACATCCATCCTTCATAAAACCCCACCTACCTCACCATTCAAATTCAAACCACTTTCCCACCCAAACCCACCCTCACTTGGCCGAACCTTACCCCCCCACTCCTATATAAACTCATCTTCACTCCTTCATTTTCACACAACCTAAACACTACTTCTTCCCCTTTTGGCCGAAACACAAAGCCATTCCCTTCTTCCTCATTTCTTCTTCTTCTACTCTCTTCTTTCTTCCTTTGCTCGAGGACGAGCAAACCTTTTAAGTTTGGTGTGGTAAAAGCATTGCTTTTTGTTTTTCCATAACCATTTATGGCATCCAAGGCCGGAGAAACCTCTAGAAAGAGGAAAGGGAAGGCAAAAGCTTCCACCTCCGAGTCATGGAAGATGGAGAGATTCATCTCAAGGGTGCATCAAGACCACTTCTATGAAGTTGTGGCCTTGAAGAAGGTGATCCCCGAGGTCCCTTTTTCACTCAAAAAGAGTGAATATCCGAAGATCCGACATGAGATCCGAAGAAGAGGTTGGGAAGTTCTTACCAACCCCATTCAACAAGTCGGAATCTTAATGGTTCTAGAGTTCTATGCCAATGCATGGATCACCAAGAACCATGATCAAAGTATGAACCTGGATCCTAAGAATTGGTTTACTATGGTTCGGGGAAAATACTTGGATTTTAGTCCGGAAAATGTAAGGTTGGCATTCAACTTGCCCATGATGCAAGGAGATGAACATCCTTACACTAGAAGGGTCAACTTTGATCAAAGGTTGGACCAAGTCCTCACAGTCATATGTGAAGAGGGTACCCAATGGAAGAGAGATTCAAGAGGGAAGCCGGTTCAATTGAGAAGGCATGACCTCAAACCCGTGGCTAGAGGATGGTTAGAGTTCATCCAACGTTCAATCATTCCCACTAGCAACCGGTCCGAAGTTACTATAGACCGGGCTATCATGATTCATAGCATCATGATTGGAGAAGAAATAGAAGTTCATGAGGTTATAGCTCAAGAACTTTATAAGGTGGTGGACAAGTCCTCTACCTTGGCAAGGTTAGCCTTTCCTCATCTCATTTGTCACCTCTGTTATTCAGTTGGAGTTGACATAGAGGGAGACATCCCCATTGATGAGGACAAGCCCATCACTAAGAAGAGGATGGAGCAAACAAGAGACCCCTCTCATCATCAAATCCCTGAGATGCCTCAAGGGATACACTTTCCTCTACAAAACTATTGGGAGCAACTAAACACCTCCCTAGGAGAATTGAGTTCCAACATGGGACAACTAAGGGTGGAGCACCAAGAACACTCCATCATCCTCCATGAAATTAGAGAAGATCAAAGAATCATGAGAGAGGAGCAACAAAGACAAGGAAGAAACATTGAGGAGCTCAAGCACTCTATAGGATCTTCAAGAGGAAGAACAAGCCGCCATCACTAAGGTGGACCCGTTCTTTAACTTCCTTGTTCTTTATTTTCCTGTTTTTCGAATTTTAGTGCTTATGTTTATCTATGTTTGTGTCTTGTGATCATTAGTGTCTTAGTGTCTATGCCTTAAAGTTATGAATGTCCTATGAATCCATCACCTTTCTTAAATAAAAAATGTTCTTAATTGAAAAAGAAAAGAATTGCATGAATTTTGAATTTTATAACAGTTTAATTATTTTGATGTGGTGGTAATACTTTTGTTTTCTGAATGTATGCTTAAACAGTGCATATGTCTTTTGAATTTGTGGTTCATGAATGTTGGCTCTTGAAAGAATGATGAAAAAGGAGACATGTTACTGAGGATCTGAAAAATCATAAAAATGATTCTTGAAGCAAGAAAAAGCAGTGAATACAAAAAAAAAGAGAAGAAAAATTTCGAAAAAAAGAGAGAAAGAAAAAAAAAGAAAAAGAAAGAAAAAAGAAAGAAATAAAGTTGTGATCCAAGGCAAAAAGAGTGTGCTTAAGAACCCTGGACACCTCTAATTGGGGACTCTAGCAAAGCTGAGTCACAATCTGAAAAGGTTCACCCAATTATGTGTCTGTGGCATGTATGTATCCGGTGGTAATACTGGAAGACAGAGTGCTTTGGGCCACGACCAAGACTCAATAAGTAGTTGTGTTCAAGAATCATCATACTTAACTAGGAGAATCAATAACACTATCTGGATTCTGAGTTCCTAAAGAAGCCAATCATTCTGAATTTCAAAGGATAGAGTGAGATGCCAAAACTATTCAGAGGCAAAAAGCTAAAAGCCCCGCTCATCTAATTAATATTGATCTTCATAGATGTTTTTGGAATTCATTGCATATTCTCTTCTTTTTATCTTATTTGATTTTCAGTTGCTTGAGGACAAGCAACAATTTAAGTTTGGTGTTGTGATGAGCGGATAATTTATACGCTTTTTGGCATTGTTTTTAGTGTGTTTTTAGTATGATCTAGTTAGTTTTTAGTATATTTTTATTAGTTTTTAGTTAAAATTCACTTTTCTGGACTTTACTATGAGTTTGTGTGTTTTTCTGTGATTTCAGGTATTTTCTGGCTGAAATTGAGGGACCTGAGCAAAAATCTGATTCAGAGACTAAAAAGGACTGCAGATGCTGTTGGATTCTGACCTCCCTGCACTCAAAGTGGATTTTCTGGAGCTACAGAAGCCCAGTTGGCGCGCTCTCAACGGCTTTGGAAAGTAGACATTCTGGGCTTTCCAGCAATATATGATAGTCCATACTTTGACCAAGATTTGATGGCCCAAACTGGCATACAAAGTCACCCTCAGAAATCCCAGCGTTAAACGCCGGAACTGGCACCAAAGTGGGAGTTAAACGCCCAAACTGGCACAAAAGCTGGCGTTTAACTCCAAGAAGAGTCTCTACACGAAAATGCTTCAATGCTCAGCCCAAGCACACACCAAGTGGGCCCGGAAGTGGATTTTTATGTCATTTACTCATCTCTGTAAACCCTAGGCTACTAGTTCTCTATAAGTAGGACCTTTTACTATTGTATTTTAATCTTCTGATCTTTGGAATCTTTGGATTATTTTAGATCCTTTGATCACTTTGGGAGGCTGGCCTCACGGTCATGCCTAGACCTTGTTCTTATGTATTTTCAACGGTGGAGTTTCTACACACCATAGATTAAGGTGTGGAGCTCTGCTGTACCTCGAGTATTAATGCAATTACTATTGTTCTTCTATTCAATTCCGCTTGTTCTTGTTCCAAGATATCACTTGTTCTTCAACTTGATGAATGTGATGATCCGTGACACTCATCATCATTCTCACCTATGAACGTGTGCCTGACAACCACCTCCGTTCTACCTTAGATTGGGTGAATATCTCTTGGATTCCTGATACACGATGCATGGTTGATCGCCTGACAACCGAGCGCTCGCCTGACAACCGAGCCAGCCATTCCGTGAGATCAGAGTCTTCGTGGTATAGGCTAGAACTGATGGTGGCATTCAAGAGAATTCGGAAGGTCTAACCTTGTCTGTGGTATTCTGAGTAGGATTCAATGATTGAATGACTGTGACGTGCTTCAAACTCCTGAGGGCGGGGCGTTAGTGACAGACGCAAAAGAATCACTGGATTCTATTCCGGCCTGATTGAGAACCGACAGATGGATAGCCGTGCCGTGACAGGGTGCGTTGAACATTTTCACTGAGAGGATGGGAGGTAGCCACTGACAACGGTGAAACCCTTGCATAAGCTTGCCATGGAAAGGAGTAAGAAGGATTGGATGAAGACAGTAGGAAAGCAGAGAGACGGAAGGGACCAAGCATCTTCATACGCTTATCTGAAATTCCCACCAATGAATTGCATAAGTATCTCTATCTTTATCTTTATGTTTTATTTGTATATCACCCATATCCATTTGAGTTTGCCTGACTAAGATTTACAAGGTGACCATAGCTTGCTTCATACCAACAATCTCTGTGGGATCGACCCTTACTCGCGTAAGGTTTATTACTTGGACGACCCAGTACACTTGCTGGTTAGTTGTGCGAAGTTGTGTTATTGCCATGGTATTGAACACCAAGTTTTTGGATTCATTACCGGGGATTATTTGATTTGTGAAAAGTATTGATCACAATTTCGCGCTATCAAAGGGTCAACTTTGATCAAAGGTTGGACCAAGTCCTCATAGACATATGTGAAGAGGGCGCCCAATGGAAGAGAGATTCAAGAGGGAAGCCGGTTCAACTGAGAAGGCATGACCTCAAGCCTGTGGCTAGAGGATGGTTGGAGTTTATCCAACGCTCAATCATTCCCACTAGCAACCGGTCCGAAGTTACTATAGACCGGGCTATCATGATTCATAGCATCATGATTGGAGAAGAAATAGAAGTTCATGAGGTTATATCCCAAGAACTCTATAAGGTGGCGGACAAGTCCTCTACCTTGGCAAGGTTAGCCTTTCCTCATCTCATTTGTCACCTCTGTTATTCAGTTGGAGTTGACATAGAGGGAGACATCCCCATTGATGAGGACAAGCCCATCACTAAGAAGAGGATGGAGCAAACAAGAGACCCCTCTCATCATCAAATCCCTGAGATGCCTCAAGGGATGCACTTTCCTCCACAAAACTATTGGGAGCAACTAAACACCTCCCTAGGAGAATTGAGTTCCAACATGGGACAACTAAGGGTGAAGCACCAAGAACATTCCATTCTCCTCCATGAAATTAGAGAAGATCAAAGAATCATGAGAGAGGAGCAACAAAGGCAAGGAAGAGACATTGAGGAGCTCAAGCACTCCATAGGATCTTCAAGAGGAAGAACAAGCCGCCATCACTAAGGTGGACCCGTTCTTTAATTTTCTTGTTCTTTATTTTCCTGTTTTTCGAATTTTAGTGCTTATGTTTATCTATGTTTGCGTCTTGTGATCATTAGTGTCTTAGTATCTATGCCTTAAAGTTATGAATGTCCTATGAATCCATCACCTCTCTTAAATGAAAAATGTTCTTAATTTAAAAAAGAGAAGAATTGCATGAATTTTGAATTTTATAACAGTTTAATTATTTTGATGTGGTGGCAACATTTTTGTTTTCTGAATGTATGCTTAAACAGTGCATATGTCTTTTGAATTTGTGGTTCATGAATGTTGGCTCTTGAAAGAATGATGAAAAAGGAGACATGTTACTGAGGATCTGAAAAATCATAAAAAAATGATTCTTGAAGCAAGAAAAAGCAGTGAATACAAAAAAAAAAAATTCGAAAAAAAAGAAAGAAAGAAAAAAAAGAAAGAAAAAGAAAAAGAAAGAAATAAAGTTGTGATCCAAGGCAAAAAGAGTGTGCTTAAGAACCCTGGACACCTCTAATTGGGGACTCTAGCAAAGCTGAGTCACAATCTGAAAAGGTTCACCCAATTATGTGTCTGTGGCATGTATGTATCCGGTGGTAATACTGGATGACAGAGTGCTTTGGGCCACGGCCAAGACTCAATAAGTAGCTGTGTTCAAGAATCATCATACTTAACTAGGAGAATTAATAACACTATCTGGATTCTGAGTTCCTAAAGAAGCCAATCATTCTGAATTTCAAAGGATAGAGTGAGATGCCAAAACTGTTTAGAGGCAAAAAGCTAAAAGCCCCGCTCATCTAATTAATACTGATCTTCATAGATGTTTTTGGAATTCATTGCATATTCTCTTCTTTTTATCTTATTTGATTTTCAGTTGCTTGAGGACAAGCAACAATTTAAGTTTGGTGTTGTGATGAGTGGATAATTTATACGCTTTTTGGCATTGTTTTTAGTATGTTTTTAGTATGATCTAGTTAGTTTTTAGTATATTTTTATTAGTTTTTAGTTAAAATTCACTTTTCTGGACTTTACTATGAGTTTATGTGTTTTTCTGTGATTTCAGGTATTTTCTGGCTGAAATTGAGGGACCTGAGCAAAAATCTGATTCAGAGACTAAAAAGGACTGCAGATGCTGTTGGATTCTGACCTCCCTGCACTCGAAGTGGATTTTCTGGAGCTACAGAAACCCAATTGGCGCGCTCTCAACGGAGTTGGAAAGTAGACATCCTGGGATTTCCAGCAATATATGATAGTCCATACTTTGCCCAAGATTTGATGGCCCAAACCGGCGTTCAAAGTCACCATCAGAATTCCCAGCGTTAAACGCCGGAACTGGCACAAGGATGGGAGTTAAACGCCCAAACTGGCATGAAAGCTGGCGTTTAACTCCAAGAAGAGTCTCTACATGAAAATGCTTCAATGCTCAGCCCAAGCACACACCAAGTGGGCCCGGAAGTGGATTTTTATGTCATTTACTCATCTCTGTAAACCCTAGGCTACTAGTTCTCTATAAGTAGGACCTTTTACTATTGTATTTTCATCTTTGGATCCTAGATCATCTTCTGATCTTTGAATCTTTTGATCACGTTTTGGAGGCTGGCCTCACGGCCATGCCTAGACCTTGTTCTTATGTATTTTCAACGGTGGAGTTTCTACACACCATAGATTAAGGTGTGGAGCTCTGCTATACCTCGAGTATTAATGCAATTACTATTGTTCTTCTATTCAATTCCGCTTGTTCTTGTTCCAAGATATCACTTACTCTTCAACTTGATGAATGTGATGATCCGTGACACTCATCATCATTCTCACCTATGAACGCGTGCCTGACAACCACCTCCGTTCTACCTTAGATTGGGTGGATATCTCTTGGATTCTTTAATCGGAATCTTCGTGGTATAAGCTAGAACTGATGGCGGCATTCAAGAGAATTCGGAAGGTCTAAACCTTGTCTGTGGTATTCTGAGTAGGATTCAATGATTGAATGACTGTGACGAGCTTCAAACTCCTGAAGGCTGGGCGTTAGTGACAGACGCAAAAGAATCACTGGATTCTATTCCGACCTGATTGAGAACTGACAGATGGATAGCCGTGCCGTGACAAGGTGCGTTGAACATTTCCACTGAGAGGATGGGAGGTAGCCACTGACAACGGTGAAACCCTTGCATACAGCTTGCCATGGAAAGGAGTAAGAAGGATTGGATGAAGACAGTAGGAAAGCAGAGAGACGGAAGGGACCAAGCATCTTCATACGCTTATCTGAAATTCCTACCAATGAATTACATAAGTATCTCTATCTTTATCTTTATATTTTATTCATATATCATCCATACCCATTTGAGTTTGCCTGACTAAGATTTACAAGGTGACCATAGCTTGCTTCATACCAACAATCTCTGTGGAATCGACCTTTACTCGCGTAAGGTTTATTACTTGGACGACCCAGTACACTTGCTGGTTAGTTGTGGGAAGTTGTGTTTTTGCCATGGTATTGAACACCAAGTTTTTGGTTCATCACCGGGGATTATTTGAGTTGTGAAAAGTATTGATCACAATTTCGTCCACCAGTAGCAGAAATTGTGCCCTTCACATCTGCAAGCAGCTCCCTATTTTCCTTTTTCAAGCTCGTCACCTCGACCTGTAAAGCCTACACCTCAGCTAGTGATGAGCGGATAATTTATACGCTTTTTGGCATTGTTTTTAGGTAGTTTTTAGTAAGTTCAAGCTACTTTTAGGGATGTTTTCATTAGTTTTTATGTTAAATTCACATTTCTGGACTTTACTATGAGTTTGTGTGTTTTTTTGTGATTTCAGGTAATTTCTGGCTGAAATTGAGGGATTTGAGCAAAACTCTGAAAAAGGCTGACAAAAGGACTGCTGATGCTGTTGGAATCTGACCTCCCTGCACTTGAAATGGATTTTCTGGAGCTACAGAACTCCAATTGGCGCGCTCTCAACGACGTTGGAAAGTAGACATCCAGAGATTTCCAGCAATATATAATAGTTTATACTTTATTCGGGAATTAACGACGTAACTTGGCGTTGAACGCCAAGTACATGCTGCTGTCTGGAATTAAACGCCAGAAAAACGTCATGATCCGGAGTTGAACGCCCAAAACACGTTATAACTTGGAGTTCAACTCCAAGAAAAGCCTTAGCTCGTGGATAGATCAAGCTCAGCCCAAGCATACACCAAGTGGGCCCCGGAAGTGGATTTATGCATCAATTACTTACTCATGTAAACCCTAGTAGCTAGTCTAGTATAAATAGGATAAGTTACTATTGTATTAGACATCTTTTGACAGTTTAATCTTTTGACCATTCGGTCTTTTGATCATCTTCATGGGGGCTGACCATTCAGCCATGCCTGAACCTTTTACTTATGTATTTTCAACAGTGGAGTTTCTGCACACCATAGATTAAGGGTGTGGAGCTCTGCTGTACCTCAAGTTTCAATACAATTATTATTACTTTCTATTCAATTCTCTTCTATTCTTATTCCAAGATATACGTTACACTTAACTTTGATGAATGTGATGATCCGTGACACTCATCATCATTCTCACCCATGAATGCACGTGATTGACAACCACTTCCGTTCTACATTAGGCAGGGCGCATATCTCTTAGATTCCCCAACAGAATCTTCGTGGTATAAGCTAGATAGATGGCGGCATTCATGAGGATCCAGAAAGTCTAAACCTTGTCTATGGTATTCCGAGTAGGATTCTTGGATTGAATGACTGTGATGAGCTTCAAACTCCTGAAGGCTGGGCGTGATGACAAGCGCAAAAGAATCAAGGGATTCTATTCCAACCTGATTGAGAACCGACAGATGATTAGCCGTGCTGTGACAGAGCATAGGAACGTTTTCACTGAGAGGATGGGATGTAGCCATTGACAACAGTGATGCCCTACATACAGCTTGCCATGGAAAGGAGTAGGAAGGATTGGATGAATGTAATAAGAAAATAGAGATACGAGAGGAGCACAGCATCTCCACACGCTTATCTGAAATTCCCACTATTAATTTACATAAGTATTTCTATCCCTTTTTACTTTCCATTTATTATTAATTTTTGAAACCCAAAACCTTTTAATCTGCCTAACTGAGATTTACAAGGTAACCATAGCTTGCTTCATACCAATAATCTCTGTGGGATCGACCCTTACTCACGTAAGGTATTACTTGGATGACCCAGTACACTTGCTGGTTAAGTTGAACGTAGTTGTGATCACATATGCCAAAGAGCCATTAAATAAATCTCATGCAAATACAAAGAGGGCAATCACAATTTCGTCCACCAAGTTTTTGGCGCCGTTGCCGGGGATTATGGACAACTGACGGTTCATCTTGTTGCTCAGATTAGGTAATTTTCTTTTCAAAAATCTTTTTCAAAATTTTTTTCTTTTCTTTTTTGTTTTTCTAACCATGTTTTTCGAAAAAATTAAAATAAAAATACAAAAAAAATTAGAAAATCATAAAAATAAAAAAATATTTTGTGTTTCTTGTTTGAGTCTTGTGTTAATTTTTAAGTTTGGTGTCAATTGCATGCTTTTAAAATTTTTCTTGCATTTTTTTCGAAAATCTCATGCATTCATAGTGTTCTTCATGATCTTCAAGTTGTTCTTGACAAGTCTTCTTGTTTGATCTTGATGATTTCTTGTTTTGTGTTGTTTGTTGTTTTTCATGTGCACTTTTGCATTCATATTTTCCATGCATTAAAGATTTCTAAGT
This sequence comes from Arachis hypogaea, assembly GCF_003086295.3. NCBI lineage: Eukaryota > Viridiplantae > Streptophyta > Magnoliopsida > Fabales > Fabaceae > Arachis > Arachis hypogaea. Next base: position 60,823,461 of record NC_092042.1, on the reverse strand, counting down.
TTGGTGTCTTGCATGTTTTCTTTGCATCAAAATTTTTTCAAAAATATGTTCTTGATGTTCATCATGATCTTCAAAGTGTTCTTGGTGTTCATCTTGACATTCATAGCATTCTTGCATGCATTCATTGTTTTGATCTAAAAATTTCATGCATTGAGTATTTTTGTTGTTTTTCTCTCTCATCATTAAAAATTCAAAAATAAAAAATATCTTTTCCTTATTTTTCCTCAAAATTTTCGAAAATTTGAGTTGACTTAGTCAAAAATTTTCAAAATTAGTTGTTTCTTACAAGTCAAGTCAATTTTTCAATTTTAAAAATCTTATATTTTCAAAATCTTTTTCAAAAATTATATCTTTTTAAATTTTTTTTATTTTTCAAAAATTTCAAAAATATTTTTCAAATTATTTTCAAAATCTTTTTCTTATCTTTATATCATATTTTTGAAATTAGCTAACAATTAATGTGATTGGTTCAAAAATTTGAAGTTTGTTACTTTCTTGTTAAGAAATGTGCAATCTTTAAGTTCTAGAATCTTATCTTGTAGTTTTTTGTTAGTGAAGTAAGTAATTTCAATTTTTTTAAAATTAAATCTTTTTCAATAAATCTTTTTATCTTTTATCTTATCTTTTTCAAAAATTTTATCTTTTTCAAAATTTGATTTCAAAATATCTTATCTAACCTCTTATCTTCTTATCTTTTCAAATTTGATTTTAATATCTTTTTCAACTAACTCCTTGACTTTTTGTTTGTTTCTTATCTTTTTCAAAACCACCTAACTACTTTTCCCTCTTCAATTTTCGAAAATACCTCTCTCTTTTTCAAAAATTCTTTTTAATTAATTAATTGTTTTAAATTTTAATTTTAATCTTATCTTATCTTTAATTTTTGAAAATTACTAACCCCTTTTTCAAAATTGTTTTCGAAATTCTCCCTCTCTTCTCTTCTTCTATTTAATTATTTAATTACTAACACTTCTCTTCACCCCTCTTCACCTAAATATCCGAATCCCCTCTTCTACTTTCTTCCCCCTTTTCTTTTTCTACTAACATAAAGGAGTCTCTATACTGTGACATAGAGGATTCCTTTTTCTCTTCTTGTTTCCTTCTCTTTCATATGAGCAGGAGCAAGGATAAAGGCACTCTTGTTGAAATTGATCCAGAACCTGAAAGGACTCTGAAGAGAAAATTAAGAGAAGCTAAGTTACAACAATCTAAAGGTAACCTTTCAGAAATATTAGAATAAGAGAAGGAGATGGCAGCCGAAAACAATAATAATGCAAGGAGAATGCTTGGTGACTTCACAAAGCCAACGTCCAAATTTGATGGAAGAAGCATCTCCATTCCTGCCATTGGAGCCAATAATTTTGAGCTGAAACCTCAGCTAGTTGCCTTAATGCAACAAAACTGTAAGTTTTATGGACTTCCATCTGAAGATCCTTACCAGTTTTTAACTGAGTTCTTGCAGATCTGTGAGACTGTAAAGACGAATGGAGTTGATCCTGAAGTCTACAGACTCATGCTTTCTCCTTTTGCTGTAAGAGACAGAGCTAGAATATGGTTGGATTCACAACCCAAGGATAGCCTGGACTCCTGGGATAAGCTGGTCACTGCCTTCTTGGATAAATTCTTTCCTCCTCAAAAGCTGAGCAAGCTGAGAGTGGATGTTCAAACCTTCAAACAAAAAGATGGTGAATCCCTCTATGAAGCTTGGGAAAGATACAAGCAGCTGATCAAAAGATGTCCATCTGACATGTTTTCAGAATGGACCATATTAGATATATTCTATTATGGCCTATCTGAATTTTCGAAAATGTCATTGGACCATTCTGCAGGTGGATCTATTCACCTAAAGAAAACGCCTGAAGAGGCTCAAGAGCTCATTGACATGGTTGTAAACAACCAATTCATGTACACTTCTGAGAGGAATTCCGTGAATAATAGGATACCTCAGAAGAAAGGAGTTCTTGAAATTGATACTCTGAATGCCATATTGGCTCAGAACAAAGTGTTGACTCAGCAAGTCAACATGATCTCTTAAAGTCTGAATGGATGGCGAAATGCATCCAACAGTACTAAAGAGGCAGCTTCTGAAGAAGCTTATGATCCTGAGAACCCTGCCATGGCAGAGGTTAATTACATGGGTGAACCTTATGGAAACACCTATAATCCATCATGGAGAAATCATCCAAATTTCTCATGGAAGGATCAACAAAAGCCTCAACAAGGCTTTAACAATGGTGGACGCAATAGGCTGAGCAATAGCAAGCCATATCCATCATCTTCTCAGCAACAGACAGAGAATTCTGAACAAAACACTTCTAATTTAGCTAATCTAGTCTCTGATCTGTCAAAGGCCACTTTCAGTTTCATGAATGAAACAAGATCCTCCATCAGAAATCTGGAGGCACAAGTGGGCTAGCTGAGTAAGAAAGTCATTGAAACTCCTCCCAATATTCTCCCAAGCAACACAGAAGAGAATCCAAAAGGAGAGTGCAAGGCCATTGATGTGATCAATGTGGCCGAATGCACAAGGGAGGAGGAGGACGAAAATCCTAGTGAGGAAGACCTCCTGGGACGTCCCTCAAGTAAGAAGGAGTCTCCTATTAAGGATCCAAAAGAATCTGAGGCTCATACAGAGACCATAGAGATTCCATTAAATCTCCTTCTGCCATTCATGAGCTCTGAAGACTATTCTTCCTCTAAAGAGGATGAAGATGTGACTGGAGAGCAAGTTGCTCAATATTTAGGAGCTATCATGAAGCTGAATGCCAAGTTGTTTGGTAATGAGACTTGGGAAAGTGAACATCCCTTGCTCATTAATGAACTAGATACCTGGATTCAGAAAACTCTACCTCAAAAGAAACAAGATCCTGGCAAGTTCTTAATACCTTGTACCATAGGCACCATGACCTTTGAAAAGGCTCTATGTGATCTAGGGTCAGGGATAAATCTTATGCCACTATCTGTAATGGAGAAGCTGGGGATCATTGAGGTACAACCTGCCTTGTTCTCATTACAATTGGTAGACAAGTCATTGAGGCAAGCTTATGGAATAGTGGAGGACGTGTTAGTAAAGGTTGAAGGCCTTTACATCCCTGCTGATTTCATAATCTTAGACATTAAGAAGGAAGAGGATGAATGCATCATCCTTGGAAGACCTTTCCTAGCCACAGCAGAAGCTGTGATAGATGTCAACATAGGTGAATTAGTCCTTCAATTGAATGGGGACTACCTTGTGTTTAAGGCACAAGGCCATCCCTCTGTGACAAAAGAGAGTAAGCATGAAGAGCTTCTCTCAGTTCAGAGTCAAGAAGAGCCCCCACAGTCAAACTCTAAGTTTGGTGTTGTGAGGCCACAACCAAACTCTAAGTTTGGTGTTAAGATCCCATATCCAAACTCTAAGTTTGGTGTTGGGACTATACAACATTGACCTGATCACCTTGTGGCTCCATGAGAGCCACTGTCAAGCTATTGACATTAAAGAAGCGCTTGTTGGGAGGCAACCCAATTTTATTTATCTAATTTTTATTTTATTTTATTTTATTTTATTGTTAATTTGTGTTTTATTAGGTGATGAGGAGTCACGAAAAAATCATAAAAATTAAAAACAGAATCAAAAACAGCAAAAGAAAAAATTCACACCCTAGAGGACGCACAGGCTGGCGTTCAACGCCAGTAAGATGCATCTGGCCGGCGTTCAACGCCAGAACAGAGCATCATTCTGGCGCTGAACGCCAGAAACAAGCAACATTCTGGCGCTGAACGCCAGGAATGTGCCTAGAGAAGAAAAGCTGGCGCTGAACGCCAGTAACAAGCATGAAACTGGCGTTCAACGTCAGAAACATGCTTTACATGGGCGTTGAATGCCCAGAACGTGCACCAATGGGTGTTTAAACGCCAGAATGGTGTGCAAAGGCAATTTACATGCCTATTTGGTGCAGGGATGGAATTCCTTGACACCTCAGGATCTGTGGACCCCACAGGATCACCTCAGGATCTGTGGACCCCACATGATCCCCACCTACTATATTCCCTCCTTACCTCCTAATCCTATTTTTGTGATTTGTATTCCCCATGTCACACTTCCCAACACCTTCAATCTCTGAATCTCTCTTCCCAATAAACACTCCTTCCCAAAACCCTTCACCACTCACAACCATCCACTCTTCCCCATAAACCCCACCTACCTTCCAAAATTCAAAAAAACATTTTCCCACCCATTCCCACCCTAAATGGCCGAAACTTCACTCCCCCATCTCCCTATATATACCCTTCCATTCTACTTCATTTTCACACAACCTAACCCTTCTTCTTCACCTTAGCCGAACCTACATCTCTCCCCCTCTACCATATTTTCTTCTTCTTCTCTTATTTCTTCTATTGCTCGAGGACGAGCAATATTTTAAGTTTGGTGTGTGGTCAAAGCACAATCATTTTTGTTTTCCACTACCATCAATGGCACCTAAGGCTGGAAAAGGAAAAGGGAAGACAAAAGCTTCCACTTCCGAGTCATGGGAGATGGAAAGATTCATCTCCAAGAGCCATCAAGACCACTTCTATGATGTTGTGGCAAAGAAGAAGGTGACCCCTGAGGTCTCTTTCAAGCTCAAGAAGAATGAGTATCCGGAGATCCGACATGAGATCCGAAGAAGAGGTTGGGAAGTCTTAACCAACTCCATGCAACAAGTCAGAATCCTAATGGTTCAAGAGTTCTATGCCAATGCATGGATCACTAGGAACCATGATCAAAGTATGAACCCGAATCCAAAGAACTATCTCACAATGGTTCGGGGGAAATACTTAGATTTTAGTCCGGAAAATGTGAGGTTGGCATTTCACTTGCCCATGATGCAAGGAGATGAACGCCCCTACACTAGAAGGGTCAACTTTAATCAAAGGTTGGACCAAGTCCTAATGGACATATGTGTGGAAGGAGCTCAATGGAGAATAGACTCCAAAGGCAAGCCAGTTCAACTAAGAAGACTGAACCTCAAGCCTGTGGCTAGAGGATGGTTGGAGTTCATTCAACGCTCCATCATTCCTACTAGCAACCGATCTGAAGTTACTATGGATCGGGCCATCATGATTCATAGCATCATGATTGGAGAGGAAGTAGAAGTTCATGAGGTCATCTCCAATGAAATCTACAAAATAGCCGACAAGTCCTCCACCATGGCAAGGCTAGCTTTTCCTCACCTTATTTGCCATCTATGTTACTCAGCTGGAGTTATCATAGAAGGAGACATCCCTATTGAAGAGGATAAGCCCATCACCAAGAAGAGGATGGAGCAAGCAAGAGAGACCCTTCACGGTTCTCAAGAGATGCATGAGGAAGCTCATCATCAACAAATCCCTGAGATGCCTCAAGGGATGCACTTTCCTCCTAACAACTATTGGGAGCAACTCAACACCTCCCTAGAAGATTTGAGCCACAATGTGGAACAATTAAGGGTGGAACATCATGAGCACTCCATCATTCTCCATGAAATAAGAGAAGATCAAAGAGAAATGAGGGAGGAGCAACAAAGGCAAGGAAGGGACATAGAAGAGCTTAAGGACATTGTTGGTCCTTCTAGAAGAAGACGCCACTAAAGGTGGATTCATTCCTTGTTCTTTATTTCTTTCTGTTTTCGGTTTTTAATGTTGTGTTTATCTATGTTTTGTGTCTTCATTTCATGATCATTAGTATGAAGTAACTATGTCTTAAAGCTATGAATAAAATCCATTAATCCTTCACCTCTCTTAAATGAAAAATGTTTTAATTCAAAAGAACAAGAAGTACATGAATTTCGAATTTATCATTGAATTTAATTTAATTATATTGATGTGGTGGCAATACTTTTTGTTTTCTGAATGAATGCTTGAACAGTGCATATTTTTGATCTTGTTGTTTATGAATGTTAAAACTGTTGGCTCTTGAAAAAATGATGAACAAAGAGAAATGTTATTGATGATCTGAAAAATCATGAAATTGATTCTTGAAGCAAGAAAAAGCAGTGAAACAAAAAGCTTGCAAAAAAAAGAAGAAAAAAGAAAAATTGGCGAAAAAAATAGAAAGAAAAAGAAAAAGCAAGCAGAAAAAGCCAATAGCCATTAAAACCAAAAGGCAAGGGTAAAAAGGATCCAAGGCTTTGAGCATCAATGGATAGGAGGGCCCAAGGAAATAAAATCCAGGCCTAAGCGGCTAAACCAAGCTGTCCCTAACCATATGCTTGTGTCATGAAGGTCCAAGTGAAAAGCTTGAGACCAAGTGGTTAAAGTCGTGATCCAAAGCAAAAAGAGTGTGCTTAAGAGCTCTGGACACCTCTAACTGGTGACTCTAGCAAAGCTGAGTCACAATCTGAAAAGGTTCACCCAGTTATGTGTCTGTGGCATTTGTGTATCCGGTGGTAATACTGGAAAACAAAATGCTTAGGGCCACGGCCAAGACTCATAAGTAGCTGTGTTCAAGAATCAACATGCTTAACTAGGAAAGTCAATAACACTATACAAAATTCTAAGTTCCTAGAGAAGCCAATCATTCTAAACTTCAAAGGAAAAAGTGAGATGCCAAAACTGTTCAAAAGCAAAAAGCTACAAGTCCCGCTCATCTAATTATAATTAATATTCATTGATATTTTGGAATTTATAGTATATTCTCTTCTGTTTATCCTATTTTATTCTCAGTTGCTTGGGCACAAGCAACAATTTAAGTTTGGTGTTGTGATGAGCGGATAATTTATACGCTTTTTGGCATTGTTTTTAGGTAGTTTTTAGTAAGTTCAAGCTACTTTTAGGGATGTTTTCATTAGTTTTTATGTTAAATTCACATTTCTGGATTTTATTAGGAGTTTGTGTGTTTTTCTATGATTTCAGGTAATTTATGGCTGAAATTGAGGGATTTGAGCAAAACTTTGAAAAAGGCTGACAAAAGGACTGCTGATGCTGTTGGAATCTGACCTCCCTACACTCGAAATAAATTTTCTAGAGCTACTGAACTCCAATTGGCGCGCTCTCAACGGCGTTGGAAAGCAGACATCCAGAGCTTTCCAGCAATATATAATAGTCTATACTTTATTTGGGAATTAATGACGTAACTTGGCATTGAACGCCAAGTACATGCTGTTGTCTGGAGTTAAACGCCAGAAAAACGTCATGATCCGGAGTTGAACGCCCAAAACACGTTATAACTTGGAGTTCAACTCCAAGAAAAGCCTCAGCTCGTGGATAGATCAAGCTCAGCCCAAGCATACACCAAGTGGGTCCCGGAAGTGGATTTATGCATCAATTACTTACTCATGTAAACCCTAGTAGCTAGTCTAGTATAAATAGGATAAGTTACTATTGTATTAGACATCTTTTGACAGTTTAATCTTTTGACCATTCGGTCTTTTGATCATCTTCATGGGGGCTGGCCATTCGGCCATGCCTGAACCTTTTACTTATGTATTTTCAACAGTGGAGTTTCTGCACACCATAGATTAAGGGTGTGGAGCTCTGCTGTACCTCAAGTTTCAATACAATTATTATTACTTTCTATTCAATTCTCTTCTATTCTTATTCCAAGATATACATTACACTTAACTTTGATGAATGTGATGATCCGTGACACTCATCATCATTCTCACCCATGAACGCGCGTGATTGACAACCACTTCCGTTCTACATTAGGCAGGGCGCATATCTCTTAGATTTCCCAACAGAATCTTCGTGGTATAAGCTAGATAGATGGCGGCATTCATGAGGATCCGGAAAGTCTAAACCTTGTCTATGGTATTCCGAGTAGGATTCTGGGATTGAATGACTGTGACGAGCTTCAAACTCCTGAAGGCTGGGCGTGATGACAAGCGCAAAAGAATCAAGGGATTCTATTCCAACCTAATTGAGAACCGACAGATGATTAGCCATGCTGTGACAAAGCATAGGAATGTTTTCACTGAGAGGATGGGATGTAGCCATTGACAATGGTGATGCCCTACATACAGCTTGCCATGGAAAGGAGTAGGAAGGATTGGATGAATGTAATAAGAAAATAGAGATACGAGAGGAGCACAGCATCTCCACACGCTTATCTGAAATTCCCACTATTGATTTACATAAGTATTTCTATCCCTTTTTACTTTCCATTTATTATTAATTTTCGAAACCCAAAACCTTTTAATCTGCCTAACTGAGATTTACAAGGTAACCATAGCTTGCTTCATACCAACAATCTCTGTGGGATCGACCCTTACTCACGTAAGGTATTACTTGGATGACCCAGTACACTTGCTGGTTAAGTTGAACGTAGTTGTGATCACATATGCCAAAGAGCCATTAAATAAATCTCATGCAAATATAAAGAGGGCAATCACAATTTCGTCCACCAAGTTTTTGGCGCCGTTGCCGGGGATTGTTCGAGTATGGACAACTGACGGTTCATCTTGTTGCTCAGATTAGGTAATTTTCTTTTCAAAAATCTTTTCAAAATTTTTTTCTTTTCTTTTTCGTTTTTATAACCATGTTTTTCAAAAAAATTAAAATAAAAATACAAAAAAAAATTAGAAAATCATAAAAATAAAAAATATTTTGTGTTTCTTGTTTGAGTCTTGTGTTAATTTTTAAGTTTGGTGTCAATTGCATGCTTTTAAAATTTTTCTTGCATTTTTTGAAAATCTCATGCATTCATAGTGTTCTTCATGATCTTCAAGTTGTTCTTGACAAGTCTTCTTGTTTGATCTTGATGATTTCTTATTTTGTGTTGTTTGTTGTTTTTCATGTGCACTTTTGCATTCATATTTTCCATGCATTAAAGATTTCTAAGTTTGGTGTCTTGCATGTTTTCTTTGCATCAAAAATTTTTCAAAAATATGTTCTTGATATTCATCATGATCTTCAAAGTGTTCTTGGTGTTCATCTTGACATTCATGGCATTCTTGCATGCATTCATTGTTTTGATCTAAAAATTTCATGCATTGAGTATTTTTGTTGTTTTTCTCTCTCATCATTAAAAATTCAAAAATTAAAAAAAAATATCTTTTCCTTATTTTTCCTCAAAATTTTCAAAAATTTGAGTTGACTTAGTCAAAAATTTTCAAAATTAGTTGTTTCTTACAAGTCAAGTCAATTTTTCAATTTTAAAAATCTTATCTTTTCAAAATCTTTTTCAAAAATTATATCTTTTTCAATTTTTTTTTTATTTTTCGAAAATTTCAAAAATATTTTTCAAATTATTTTCAAAATCTTTTTCTTATCTTTATATCATATTTTTGAAATTAGCTAACAATTAATGTGATTGGTTCAAAAATTTGAAGTTTGTTACTTTCTTGTTAAGAAAGGTGCAATCTTTAAGTTCTAGAATCTTATCTTGTAGTTTTTTGTTAGTGAAGTAAGTAATTTCAATTTTTTTAAATTAAATCTTTTCAATAAATCTTTTTATCTTTTATCTTATCTTTTTCAAAAATTTTATCTTTTTCAAAATTTGATTTCAAAATATCTTATCTAACCTCTTATCTTCTTATCTTTTCAAATTTGATTTTAATATCTTTTTCAACTAACTCCTTGACTTTTTGTTTGTTTCTTATCTTTTTCAAAATCACCTAACTACTTTTCCCTCTTCAATTTTCGAAAATACCTCTCTCTTTTTCAAAAATTCTTTTTAATTAATTAATTGTTTTAAATTTTAATTTTAATCTTATCTTATCTTTAATTTTCGAAAATTACTAACCCCTTTTTCAAAATTGTTTTCGAAATTCTCCCTCTCTTCTCTTCTTCTATTTAATTATTTAATTACTAACACTTCTCTTCACCCCTCTTCACCTAAATATCCGAATCCCCTCTTCTACTTTCTTCTCCCTTTTCTTTTTCTACTAACATAAAGGAGTCTCTATACTGTGACATATAGGATTCCTTTTCTCTTCTTGTTTCCTTCTCTTTCATATGAGCAGGAGCAAGGATAAAGGCACTCTTGTTGAAATTGATCCAGAACCTGAAAGGACTCTGAAGAGAAAATTAAGAGAAGCTAAGTTACAACAATCTAAAGGTAACCTTTCAGAAATATTAGAACAAGAGAAGGAGATGGCAGCCGAAAACAATAATAATGCAAGGAGAATGCTTGGTGACTTCACAAAGCCAACGTCCAAATTTGATGGAAGAAGCATCTCCATTCCTGCCATTGGAGCCAATAATTTTGAGCTGAAACCTCAGCTAGTTGCCTTAATGCAACAAAACTGCAAGTTTTATGGACTTCCATCTGAAGATCCTTACCAGTTTTTAACTGAGTTCTTGCAGATCTGTGAGACTGTAAAGACGAATGGAGTTGATCCTGAAGTCTACAGACTCATGCTTTCCCTTTTGCTGTAAGAGACAGAGCTAGAATATGGTTGGATTCACAACCCAAGGATAGCCTGGACTCCTGGGATAAGCTGGTCACTGCCTTCTTGGATAAATTTTTTCCTCCTCAAAAGCTGAGCAAGCTGAGAGTGGATGTTCAAACCTTCAAACAAAAAGATGGTGAATCCCTCTATGAAGCTTGGGAAAGATACAAGCAGCTGACCAAAAGATGTCCATCTGACATGTTTTCAGAATGGACCATATTAGATATATTCTATTATGGCCTATCTGAATTTTCGAAAATGTCATTGGACCATTCTGCAGGTGGATCTATTCACCTAAAGAAAACGCCTGAAGAGGCTCAAGACTCATTGACATGGTTGCAAACAACCAATTCATGTACACTTCTGAGAGAAATTCCGTGAATAATGGATACCTCAGAAGAAAGGAGTTCTTGAAATTGATGCTCTGAATGCCATATTGGCTCAGAACAAAGTGTTGACTCAGCAAGTCAACATGATCTCTCAAAGTCTGAATGGATGGCAAAATGCATCCAACAGTACTAAAGAGGCAGCTTCTGAAGAAGCTTATGATCCTGAGAACCCTGCCATGGCAGAGGTTAATTACATGGGTGAACCTTATGGAAACACCTATAATCCATCATGGAGAAATCATCCAAATTTCTCATGGAAGGATCAACAAAAGCCTCAACAAGGCTTTAACAATGGTGGACGCAATAGGCTGAGCAATAGCAAGCCATATCCATCATCTTCTCAGCAACAGACAGAGAATTCTGAACAAAACACTTCTAATTAGCCAATCTAGTCTCTGATCTGTCAAAGGCCACTTTCAGTTTCATGAATGAAACAAGATCCTCCATCAGAAATCTGGAGGCACAAGTGGGCCAGCTGAGTAAGAAAGTCATTGAAACTCCTCTCAGTATTCTCCCAAGCAATACAGAAGAGAATCCAAAAGGAGAGTGAAGGCCATTGATGTGATCAATGTGGCCGAATGCACAAGGGAGGAGGAGGACGAAAATCCTAGTGAGGAAGACCTCCTGGGACGTCCTCAAGCAAGAAGGAGTCTCCTATTAAGGATCCAAAGAATCTGAGGCTCATACAGAGACCATAGAGATTCCATTAAATCTCCTTCTGCATTCTGAGCTCTGAGACTATTCTTCCTCTGAAGAGGATGAAGATGTGAATGGAGAGCAAGTTGCTCAATATTTAGGAGCTATCATGAAGCTGAATGCCAAGTTGTTTGGTAATGAGACTTGGGAAAGTGAACCTCCCATGCTCATTATGAACTAGATACCTGGATTCAGAAAACTCTACCTCAAAAGAAACAAGATCCTGGCAAGTTCTTAATACCTTGTACCATAGGCACCATGACCTTTGAAAAGGCTCTATGTGATCTAGGGTCAGGGATAAATCTTATGCCACTCTCTGTAATGGAGAAGCTGGGGATCATTGAGGTACAACCTGCCTTGTTCTCATTACAATTGGCAGACAAGTCATTGAGACAAGCTTATGGAATAGTGGAGGACGTGTTAGTAAAGGTTGAAGGCCTTTACATCCCTGCTGATTTCATAATCTTAGACATAGGAAGGAAGAGGATGAATGCATCATCCTTGGAAGACCTTTCCTAGCCACAGCAGAAGCTGTGATAGATGTCAATAGAGGTGAATTAGTCCTTCAATTGAATGGGGACTACCTTGTGTTTAAGGCACAAGGCCATCCCTCTGTGACAAAAGAGAGTAAGCATGAAGAGCTTCTCTCAGTTCAGAGTCAAGAAGAGCCCCACAGTCAAACTCTAAGTTTGGTGTTGTGAGGCCACAACCAAACTCTAAGTTTGGTGTTAAGATCCCATATCCAAACTCTAAGTTTGGTGTTGGGACTATACAACATTGACCTGATCACCTTGTGGCTCCATGAGAGCCACTGTCAAGCTATTGACATTAAAGAACGCTTGTTGGGAGGCAACCCAATTTATTATCTAATTTTTATTTTATTTATTTTATTTTATTTGTGTTTTATTAGGTACATGATCATGAGGAGTCACGAAAAAATCATAAAAATTAAAAACAGAATCAAAAACAGCAGAAGAAAAAATTCACACCCTGGAGGAAGCACAGGCTGGCGTTCAACGCCAGTAAGATGCATCTGGCCGGCGTTCAACGCCAGAACAGAGCATCATTCTGGCGCTGAACGCCAGAAACAAGCAACATTCTGGCGCTGAACGCCAGGAATGTGCCTAGAGAAGAAAAGCTGGCGCTGAACGCCAGTAACAAGCATGAAACTGGCGTTCAACGCCAGAAACATGCTTTACATGGGCGTTGAACGCCCAGAACGTGCACCACACGGCGTTTAAACGCCAGAATGGTGTGCAAAGGCAATTTACATGCCTATTTGGTGCAGGGATGGAATTCCTTGACACCTCAGGATCTGTGGACCCACAGGATCACCTCAGGATCTGTGGACCCCACAGGATCCCCACCTACTATATTCCCACCTTACCTCCTAATCCTATTTTTGTGATTTGTATTCCCCATGTCACACTTCCCAACACTCTTCACCAATCACCTCAATCCTCTTCCCAATCACCCCTTCACCACTCACATCCATCCACTCTTCCCCATAAACCCCACCTACCTTCCAAAATTCAAAACCATTTTCCCACCCATTCCCACCCTAAATGGCCGAACATCACTACCCCTCTCCCTATATATACCCTTCATTCTACTTCATTTTCACACAACACAACCCTTCTTCTTCACCTAGCCGAACCTACATCTCTCCCCTCTACCATATTTTCTTCTTCTTCTTCTCTTCTTTCTTCTATTGCTCGAGGACGAGCAATATTTTAAGTTTGGTGTGTGGTCAAAGCACAATCTTTTTGTTTTCCACTACCATCAATGGCACCTAAGGCCGGAAAAGGAAAAGGGAAGACAAAGCTTCCACTCCGAGTCATGGGAGATGGAAAGATTCATCTCCAAAGCCATCAAGACCACTTCTATGATGTTGTGGCAAAGAAGAAGGTGATCCCTGAGGTCCTTTCAAGCTCAAGAAGAATGAGTATCCGGAGATCCGACATGAATCCGAAGAAGAGGTTGGGAAGTCTTAACCAACCCCATGCAACAAGTCGGAATCTTAATGGTTCAAGAGTTCTATGCCAATGCATGGATCACTAGGAACCATGATCAAAGTATGAACCCGAATCCAAAGAATATCTCACAATGGTTCGGGGGAAATACTTAGATTTTAGTTCGAAAAATGTGAGGTTGGCGTTTCACTTGCCCATGATGCAAGGAGATGAACGCCCCTACACTAGAAGGGTCAACTTTAATCAAAGGTTGGACCAAGTCCTAATGGAC